>NC_056705.1:36287700-36598950 GCF_018831695.1 Puntigrus tetrazona | reverse complement strand
AGCGCTCCTAAAATACCTGAATTATGAATCTAATCTGAATCACGACCACGAACGAAGTGATGTGGATTAAATCAAACGGTCTAATCTGAGCTGCTAACATAAACTATGGCGCACACTTTAGCGCCTCCCTAAACTCACTCCGGCAGGACACTTTACAGACTGCGTGGAAAGTAAACAGTCGGACGGCACACATGACAACACATTATCCGCCTTATTAATCACATAAACCGCCGGACCCGACCGGTTATTTACGTATTTAATATCTTGAAAAGACTTGTTGACTGATAGTTAGCTGAGCTGCTGCTAACACTCTGCTGCTAGCCGCTAAACTCAACACTGACGCGCACTTCGCGCGTCCCCCTGCATTCATTTAAACGCGAGTCCCTGGCTCGTGGCGCGATTTAAAGAGCGCGGAGGTGCGATCCCCGCGCGTTATTTTGAGGTCGATCTTGTCTCACCTCTTTGGGCACAAGCTGCTTTTCTTCGCTGGGCACCATTTCCATCGGATCCTCCGGCCGCGGTGCGCTGTCAACAGGAGCTCTGCGAGGCGCTTCGAGACACCATTCTGAGCGTGTTAGCTAAAAAGAGGCGATGCCGAAGAAACTACTTTTGGGCTAAATGGCCGTTAATCCAGCTTAATCTGTGTTACTTTCTTTCTGCTTGGACTGTAAGCAAAAACAGCAATCAATGGAGGAAAAATGGCCGCCACGCACTTTCGCGAGACTTCGCATCAATCTGCGTCACTTCCGACAACACTCTGTCTGTGTACATTATAAAACAGCTGAGCGCGTAAACTGGCAGCTAGTAAAGCGAAAATATTGTGGTGTAATGCGAGACTTTGCGTGATAGTTATGAAATATAAAACTTGTCCTAAAAGAGCACACTTCAACCTTTTGAAAGAAGTCTGCTGTCATTATAAGTTTGCCAGAATCTTTTTTATTATGTTCGCTTAGTTCTCAACACTTGAATTTTAGAAATAAAGAAAGAAAATAAACAAGGAAAGTAGTATGTACAGGTATATAAAAGTATACAAATGATAAAACACACACACACACACACACACACACACATATATATATATATACATATATATATATATATACATTATATATATATATGTATATATATATATATATATATATATATATATATATATATATATATATATATATATATATATATATATATATATATATATATGTGTATATATATATATATATATATATATATATATATATATATATATATGTGTGTGTATATATATATATATATATATATATATATATATATATATATATATATATATATATATATATATATATATATATATATATATATATATATAATTATGTGTGTGTATAATATGCATGCCAATGCGGTTTTCTTCTGGCTTTCCAACATTTAATAATTTATAATTATGTAGTTATAACTTTATTATAATAACTTTTAATAAAGTATAACTGATAAAAAGCTCCACATACTTTAGTGTTTTGTATTTTTGTAGTGTTTTGCATTTATTATAATTCTTAATATTTTGATTTCTAATTTGATTTTATATTTTTTGTTTTCCTGTAAAGATGTAGTTTTCAATAGTTTGTAATGTGTTATTGTCAATTTTATTAGTTTAAACGTCAATATACGTTATTAGGCTCTTTATTGGGGTTAATTCATTTAGTAATTCATTTTGAGTTAAACTCAACAGATTTTACTGAAGTCAAATCCTCTAATGTTTATTCAAATAAAGGGGGGTTCTTTTATTTTAATTTATTTTATTGTATTTTAATTTTGACTAAAATAAAAGGGGGTGATTTAAAAAAAAAATTTTTACTTTTACGGTTTGCATTTTATCTTCATTCTCTTTGTTTGTAGTGCTGCACTTCTCTCAAATAAAAGACAGATGTTTGATATAATGCGATCTATATAAATACACAACTTTTGTTTTTGTTGTTTTTTCATCCCCCTTTTTTTTTTTTTCACGATTGACATGAACAGATGACACAATGGAAAATATTCCAAATCGTCAAAACTAACTGTTTGTGAAGTCAAAATGTTACCGTAATCCAGATTAATTCCATAGTTTCCGTTTATTGTTCCTCTAGCGTTCGATTGAATAAAGAGGACACGTCATGCATCACCGCCGAGCGTTTCATTTTTAATGATGACGGGCTGTCACACACACATCACGGGATCAGATATTCACAAATGTACTTCTTCTGACTGCGACAGACCTCGTCGTGCCACTTTCCCTGCGCTGCCAGCGAAAGCGCGACGCAGCTCTCTCTCTTCCCTCCGGTCGGCTCTCTCTTGGAACGATCCCAGTGGAAGAAAGCGACAGGCAGGCTGTTCACGTCCACGTACTGGCCTTCCTTCACTATGTCAGTTATGCCGATCCAGAAATCTTTGGATGCGGCTGCGCTGCGCTTGACGTAGTCCGTGAGCTCGTCGTTCTGGCTGATGTCTCGAGGTATGGCCAGGGTCCCTCCCTGCGCGATGCAGTCCTCGTTGGCCTCGTGGTAGTGCTTGGCCTGCTCAGAAAGCAGGTAACACTTCCTGTGGGCTTTGATGCCGCGCAGGCAAACTGAAACGTACACACACGTTCACTCAAACTCTGGTTTATAGCAGGTTCGCACATGCATTATGCGAATAACAAGTATTTTTTATGAAGCATTTTTACTGCATTAATAAGATATATTAGCTTTCTTCCCATGAGCTAAAGGCAAAGCAGCAACCAACAAGCGCTTTGTGTACAGTGAACAGTCACGGACAAAAATATTGGCACCCTTGGTAAATAAGGTTGTGAAAATCTGCTTTGTTAATCCTTTTGATCTTGTATCCTAAAAATCTGGATAATACGAATTTAAGATTGGGGGAAGTACCATTATGAATGTTTTCTCAAATACACGTTGGACACAAATATTGGCGCCCCTAGGAATTTTAGAAAAGAAAAAAATCTTTGAAGTATATTCCCATTCATATTCACAGTTGTGAGCGCTCCAGGGTGATTATAGACACGAAATTATTCAGCCATGGCTTCACAGAAATATAAACGGGGGGCAAAACAAAGCCCAAATTCACGTAAGCATCCATCACAATGAGAAAAATCAAAGAATATATTTCTGATATCACCATCAGGGCAATAACTTCCGATTAACATAAAATGCCTGGAAGAAGACGTGTGTCTGTATCGTCCTAAAGCACAGTGAGGAGAGTTTGAGGGGCTAAAGACTATCCAAGGACCACAGCGTGAGAACTGCAGAAAAACAAACAGCACCTACCTCACTACATGTCGTTTGAGAGGGTTTCAAGAAAGATTATAACTGATCCAAAAACATACCGGCTAATTGGACTGGCTTCTATGGACAGATGAAACTAAAAAATTTTAGCGGCAAACGCTCATGACGGGTTTGCTGAACACAGGAATAAAAAGTACATTGAAATATACCGCTGTGTTTTTGATGCTGTGGGCCTATATTTCTGCTGGAGGTCCTGGACATCTTGTTTGAATCTAAATCCTCTTTGAAATCTAAAGGTTTCTGGATGGAAGAACGGTCTCTGATCTCTTGTCAGGTGTTCTCTAACCTCATCAGGCCTTATACAGCAGTTAAACTTGCAAATGAAGGTTTCAAAAGGTATTGAATAAAAGGGTGCCATTAAATGTGGTCAGTGTGTGTTAGAGAAAAATGTTTATCTCATAATGATATTTCCCCAGTTCTAAATTCTTATTATCCAGTAAAAGGTTAGATTTTTAGTCCTTTAGATTTTAGTCCTTCATAACATTTAAAACATATATTTAAAAAATAAATACTATAGTTCTTACTATAGTTCAAAACGTTTGGGGTTGTTGTTTTTTTAACTTTGTTCTTGATAAAAGTCAATTAGGCTCACCATGGTTGCATGTATATATATATATATATATATATATATCAATAAAAATATTTTTTTCATTTAAAAATGCTTTCAAATGTAATTTATTCCCTTTATGATGAAGCAAAATTTTTGGCATCATTACTCCAGTTTTCAGTGTCTCTTCAGAAATCATAATAATATGCTGATTTAAAACATTTCAGTTGAAAAAAGTCGCACTGCTTAATATTCTTGTGAAAGAGTGCTCCCTTTTGTTTTCAAGATTCTTTGAAGAACGAAAAAACACAGCTTTGAAATAGAATCCTTTGTAATATGACAGTTGTAAATGTCTTTACTGCCAATCTATGTTACGCGTCCATCTAATAATGCGTTTTGTTACTAGTGTATTTACAAAGTGGTTCCCAACCACGTTCCTGGAGGCCCCCCAGCACACCCATTCCAGAGTCTCTATTAATGAGCTGATTATCTGAATCAGGTGTGTTTGATTAAGGAGTTGGGGGGCCTCCAGGAACACGGTTGGAAACCACTGTTTTTGCAGCTGCTTTTATCCAATGCTACTTACAAATGATGACAATAGAAGCAATCAAAACCAACAAAAGAGCAAAAAAAAATAGCAAGTGCCATGACGAGTCTTTCTTAGCCTGAAAACTTATGAAATTTTAAATCAGTCCTAACATAAGAACAGCCTGATAGTAAGCTATTATTACTACTTCTGTTATACATACTGTTTAAAAAGATACCATACATTCCAATTTTACAGTTATAACAATAAAAGTAATAAAAATACAGTGATATGTAGTCATTATTATCATTAGTATTAGTAGTAGAGCATACTTGTGAACTGAATAGGATCATGTTTTAATTTGAAAATATTGAAAACACTATTACATTTATATTTCAAAGTCAACTTTTTAATTTTGCATTATTGCAAAGTGTGCTTTTTAAAAGTATACCTACAGTAACATTGTATGAAAGTGAAATTATATTCCATATATTATGTGCCTGATTTGAAGTACACTACAAGTGCACGTTCTATACAATTAAGCAGGCTTCTTCATCACAGAGATATTTTCGATGCGAACCTGTTAACAACATTCACGGCTAACACTTGTGGCGTGAACCAGCCATAATATTAAATAATGATCTGCAGAATTAGCACGCTTTTTTAAAGAAATCAGCCACGAATGACTGTTTACCTGTTTGCAGCGCCTGCATCTCTTTCAGGGAATTGACTTCCTGCCACAGCTTGTCGATCTGCGTCCTCATGTCTTCATCCTCCGTCGCTGCATCTCAGCAGAAGAGGTCAGATCAAATCAACGCATTCAATACACTACAAAAGTTCTGAATCTGAAGGGTCTAAGGAAAAACACGCAGTCCTGACATGAAAGTTACCTCTCTGACGAGCTGGAACTGCTTTTTTGGAGCGAGACGGAAGGCCACAACCGGACTGGAGGACGCTAAAGCAGATCGCTAACAGCAGAAGCCGAGACTGTGCCATGGTCACAGACGAGCTGCGCAAATCACTGAGAGAAAGTGGACAAGTCTTACAGTTTTCTCCCTTTTCTTTACTCTCAGGCTATTGGCTGGACATTCAGTGTTTTTGTGTACTTAAAGGGAATTGAAATGCCTTCAGTGCGGTCACAACAACCATTCCCCTGTTTCCAGCCATTCATAAATATTTACTTGAAATTCATTTGGAAGTTTACCCATTCATAACCCAACAAGAAAATGCATTCACTAACACACCTTATGTGGGGCACGGATTTAAACAAGTTCATTTATTTATTGAAATTAATTGAATTAAATTTAATGAAATTAAATAGAATTTTTTAGTCCTTTGTCAATAAATTACTTGCTTTTGACCAGTTTGTTTTAAATAAATGTGAAAATGCACTTATAAATCTAGATGTTGAACAATCCACAGAAAAAAACGAACTTCAGAAAACTGATTCAAAATGATTCGATTTTATTATATTTACATAAGTCATTCTTCTTCACTTTTGTTTTGAATCGCTGCAAATGATCAATTTTCGTGACTTACTCCATCTGAAACATTTCAAATAAACATTTATAGAAGTTTTAATTACAAATGATTTAAATGCATTATTTAATCAAGCATTATAATATGATTGAATTTAATAATTTATTCCATGCTAATCCAAATTTTATTAATCTAAAAATTTGTAAAAGTTTTTTTTTGTTGATTAGATTGTAAAAAACATTAAATTGTATCTAAAAGTTTCATTTCTATTCACAAGATCAATTAAATTTATTTTCATTTAATCAGAATTAAACATTTTGAATCATAAATATCAATTACACCGAGTATTAAAAAATTGGTTGCATAACTTGTTCATAAACACCTCTTGAGGGCATGAATTGCTGCGCATTGATTTTAGTTGGAGCTGGAGACAGAGGGGCTGTTGATCAGGGAAGGAAGTCCAGTTCAGAGCTCAGTGTTCTCAGCTAATTTTAGAGCGTGATGCTGTGAGATGGAGGGAGTGGAGAGAGTCGAGAGATGAGTGCAGAAAAGAGCAAACAGCCCAGAGGGAATATCTTTTACTGCGCGTCTTTGAAACACATGACATGTGCACGGTGCCCTGCAGATCATCCAAACTGCTTCTCATTTTCAAAAGAAAACAATTTCACAGATACATTTATACGTTTCAAAAGGATATATCACAAATATTAACATTTTAATTGTACTGCATGATTTTTCCGTGCAATTACAAAAAATAGGGACTGAAACTGCAGAAAGAACACACACTTATAAAAGCATTTAGAAATATCAGTACAAATTTCATGAACTCTCATAGTTAATGCTAAATAAAAAAGTGCTTTCAGTTATGAAAGGTTTATATTTTGGTTTTGGGAGTCCCAAACAACAGGTTGTCATGCTTGCAAGGTCAAAAAACACTTTCATTGTCTTATATTATGTATTTATTTTTTCTTTTACTTGCTCGACGACTCCCAAACCATTTGCTTAACGATTAATTTTTCCAAGCCCGTCCTTTACATGATGCTAAGGCCCCGTTAACATTTTAAAACACATCTTTTGCTAAGGTTGCGCCAATCGTTCTCTATAGGAAACTCCCCAGGCATGATCGACTACGGAAGTACCAATTACAAAACATCAGCCCAAAGGACAGACCAATCAAAGCTCTCAACAAGGAGCCCACCCCCACCCTATATACAGCTGTGATCCCCAAAACGGCATTCTTGTTCTCTTCTCTGTGAAGACTTTGCTATAGTTCATAAATGTACCATTAAGGTGGATGTTGCCAAACACAGTACAGTCCAAAAAAAATAATCTGTTGTGGATTCTCTGCTTATTACTGAGCTTCTTCCCCTCGCTAAAAGAAATATGTTATGAATTGATGCTCAAGCATCCAGATCCGTGAGCAGGCAAAGTGGAGATGAGGCGTTGACGTTTTTGGATTGTGACTTAGAGGAGGTTTGTAAGTGTGCAGCAGCTAAGCTTGGCATTGCATGGCCTGTAACTCCTGGGCATCCAGGAGGCTTCGGGTGGAGTTAAAAGGCATATCTATTAATTTCCTTTCTTTCCCAGGCATAACAACGGCTATAAGGCGATTTCCACTGGGGGAAAGATGGATCTGGATTCTCTAAACAAGCACTTAAGTATAAATTCAAGATGCTCACAGTCGGGCCTCTTACTCATTCAATCCATTGATGCGATTGGTTTGCCGTGGTCGATCTCGGGCATCTATCCGGCGCACAGGAAATATCTCAGGTTTTTCTTTTCAGAGTGAAGCGTACAAATTTGTTACTTTCCCATTTGGGCTCAGCCTTGCTCCCAGTGTGTTCAGCAGATGTATAGAGTCATTATTGCTGCTGAGACATGAGGCTCTTAGAATATCTGCTTATTTGGACAATTATCTGATGTGTGCTCATTCGCGAGAGCGCATGAAGAGGGACACAGAGTTGCTCACATCTCATGTCATGAATCTGGGATTCAGGATAAGCTACGCCAAAAGCCAGATGGTTCCCTCCCAGGAGACAGAGTATCTAGGTTTGCGAACAGACTCTGTGACATTCCGCGCCATGCTCTTAGAAAGGAGGATAATGGCGTTTTATCAGTGCCTAGACCAGTTTTGCAAAAGCAAACCTAGCCTTGTTCAGGACCTGCCTCTGACTTATGCATCCCTGACAGGGTGGGGGCTGCTTTTCAAGGCAGATCAGCAAATAGTTGTTGGGCGCCCCAGCTTCACAAACTTCACATAAACACGTTGCGGCTGATGGCAGTTTTTCTGGCACTGAAGCATTTTCTACCATCTCTGGAAGGATTTCATGCTCTAGTCAGAGCAGACAACACAATGGTGGTGGCGTATATCAATCGCCAAGGGGATACATGTTGAATGTTGGGGCAGTACATAAAATACATGTCTTCACCTTACAGGCAAAGGCCAAAAGTCCACTATTCTTGTCTCTCAAGGATGAAAATGTGCGATTGGATGTTGCTATACACATTTCCACCCTAGAGTCAATTTCTCCCACTCTAGACAGAGTAAGAGAAAACAGATTATTTCTCCTTTTTGCAGGAAGACTGGCTAACAGAGATCATCCAGCTTCTTCGGGAGGAACCCTGGCTGCTCCCATTATGCTGGGGTCTGCTGTCACAAGCAGGGGGACTGATATTTCATCCCTACCCTGAACAAATCAACCTTTGGGTATGGCCCTTGAAGGGTTAAATGCACTCTGGCTTTCCCAGGAGGTAATAAACACAATCCAGAGCGATCTCAAATGATATGATCTCAAATCGAGCGTTTGAGGACTGGAGCACTAATTATTCCTTTTCAGTAGAAGATGTTCTCTGTTTTTTGCATACTGAACAACGGGGGACCATTCTCTCCAATAACAGAAATCTGGCTGCTATTTCCACTTGTCATGTGGGATTTGAAAGAGTTTCAGTGTGTTTTAGTGGGTATGCCATTTAATTAAAGGGGTGAAGCGTTTGAGACCAGTGTTGAACAGCTGGTCCCATCATGGGGTTTGTCCATGGTCTTGAATTCTTTAACTCAGGCCCTGTTTGAACCTCTAGAGAGTTTTTATATTAAGGTCCTATGCTTGAAAACACTCTTACTACTTCCTTTAGCCTCAACTAAGTGAGTGGGTGTGTTACATGCCTTGTTAGTTCATCAAGCATGTCTGAATTTTAGTCGGGATGACATTCTGCTTATAACAGCTCTGCTTTGTAGTTGTGTGCGTTTACCCTCCTCAATGTTCTTCTTCAGAGGAAGGATAATTGCACACTTTGGGCCCTATCGTTCATTCAACGCAATGCGGTTCTCATTTTCTCGTCCAGCACCTGAATTTGCGCCCATTTGGTGCCCATTGGCGTGCTGGTCTAAAAAAGAGGTGCGTTCAGGCACATTGGTAGCGCAGCAGCACACATGCCAAATATTAAAAACTAAAAGATTATAGTAATATATGTGAGAGTATACAATAATGTGATGATAGACACACATTAAAAAATACAGTGTATTATTTATATAATATTTAAACAGGAATTATTCAGGAAGAGCGATCAGTTATTCATTTCATGGGACACTCACTGTAAGGGTAGGCTGTTCTCCTCCGAGCACCTCTCCTATTGGATGGTGGAGGCAATTGAACTAGCCTATACATCTAGGAGTCTTCATTGCCCAGAGGGTTTAAGGGCACATTCTACACAAAGGATTTCTACCTTATGGGCGTTGTTCAAAGGAGTACAAAGTAGATATTTATGCGGCAGCAAGTTTTCTACAGTGTGCCCTTTGGAAAAATGAAAGGTTATCTTTCTTTTTAGGCAAGGCAAGGCAAGGCAAGTTTATTTATATAGCACATTTCATACACAATGGTAATTCAAAGTGCTTTACAAAAGAGGAAATAAAATAATTACAAGGTTTAAATAACAATAAAAGAAATTAAAATAAAATAAAAACACTGATTTAAGATAAATTGAATTTAAAGCAAAAAGAGATTAAAACAGTTTAAATAAAAGAAGCAAAGTAGCACAGTTCGGACGCAGCACAGTGCTCATTCTGTAAATGCACAACTAAACAGATGAGTTTTGAGTCTGGATTTAAAAGTGACTAATGTTTCAGCACATCTGATCTCTTCAGGAAGCTGGTTCCAGATGCGAGCAGCATAATAACTAAAAGCAGATTCTCCTTGTTTGGTGTGAACCTTTGGTATTTCTAACTGACTTGATCCTAGTGATCTGAGTGGTCTGTTAGGTGTATAAATAGTGATCATATCTGCAATGTATTTAGGTCCTAGTCCATTGAGTGATTTATAAACGAGTAAAAGTGCTTTAAAATCAATTCTAAATGTCACTGGAAGCCAGTGTAAGGACCTGAGGACTGGTGTGATGTGCTCTGATTTTCTGGTTCGAGTCAGGATCCTGGCAGCAGCGTTCTGGATGAGCTGCAGCTGTCTGATGGTCTTTTTTGGAAGGCCAGTGAGGAGACCATTACAATAGTCCACCCTGCTGGTGATGAAGGCATGGACTAGTTTCTCCAGGTCTTGCCTGGGCACAAAGCATCTGATTCTTGCAATATTTTTTAGGTGATAGTACGCTGATTTAGTCACTGCTTTGACATGACAGCTGAAACTAAGGTCGGTCTCTAGAATCACACCAAGATTCTTGACTTGCCTTTTGGTTATTTGACCCCTTGAGTCAAGATATGCATTCACCTTGTGAACTTCATCTTTATTTCCAAATGCAATGACCTCAGTTTTCTCCTTGTTTAACTGAAGAAAATTTTTGCACATCCAACTGTTGATTTCATCAATGCATTGGCAGAGTGAGTCAATGGGGCTGTAGTCACTTGGTGATAAGGCTAGGTAAATCTGCGTGTCGTCAGCATAGCTGTGATAGGCAATTTGATTCTTTCTCATTATTTGACTTAGTGGGAGCATATACAGGCTAAACAAGAGCGGCGCATTGTGGGACTCCGCATGTCATGGACGTCCACTTAGACTTATGCTCTCCTATACTCACATAATAACCCCTCCCCTCTAAATATGACCTGAACCAGTTTAGAGCCATTCCAGAAAGCCCGACCCAGTTTTCCAGTCTGTCTAGAAGAATGTTATGATCGACAGTGTCAAACGCAGCACTAAGATCTAGTAGTACCAGCACTGATATTTTACCAGAATCAGAGTTTAGGCGAATATCATTTATTATCTTAACTAACGCTGTCTCTGTGCTGTGGTGCGGTCTGAAACCAGATTGAAAATTATCCAGATAACCATTTGAGTTCAAGTAGCTGTTCAGCTGATTCAGAACTACCTTTTCAATGATCTTGCCTATGACCGGAAGATTTGATATCGGTCTATAGTTACTCAATATACTGTTATCAAGATTTCTCTTTTTCAGGAGGGGCTTAACAACCGCAGTTTTCAGGGCGTTTGGAAAAGTCCCAGAAAGAAGTGATGTGTTCACCACTTCTAAGATGTCAGCTTTTAAACAGTCAAACACGCTTTTAAGAAAGGATGTGGGAAGTGTGTCAAGACAGCAGGTTGAGGATTTTAGGTGCTGTACTACTTCCTCCAAAGTTTTGCTATCAATTGCGTCAAAAACACACATAGTGACTCCTTTTTGAGATTTTGGTTGAATCTGACATATCTCTACATCATCTGATGTTTTAATTGCCTTTCTGATATTTTCGATCTTCTCAGAAAAGAATGAGGCAAACTCATTGCATTTGCTGTCAGAAAGCATTTCACTGGGAATCTGACTTGGGGGGTTTGTCAGTCTCTCAACCGTAGCAAAAAGAGTGCGGGTGTTGTTCAGGTTACTATTTATAAGGTTTGAGAAAAACTTCTGTCTTGCTGTGGCTAATTCCACATTAAAAGCATGCAGGCTGTCTTTATAGATGCTATAGTGGATTTCAAGTTTTGTCTTCCGCCACGTCCGCTCAGCCTTTCTGCATTGCCTTTTCATGATCTGCACTGCTGTTGATTTTCTCCAACATGACTTTTGTCTGCCAGTCTTCTTACTGACTTTCACAGGTGCAATGTCATCCATGACATTCTTAACTTTTGAGTCAAAGGACTCTAGGAGAAGATCAACGCAGTCGGCAGAAATGCTTGGCATTGAAGAAACAGCCTTCATAAATAGCACACTTGTGTTCTCATTAATGCATCTCTTTCTGACAGTGACAGATCTGGATTCAGTGGTAGCAGAGATCAATATATCAAAGAAAATACAGAAGTGATCAGACAGTGCTACATCCTTGATAACAATGGATGAAAGCTGTAAACCCTTACTGATGAGTAAATCTAGCGTGTGCCCATGGTGATGTGTAGGTCCATGCACATGCTGAATCAGCTCAAAAGTGTTTAAAACAGTTATAAATTCTTTTGTAGTTTTGATTTCTGCATTTTCTATGTGGATATTAAAATCCCCTGCAATCACAAAACAGTCAAACTCTGAACAAATCATTGATAACAATTCTGTGAACTCTTCAATAAAGGCTGGAGAATATTTTGGAATATTTTTAGTCTGTTTGGTGTCATCGGAAAGCATCAAGAGAACATTAGGTTACATGCATAACATTCTTTGAGAACAGAGCGAAGTATCTCACCAAGCTTCCTTATTCGCATTACACAGGGGAAGAGTGTGTTAAGAATGCTGTGTTCGGAGATCACAGCTCTATATACATGGGAGGGGGGTCAGCCCCTTGTCAAGATTGGTCCATCCTTCGGTCAGACATTTTGTAAATGGTGCTTCTATAGTCTATCATGCCTGCGGCATTTCCCATAGTTAGATACCTTACTCTGTTCTCAGAGAACCTGGGTTACACAAGTAACCTAGTGTTAACACTGCTCTGGCATTTTTCACCCTCGAAAACAGAGACTTTTGAGAACGCTGCAGACACTGTTTTTGTTTGAAAATTTCGGGGTTGCATTTCAATGTAAACAGAGACAAAAGGAGACTTTGAAAACTATGGCGTGGCTGCCCACTTTCGCTTTGTGTACATTTGACAACCGTGCAAACAATAACATCATGCTTGTACCCATATATATGTTTTACTATGTTTTAGATTGTGTAGTGTAAACTGAGATCATTTCTGAAACGATAAAACAAAAATGCACTAGTGTAAACGGGGTCTAAGACTGGTTCGATTGGTCTCACCATTTCATCATACCTGTAATGCCTGATAAAGCAGCTTTTGTGAGTGTAGTCTGATTTGTGTAGAGTGTTTGTAGCACTCCAAAAAGAGGCACCTAGTGGTGAAGAATGAATTTGCATTTTCATTCAGACCAACAGACCATCATCATATTTCATGTTGACATTAACATAAAACAACCTGGGATTAATTTTAAAAACTACTGGTTTCAATGATTCAGAGTCGACTCCTTCTTTGAGAGACAATAACTTTCAGATTTAATTTTTGCAGGGTGTTTTCATTCACTTTAAGCAGTACATTTTATCATTATTAATAAAAGGAAGCTGTTTATTGCTATTATTATCTGAGGCCCATCAAATTATATTACAGATACAACATTTGATTTTAATAATGTTTTAGTAAAGAACATTAACATTACAATTAATAATTAACATTATTAACATTACTGCCTTACAAATATTTTTCAATATTTCACATTAGCTGTTAGTTTGAACAAATGGAACCATGCTGTGAAAAGTTTCAAAATTCAGCCTATAAAAAAAAAATATATATTGTTGAAGTATGACAGGCAACATATTGCTAAATCATGATACATAAATGGCACTCATATTTTGTAATTTGTAATGTTTACAAGCTTCAATCCCAGATTTCTTTTAAATATTCATTTTGTGGCAGATCATATATGTATTTGTTCTTTGGTTGTCAAAAGCACTTTTTCAGAAAAACATGTTAAGATTCTAGCAGAAATTTCCATTATTGCATTGACAAGAACCCCATGAGTCAAACACACTTTTATCACAGCCATATTTCAGATTTTTCAAAAACAAAACCTTCGAAAAGGCCACTGACCAAAATATTTTTAACTGAAAAGAGCAAAGTGATGCTTTGCTAATTTCCTCAGTGCCATTTGTGAATAACCTCTAGGGTTAACACTGGTGTCTGTCATGTTTTAATCAGTGTTGCCAGTTCTGCTGCAAAATATCAGGAGCCATGTGAAATGTTATGAGGTTGATGTGTGGAAAAGCATTTTAATGCTATAAAGACCATACAACACTCCCCAGAAATGCTCTGCACATTTTATTTAGATTTCATGTGTCTGCAAACTGCCACAACATAAAAGCATGTCTACACACCAAAACTACACAGCAACAATATGCTTTTGTGTATCACATGAGAAATAATGCTTAAGGCAAGTCTTTAAAGTAAACTTTAAAGAAACGTGGAAAGATACACTCATATATGTATGCCTTTCATATCATGCACTTAAAGAAACAAGCAAAAAAACACTTAATTTGTGGGAATAATTAGAGGGAGAATGGGTTCAAGGTCATTGTTGTCAGTCATTTCTGCTCATGTGTTAGTCATTCTAGTCTTGCTTGAAAGAATGGTTCATTCAAAAATGAAATGTACTCTCCATAAGGCCATCCAAGATGGAGATGAGTTTGTTTCTTTAATAAAACAGATTCTGAAAAATCTCTTGCTCACCAACGGATGCTGCAGTCAATGGGTGCCGTCAGAATCACAATCCTTACAGCTAATAAAAACATGACAATAATCCACTAGCAATCCACGCCACTCCAGACCAATTAATATCTTGTAAAGCATGTTTGTAAAAAAAAAACAAAATCCTTAAGGCATTAAGGTGTTTCCAGCTAAAATTCGAGTCCTCTCTCCGTAATATAATTAAGTAGGTTTTTAAAGTATTTTGTCCACAAGTGATGATTTAAAATTCACACCTTAATGACATATTTGTTTCTAACCAACAGCAGCTTTTCACTTCATAAGATGTTTACTGATGGACTGGAGTTTACTTGTGGATTATGTGGACTCTGACGGCACCCATTTACTGAACAGCATTCATTGGAGAGCAAGTGATCACATTTCTCCAAATCTATTCTGATTAAGAAATATATTCCTCTACACCTCGGAGGGTAAGTTATAAGCAAATTCTCTTTTTTTGGTGAACTATTCATTTAATGTAAAGAAACAACTCAAAAATGAGGAACAATGGTGAGCGCAAGCCGAGATCAATTACTACAAGACTGGTTGTTTTCTATATATATATATATTCTCTATAAAGCCAGCTAATTAATAATTTACGACGAGATGAAAAATAGCATACCTTCACATACACAAACAACTAATACAACTTGAGAACACAAGCACAATTTTCATTTCTGAGGTATATGTAAGCCAGAAAAGATTTAAAGTCATTCAACGTACTCGACATTAAAATGTCTATTTTCCACGAAATACAAAAAGAAAATCAAACACTGAGAAGCCTTCTGGTCCTTCGAGCAGATATGTGACAAAAGGCACTAAGAATTTCTTTTGTTGTTGTTGTTGGTTACTAGTTTGAAATGAAAAAGATGATGCTTGGCTTTGACCTTAACATTTACTGTTGATTTACTGAGACAGTTCATCCCAAACAAAAGCATCCGTGTCATCGTTTACTGTACGGAAAAGAGCAGCATGAACAATCGGTGAAATATCTCCATTTCTGTTCCATAAAAGAAAAAAAGTCCTGCGGGTCTGGAATGACATGAGGGTGAGTAAATGATGACAGGATTGTTATTTTGAGGTGAGCTCTTTCTTTAAGGGGCATGCATAATACTGTACGGATATATTACGTTTAGCAGGTGAACGTGATCTTTCTAAAGGCTTAAATAATTCGATCTTAGATGTACCAAGAGTAACGCAGATGCTGAGCTGAAAAACAGCGCCAGACTAAAAACACGCGACCCAAACATCACCTACACGACAACAAGAAGCCCCAGCTTTTATCTTTCTTCACCAGTCATAAACACACAGACTCACACTTTCACTCACCTCCAGAACTGGAAGGAAACATATCTCACACACACACAGAAGCACTGCAACGGTGTCCAAAATTAACCTGCCACACCTGAATAATGAACTTATGCATAAGATTTATAGTATTATTTCTATTGAATCTAAAATGCTTTTGTAAAAATCCAGTTTAAAATGGTTTTAGGCAGTCATTATTTACTCACCCTCCAAACGTGTATGACTTTCTTTCTTCTGTGGTAGATGAAAGATATTTTGAATTTTTTTTTTGTCTGTACAACAGAAATCATTCAGATTTCAACATGCTTGAAAACAGACAAAAATTAAAAAAAAAAACTAAACTTTAGAAGAAAAGTGCAGCACTCACTTTGCCAACATACTTTATTTCTTCAAAAACAGAGATTTCTGGGCCTTCATCAGATATCCGTAGCATTTTTTTATTATCAGCAAAAGAAAAAGTCATACAGGTTTGGAATGACATGAGGGTGAATGAACGACGGAGTTTTCATTTTTGGTAGTGAATAATTATTTATAGTGAGGAATTTTTCACATATGAGTTCTGGAGAAACCAAAAACAATTCCTTGATAAATTGCCCACTGAGGTAAAAGTCATTAAAGCACATCTGAAGACTTAAAGTCGCTTATATTGGGCCTACACCGTGTATTAAATTGCAGTTCCTTAAAAAGTTTTCAGCCACTGCTGTGTTTTATTTACTCGCCAAAACCAATTCTGACTTCCATTTGTCTCTTGGCAAGCATTAATTTTGGACTTGACTGCAGTCATCTGTCAATCCAATGACTGACAGGGCCAAACAAAGCAAGGCTTTCACGAAAAGGCAATTCTACAGTAACGTTTTGGTCTAAAACACTGTAACAATTCAACACCGCACTAAGAATGGCACTTCAGTCCTACATTTAACGACACACTTAGTGTTTTGGAGTATTTTTGACTGCATTGTCCAAAACAAATATACACACAAACAACAGAGCGAACACACACACACACACACACACACACGCACATACGTTTCACAATGACACGGAGCTCAGCTCAGGTTCATGATAGTCTCTGGATGAGTCTGGCTTCACTGAATGAAAGGCATTCGCTCTTTGTTGTCATTGTCTCCCTCTTGCTCCTCTTCCTCTTCACCTGCCTCACTGGTCTCTGTGCTGTCATTGGCCATCTGAAAGAGAAATCAGAGATCATTGTGTTTTCACAAGGTGCAAGAAATCTCTCACGCATGCAGCTCCTCTAGCAATTTAGAGATCACAACAACTGTGAGGATTGCCGATATCGCGTTGAACTAAAAAAAATTCAAGACTCGAATGCATCTCAATCTCTGTACATATAACTATGAAATATATGAATATCTTCAGAGAAATAAAGACAGGAAAAAGAGAGACAGAGAGCGAGAGAGACATAACTGACAACTAATAGCTGCTTCAAACCTGTATGGTGTCATATGGATCACAAAAGGAAATATTTCATTAAAATTATTATTATTTTGCAGTCCTACACAAAATAATAATTTACAATTTATTATTATTTTTGTTCATAAAATTATGGTTATTATGGTTATTATAGTTAACTTAAACTAAATAAAAACATGGTTATTACAGTTACCTGTATCTTAATTTAAAAACAGTTGTCAATGTTCTTCAAAATATCTTCTTTAGTGTTCTACCGAAGGATGGAAGTCAATTATTGGTAAATGATTACAGAATTTTCATTTTTAGTTAACTTTTACTTAAAGCGCCCCATTATTATCATCTCTCAAAAGAAAGAGTCGAGTCTGAATTATTGAAACGAGTCAATGAAAAATTCATTCAAATTCATTTTTGGTGTTAAAAGCTCACAAACACTGCTTCAAATCCGGAGGGCTTTGGAAAAATGAATTGTTCGTTCGTCATAAGTCGTTGAACAAGTAAGTTGAAAGTATATACATATTGTAAGAAAATGAAAGAGTTTTTTCACCTTGCATGTATGTCCTGAGCTATGATCAACAGTTTTGATATTAGTCGATCCTTCAAACACCTTATTCGCTTGAGGAAAAACATCTAAGACGGTAGATCAAGGCTTCTGAGCCAGAAGATCAAAATATACACAATAAAACCTTCTTCTGGGAAGGGAAGTTGGCCAGATGTTCTTCTTCATTTGCTCCTTTGAGAACTTCCCAGGTTGAAGTAAAGACACTAAAGGTAGATTTAATGAAAGCACATTGTTGTAGGCCACAATTTCCACAGAACGTCTCCTCTGAGAACGGCGTCATAAGGCGCAGTCTCCATGGAAACCGCTGAGGTGATGTCGCCCGACTCTTGGATCACTGTCATAATACCATTTTTGTTCCTTCTTTAAGTAAACAGGTGCATTATTCAAATGTGCCTTTGTGCTTCGTGAAAGATCCCTATTTTTCCTCACACAGATTTGGATACACAGAATCTAAAAAATAATAATGTTAGAAAACTGAACAATGCAACACGTTATGAAAACTAAAAAATGAAAGGGCAGCACCAATGGCTGACACGATAATTATAATGTTCTGAACATAATGTTTTCCTCGCGCGGGTCTAAATTCAAAGGCAGGTTTTAGAATGACTCACTCACCAAAGGCGTGGGAGACTTTTCCACGTCCAAAATCAGCTTCCCTATGTTTCCTCTGTCGTGGATCCTCTGCATGGCTTCCTTCACCTACAGGTTACCGAGAGCAACAAATCACACGCACACAAAACTTCATTAAGTCAAGCAAATCAAGAAGTGATGCAAATGCTCCCTATTGCCTCATGTCATGTGTGTTGTGTCACGGGCAACACTGAAGGGGGCAGCAGAGTCACAATCAGCCCAATGCATTCTGTCAACTTTCATCAAGTACATAAATATATTCTGTCAATGTTTACGCATCTCATTCTAAATCCTCATTGTCATTTCTAACCTGTTTGATTTCGTCTTCAGCAGAGTTCTCCATGAACTTACTATAAATGGAGACTACAGCTTTAAAGCCTCTAAAAATCATAAACGCGGTCCCTATGATTTGTGCACTATACTCTAACTTTATAAGTCTTCTGAAGCCTTTGTGTGAGGAACAGGATGTTATTCGATGGTAAATTTATCTTCTTCCCCCAGTATGCTGCTGCAATTAGATTTGTTCAGCGTTCAGTGAGGTTCAAAATCAGACTTTTAATGAATTATAACCTACATTTTTGTCAGTCCCTCACACCCTGAAAATGCACAAATTTTTGGATGGTTTCGTAAGTGCTATTGCATCTCGGAAAGCTTAATTGCCCTTTTTTTTTCAATTCTATGGAAAGAAATGATCTCCTTTTGTATTCTAAGAAAGAACACCATATGCTTTTGGATCACCCTAAATGCATAAATTTGCAGACTTTTTTTCAGACTGCGATTTCATCCAGTCGGCGAATATAAAACATGATCGATATTTTAAAACACATACATATTTTCATTTGTACCGTGTCTCAAAGCAAAAATATGCTTGTTCCTATGCGAGCTTGTTGTGTTCAGAAAGACCGGTCTGGTCCTCAGTCATATATGACGCCCGAGCAATAATATTTCAGACTGTGATATTTCTAATGATTTCCATCATTTTGACATAAATACATTTAATTTAACATTTCAGTAAACACTGCTAGGGATTAAAAGTGAGAAGGGGAGAATATTACATTTAAAGCGCCGAAAACAGAACATGAAGGAACATGTATATGGCGTTCATTCAAACAGACAGATAAGGATTGTTTGTAGTGCCAGTGAAGTGATTTGTTTCGGTCTTTTTAAATGTATCCCAAACCGGAAAACTCATAAAACGCTGTGGTAGTGTAAGTTCCAATTTGAAAAGTTTCAGCACTTATCCACACATTTCACAGTCTAAAATATGAAAGAAAAAAAACGATGATACTTTATAGTTAATAGCCAAATGTCAAGAAGAATATACGGTTACAAAAACAAAGAAAATGAGCAACTACCACATCATTAGTTAGGTTGGTAAAACACCTGTATGGTAGTTTTAATGAGCTTTAAGGATAAAGAGAGGCTATTTTCAGTGGTAAGACAGAGATAAAAAATTAATCACAAGGTGCAAGTTATTCCCAGGACATTACAAGGCAAATTGTACAACCAGACAGAATACACATGCACAATGTGATCATGTACGTGTTTATACTGTGCCCACAGGTTATGTGGGGGATGTACAGTATGTCCACATCTTGTAAAGTGACTGTTAACTGGATGAATCAGTAAATGAATAAACATGACAGCTGCTAGTCAGGCCCTGAGAATCGAACTGTTAACAGTCCCTGGCAATCGGCTTTCTAAAGCCAAAATACTGAAAAAGGAATAAATATCAGCATCATTTGTTGGTGATAATTCTCAATTAATTCAAAAATCTAACCCTAACCATTTAAAAGACACTTTTCATCTGTAGTCCCCTACACCAGCCCAGTGTCTTAGCCCATTGGAAACTTTATTAGTGTGCAACAGGCACACATTAGTTTTATCCTGATATCCTTCACACCTAGCGTCAACATTTGCATGTTATAAACAAAAAGTGTCTTAAGTATGTTATTGTTTTAAACAAAAAAATATTGCTAGATTGTTTAAACTATCACAGATAAAGGCCGGTGTGCCACAAGTGTCTGTTCTAGGCCCATTATCATTAACAACGCAAACTGACCGTTTTTGTGAGAGCATCGTTTGTATTCATCAACACCTTTACATAGGTGATACACCATCAAAAGAACCCGATTTCACGCTGATAGTCTGGAGAAAAAACATGCCTTCTGTCTCAAACGATTATTATCCTGTCCATCACTGTCAGCTGTACCAGCTGTCAGCCTGGCTATGCTCATCAATCTTCTGACTCACTTTACTGTCAGCTTGTAATGTAAACGTCGTAAGATTCATCCTAATACACTACTAGTAAAAACTTTGGAATAAAGTTTTTTTTTCTATGCTTTTAAAATAAGCATGAGAGTAACAAGAAATGTATTCCCCTTTCAGCATCATTACTCCAGTTTCACAAGATCACATTGGATTCATTTAAAGTTGAGCTTTGTCCCCGCGAAAATGTGCTAGTAATATTTAAACATTAGTAATATTTTTGATTTGGAAAAGTTCTTAATTATCCAAACTTTTGATCAAAAGTGTAGCACTGCCTTTATGCTTTTTATATTAGGTTAAATCAAGTATTAAGTAAAGTAAGTGATGCATAAGGCTTTCGAATCTCAGACCGCTCTGATTATTTTAAACTGCACGTTATGTAAATGTAAACGGTTCTTGCTAAGGCCTGCTAAGTATTAAATGTCTGCATTTAACTCATCCTAAAACACCTCAGCTTTAAGGCAAAGGATGAAGGGTTTTAACTTCCAGTGCCGCTGCTGTTCTGTCCATTAGGTGAGTAATAAGTCTGTGCACAGACATCATCCCAGCCACCCTCTCTTCCCATAAAACATCAAGGGTCGTTTATCCAGCCGTGTCCCTTAAAATCAGCTTCATTTCAACGGTATTGCAGATATGCGGAGGGTTTGATTGTGTCTGAATGAGTCACAGTGGCTATGCAGGGTTGGAGGCGATAAAATGCATCAGTGGAAGACTGCCTCAATACATCCCCAGAGGCACATCCAGTCACTCAGGGGTTTCAGCACAAATCTAATTTTCAAGGCCTCACAAATATTCATTTATACATCCAACTTCATAATGCTCAAATCCCATGGCTCTAAGCCAGAAGTGACCGAACTCTGGATTCTGAACACAAATTGCAGAATAAAAAGCATTTCAACTATTTTGATTAATGAAAGCCTGGTAAAGCACAGCACATTTTTGTCAGTCATATTAATTCTAATAGTTAATTGAGCCAATAAGGTCGTAACCATGTCTTAAACGCTGTGGGGAAGGAAAGAAGAACATTAAGATTAAATGTAATCGATATTAATTATTTAAATAGCATAAATGAACACATGCACCCATTTACTTTTAACCTGACACGCTGTAAACTGCTCCAAGTTCTACTAAAACAGAATGTTTTTGACAAATCAGCTGATTAAAACAATCACAAACAATCCGCACGGCGGATTGAATTGGTTTGTAACAAATAAATCCATTAAGATTTTTTTATAACCATTATACTTCCAGCTGAAATACAAGTAAAATGCCAATAAAATACGAAATTCATAATACCGCTTTCACCAGTGCATAACATTTCTAAACTAATATGTGCATTTGGATGTGTGATGGACTTCTATTTTTACTAGAGGAAGCATTATAATGGATTCTGAACTGATATTCTGGCCAAAAGCAACGCTTTGTAGGTGACATATAGCAAAAATCTGGTTACCAACCCTAAAAACGTGAAAAAGAACATGCCTTTCGATGCAAGCTTGCGAAAAAATATTCGCAAAATCGATTTCTTCGATTTGAATGGTCACATCGATAATTTTGTCATTTGATGTTAAAATATCTTTGAAAACTTTTTGTTATCCGAACAACAAACGCCAACTGGAGCGCAACAGAGCAGCAGAACGTCACATAGCATTGAAAGGATCCTCCCGTTCTGCCCTGAACTTGTTCATTATCACAGAGACAAAAGGTGACCTCAGATCAGCCTACAATGAGCTCAGGTTGGCACTGGCTTTCACCCTCTGGAATTCCCCTCCCACTCACTGAAGTCATGGGTGTCTGAGCACCCAGTGTTGAAGCCGCTTTCCTCGCTCTCAAATAGTGCGCTCGATCAAGAGTCACTGCCCTGGGATGGAAAGACTGCGCCGATCATTACGATTTTTGAAATTCACTGCTAAATGAAGTTTAATCGATTTCTAAGCCTTGTTAATATAAAGGAGGATATAAACGGCATAGGACAGCTCTGAACTCTTTTATTTTCAAGCATGAGCCACGGATCGGCCTTACATTAGCGTGTTCCCTAGTGTTATGTGCCAGTTTGAGCCTGGTGCCGCCACAGCTTGAGAGGACTATTAGTCTCTTGCCAGACACATCAGAGCGCATGCAGTCTCTGACTTTATCAGGCTCCGGCTGGCCGTTCTGTTCAGCTGTTTGAATATAATGTTCTGGATTACTCTGTAACTTTAATTAAAGGTAAAAAAAAAATCAGTAAATATTACTAATATTATAGTCTTTTCCTTAACCTATTAAAAACAGTTTCGAATAGCTATGCAGTTGCTAGGGTGTTCTGGATGGCTGCGAGAGCATTTCAGCGCTGAAGTTGCTAGGATGCTCTCGGTGGTTGCCATGTCATTGTTATGGGGTTGCTAAGGCGTTCTGGGTGGTTGCCAGTATATGGCCGCCCCAGATTATTTTAGTCCCCTAATTAACGTACCCCTATTATGGGTAATAAAAGGTTAAAAAAAATAGTTTTGAGAGTCCCCAACAACAGGTTGACATGCATGCAAGCTCAAACATAATATTATTGTCTTTATAATTTATGCATTTATTTTTACCTTATTTGCTCAATGACTCCTAAACGATTAGTTTAACTATTTATTTTTACAAAAACCAGTACTTTGAACTACACTAATCTGCAATGATTAGTCTTCCTTTTCATCATGCATGTAATGGTAAAGCACAGCGTTACCATGGAAACAGCTATTTTTAACGCTGGAAAAGCGGCATCTAGTGGCAAAGAATGAATTAGCGTTTTCATTCAGACCAAGGCAAAAAGACCAACAAGTCTTGTCAACCAGCAGCCTTAGCTGATTCTGAATAGATGTATATGTCTGCAGGTTTGAATAGGAATTTGCAATCTCATTTACTGTTTTATTTAACTTTATTATTACAAAATACTTAGGCACATCCCACTGAATCGGATTAGAATGCCATGCTTGTTCTCCCAATGTAAATCAGAGAGTGCTTTACAAAAATCAAATAATGCTTTCAGAATCAAAGTACTGCCTGTCCTCAACCCACGAGATCAGCACAGAGGAATCTGTAGGGCTTTCAAGAAGCCTTTGATTAGAAAGAAATTAAAGAGTGTATAGACTCCCAACACTCAGAGGTCTACTTTTAATCAGTTTATGGAGAGGTCTTTGTTCCACTCCAAGAAAACAAAGTTTGCACTAAGAGCTGCTACACTGTTATATGCAATAAAAAAATAAATACTGCTAGCTTTGTTGATATATATATTGTGGGATTTTTAAAATGGCAGATAAAAATCATGTCATATGACAATTAAATGTGAAATACTTTCTGTAGGCTAATGGGAATGTTTTATAAAGATGCAAAAATATATCTTGTATGCTGCAATGGTGCAAAATCAATACTGTAAAACCATTAATCACAGATGCAAGTGCTTCCTTTTTAAACACTGTCATGGCACTATCCTCGTGAAATATAATAAAGAGATTCAAATATTTTTATAGCAATTTTTACGAGACGGAAATTTGCTGCCGCCGAAATCCTTAGAGATAAAAATATTCAAAGGACAGCCTACACAATAGTATCCTGAACATTTCCTCTGAAAACCGAAATCTCTATTAAAAATCCATTAAGACTCAATAATCCACTCAGATTTAGTCATTCAGCCATATAAAACCACTATTATTACACTTACTGAAAAATATAGACCACAGGAGGAGTAAAAGCTATTTGCAACAAGTACGCCCTTTAAGCACTGGGGCGTATTCTGAGACAATCTGGCGAAGAAAATAGACTAAATAATGTCAAGGGGAAAAGAAATATCGCATGCTAATATTGTTTTGAGGACGCTGGGGTATTATTACGTTGCAAACTGCATCAGGCTCCTTGATGAGAGATTGTCACTCTGCAAAATGAAGAACGCAGCAGCATCAAAAGTGCTGATGAATACCCAAGGATTCCGCTTGATGCGAAGGATGAAAAATGATCACACTAAACCATCAACATCTTCAGTACCTCAAGATCGCCGTCTTCAGTGAACACAAAAGACTGCTCTTTTCCATACAACAGAAATGGAGAGAAAGCCATAAATGTAAACAGTATGCATTTTAAATAATTACATTCGCACAAGTATCATAAACGATCAAAATCCAAAAATGCAGAAGGTACGATTTGACATAAAACTGATAATTCATGAGTAATTTTGATAAAATAAGGTTGTTCTGTCAGCTACAACATCGTATCCTTTCAAATTTTGTATTTAGATGAAGCACCTGCGTCCTCAAAATAATGTTGAAACCAGTTTTTTAATGCAACATTTTCTACTGTGAGTCATTTTCTTTTAAAAAAAAGTGTTATGGTCACTTTTTAACCCTTTTAAGTTATGAGCCTGCAGTCACATGCTGTGTTTAGTTTCAGAAAATAAGTCTGTCTTAAATATCCCATAATTCTAACACTACGATCCTAAAAACCTGTAAATGGTTTAACCCTTTAAATTCCTCTTTTGTCTTATTTTCCATGGTTTAAATCTTCTTTTCTGGGTTTACCCTATAGACTCTTCTTTTTCCGTGTTTAACCCTATAAACTGCTATGATGCATTAAGCTTTTGAGAAGTTTTTTTTTAGCAACTTTACTTGTGCATTTTTCAATTATCTTTGTATTACATAGCATTAGACGTTTTGGTCCTCACAATAAAAACAAAATAGATATTTGATCATAAAGTTAAGCATTTTAAATATGAGATATAAAGTGACGACTGACATACACATTGTATGTAGCGTTCTGCATTCTGAAAAGATTTGCATTACAAGCTAGCAGAATTTCATTAAATGCACCAAATTGAATATTTTTGCTGTGTTTTGTCTCTAACTAAAGCCATGGTCTCAAAACAATATCAACTTTGATACTCAACACAAACACATGCAAACCTTTATCTATTTATTTTATTTTTTCACATAAGGGGTGATATGGTGCAATTATTTTCTTTGTAGGCTTACAAGCTGTCTGTGCATTTATAAAATTCATAAAGTCGCAAAGATTTGCATAACACCGCCCAAATGTTTCCCCAAAGAAATGATGGCCAATCAGAGCACACCTGATTTTTCAAAAAGATGACCTTTGTAAAAATCGAAGCGTGGAAAATATAGTGTTTTTGAATCTTAAACCACGTAAACCCTTTACATTTCACCTAATACACAAAATCTTTAGCATAGTCACACAGCCCCTTTAATATTTTGTCAAGGTTCTATAAACTATTTGATTAAAAATGTTTTTTCTGGCTATTTCTGAATGCAAATAAGAACCAGGTTAATCCAGCATCTTAAACCAAATTACAAATTAAAAGGCAAACCCCAGATAACAAAACATGTATGAATTAAGGGTTAAAAGAGATTCATAAAGTCTGAAAGCAACTTAAATTCATAATAACTGAAGAATCCAGCTGTAGCCTTGAGCAAAGAACATCCTTTATCTGCTGTGAAGATGCTGTAATGTGCTTAACAACAAGCTGCTTTATATGTGTGTGGGTGGCTTAGACTTTACAGTATGCAAAAACAGATCCTTTTTGTGCTCGTTCAAACCGTGTACAAATGATTAAGTCCTTCTTTCTTGTTTTATGCATCACACTATACTCTCCGGAGCAAATGCTCACTTAGCCATGCAGAATGAGGAGCTAATTGGCCAAAGCCCACAGGCACAGACCAATTAAGCAAACGTCCAGCATGCCTGTCAAGCATCATGCTTCGAGATACAGCTCCGCCGTTCCTTTCCACAGGCCTCAGGTCAGTGCTGATCTGAACGTCGCTGCATCTGACTCGAAGTGACTGCCAAGCCACTCTTCTGCCAGGTCACCAGACACCGGTGCAGAGCAGGCCCCTGGTTACCACGACAACAGTGCAACGTGCGGTGTGATTGAGAAGAAAATGTCACAGAGAGGGAGAGCAGCCAATGAGGTCTGCTGCGGTCACTGACGTGGGACAGCACTACATGCTGAAGTAGAGCTCAAATGAGCATGAATGGAGCACTTTACGGCCAGTGTTCCCGAAGAAAAGGTGCTTGAGATAGTGATTAGGGAAAATGTCTCAATTAGTGCGATTACATGGGTAAATCTCACCAAACCTCTTAAAAACATGGATGGGTCATATTTCAGCTTCAAATCAAAATAAAAAGAAGCGTGGTGCTGTTTGGTCAATTTTTTTTAAGTTTGCATTTCATTTATTCACGACTTTTGTGGTCTGTGAGTATCTGATCATATGTGGTGTGAGCATTTGATCAGAAAAGCACGGAAATAATTTGAGTTTAAACGGTCTACACTGATTGGACTAAAAAAAAAAGTGTGCATTTTATTGATTTTATTTTACTGCATTAAAATGGTACAAAACTTGGCGACTTTGTTTCAACTGCTATGTAAATAAATAAATAAATAACTGAGATTCAAAAAGTCTGAGGCTAAAAAGTCTTAGAAAGGAAAAGAGTGCTTAAAAATAATTGATAAGAAAGAATGTCTCAATTAGTGTGATTACTTTGGCCAATCTTAACAAATCATATTTCAGTGGCAAATTAGATTTTTTGAGGAAAGAAATGACTGTCATAGGAACTGTTATGGTGGAGAGGGGCATTATTATTATTATTATTATGTCTAAAGAATTTAAATAGCTTTAAATCATTGCTAAAAAATAGAAAAAATAAAAATAAATACAAAATATGAAAATAATACACGCCATATAAATCTTGATGAAGTGAGAAATCATCTGAGATTTAATAAACATGAAATTCAGATAAACACGGTCCTTGTCAGCTGTACAATGTGTGAGGAAAAAGTCAATAAAAACGGAGTTTCGGCCAAGTAAGAGCTCTAAGCATTTTTAATGTTCGATTTCACATCAGGAAAGCCATCTTTACATCATGCCGAAGGGGAGCCAGCAGCTTGAACTGTAAACACATAATGAGATTCTGGTCCCTCCTGCTGTGTGCTGACAACATTACTGTCTGCCGAACAAGAATCAGGCCCATTCAGACTGAGGACACGTGCCCCCTCAGATTTTTACAGCCAATGGATTTTAATTGCAAAAAATGTCAAAGCTGCTGCCGTCCATAAAATGAACTTCACAGGTGCCTCTTTTGAAAAAGAAAAAGGTGTATAATGCTCCCGGTTTGCCATCTGCGCTCATCCTCAGGTCACTTATTTGTTGCCTCTCTATTCTTCTCTTTTTCTCATTACGAAGCTGTTTCTTTCCCTCCTCCTCCTCCCTTATTTTCGTTCCCACCGCTTTTCATTCGTTTTGTCTCCCTCCATCCTCCTCTCTTTCTCTCATTATCAAGTGGGAAGTGTCAGTCTGTGATTAGGGCCACGCATGTTGTGTCTTTTGTGTTGTATCTAATCACCTGACACTGGCTGAGAAGGATCTAACTGCTCTACAATCACCCATCTCGAGCTTTAAAGCGGCCATCTGTATTGCCTAAAGCACAGGACATGCAGTAAAATCTCAAGCAAACTGCTATAATGTAACAGAGAACATTTTCAATTAACCCAAAGGCTCTTGTTGTTTTGTTCCAAGAGTGCTGTTGGCGGAAAAAACAGCGGTGAAATTAAAGTCTTAATAATCTCAGAATATAGAGTCAAAAGTCAAAAAATATTAACTTTATTCTCTAAATATTACATTGCGATCTCACTATGATATGACTTTATTCTTGTAATTGTTACTTTATTCTCAAAACCTTATGTTTAATTTCTTTATTCTCTATTCTTACACTGCTTCACTGCTTGATTCTGAAAAAAGATACCTTTAGATGTTCCCTCACGTTTATTTGGTCCTAAGAGTTTAAAGGTTTAAATCAGAGGCACTGCAGCCATCTGTCACAACAAAGAGCCACAAAATTATATTTATTGTTTGAATTTCTGCCAAAAGAAATTGAAAGCTGAAACTCTGTTAAAGTAACCTGCTCTGTCGTGTCTCTCAGTGCATTTCCTCTTTGCTCCACAATGTATTTTTCACTGATGTGTTGGTTTGAATTGCAATGGCTTGTCAGACATAGCAACAGTTACGAAGGAGGGCAGGTCTTTGTGAAGTGTCTCACAATTGCGAACTGGCAACTGCAAATTATAAAGTCCAATTCTGAGAGGGGAAAAACATTGATATTCTCTGAATTGCTATTTTACATCTCACAACTGTGACTTTATTTCTCATGCAACTGCGAGTTAAGTCAGAATTGCAAGATACAACATATTGGACTTTTTCCACCATAGAACTGGACTTTATAATTTGCAATTGTGAGTTTATATCTTAGGAAGTGCGAGAAAATGATTTGTCAGAATGATGAATCGGAATTATGAAATACAAGTTTGCGAGATAAAAACAAACAATTACCTTTTTATTATTCAAAAACAAGCTTCTATAGCTCGGGTAAAAAAAATGCAATTTGCCAAAAAAAAATATACTTTCAATAGCGTCAGCATCAATGTTTTATGAAGTATGATGTCTAGCATGCCTTTCACAAATCAACATTCTCTGCATCTGCGGCAGCTGGACATGCTAATGTTACCCGTACCCTGCTTTGAAGTCTCTCCAAAAGATCACAGCTGACAAACAGAATTACAGGTGTGCCCTGCATAATGAGCTCGCGATTGTTTAAAATTAGCATTTAGAAGAACACAATTATTTCCCCATACTCACATAACAAGCTTGAAACTACAAACAACTTTTTAATACGTTTTAATTGATGTGTGCTGTAATGAATGTATATGCAATTGAACTGTGACAAAGGAAGACCCCCAAAAAGTCCTAATTTATATATATTGGAAATTTAGTATAACGAGATTTCTAAATTCCGATTCAATTCTAGATGGTGCCTACTTGTTGGGTAGGACTACTTATTTTGGACTTATGTTACTTTTGCATGTTTTTTGAGTTATGAAACAAATAAAATATAATATTACGTATATTGTTTTGTTAAAACTACACCTATGATATTCAGACTAAAAACTAATCAGGCCTGCAGTGTTTCCTCCAGGCTCCAGCACAGCACTAAAAACATCCGTCAATGATGCATTCTAGTGCTGACAGCCGGCAATTTCCCCCCAAAAGCCAGGTAGGAAAACATAAAAACTGAATTTGATTAGACACGCAAAAATGCAACGAATGCAGTAATATCCACAAATTCAAAAGTGTGACACATGCTCTCGGTTGATGCAATCAATGGATGTAATGTAAACGCTGCACTCAACCAGCTGCATGGAAACACTGGCGGAAATGTGCAAAATCGTTCAGAGAGAGAGTGAGTCACAGCACGCAGAGATCCATGCAGAT
The DNA here is from genome assembly GCF_018831695.1 of Puntigrus tetrazona. NCBI lineage: Eukaryota > Metazoa > Chordata > Actinopteri > Cypriniformes > Cyprinidae > Puntigrus > Puntigrus tetrazona. Next base: position 36,568,966 of record NC_056705.1, on the reverse strand, counting down.
GACAGCTATTAAAGCCTACTGTAGAGTTAAGTCTAGCATAGCAAAATTGCACGTGAGGAAGAGTATTGTTGCTCAGAATATGTGCTTGGCTGTGATTCAGCCATAAGCAAAGCAAAAAAGCGGATCTGAAGTGTTGATGCTATCGGTTTTATACTACTGTTCAATAAGCAAGCTTATACTGTATCTGCATGTACACTGTTGACCCTAACATCAACCTCTAACTCTAACTTCAATTATTCTTTATTTAGTTTATGTGTATTATTCTTTTGCAGTCTAATGTGTGGTTCTGGTTCGTTTCATTCTTTATGCACTATGTTATAACACATATTTAATGACTAAAACTCAAGCCATATTCTTTTTCATTGGATAAAATTAATGTAGGTAAAATGAATCCCATTCCAAAGCAGGACAGGCTTTAATTCTCTATGACGACTCGCTTGATTTGATTTACTCACCAAATCCCTTTTTTTCCTCGCATTGGGCACTTTGCCGAGTGTTAATTTTGAACACTGTCAGCTTCGATTCGAGGTTTCATATGGACTGCAATACTATAAGAAACAAATTTAATTTCTTTAAGTGTTCGAAGACTAATCGGATGATCTGTATATTTTTATGCAAAAAAGATTCATTATTTGGTTAGTTAGATCCAATAATTTGCAAAAAAAAAAAAAAAAAAAAAAGTCTGTAATATTAAATATTAAATACTAAATATTATTAAAATGCACAACATCTCTTTTCTATGTGAATATATTTTAAAATGTAATTTTCAGCATCACTGCTCCAGTCTTCAGCGTCACACGATCCTTCAGAAATTATTCTAATATATCTTGCTGCTAATATATCTTGCTTGCTTGCTGCATTTCTTACTATTATTACCAGTTGTTGAAACCACGATACATTTTCAGGGTTCAGATGTACAGCATTTATTTGAAATTGGACTTTTTACTGTCATTTCCGATCAGTTTAAAGTATTAAATGGAAAGGTGAAACATGAGAGGAATTAATAAAAGCTATAGCGCTGACAGAACGAAGGGAAACAGCAGCAAGTGTATTTTCCTCCTTGCACTAAAACTTAGCACAGTATAAAGCAGTATACGTGGTTTCAAAGGAAAAGTAATTTACTGCTGCATAAATTGAGAAGCAAAATGTGCCACCGCACCACACAGGAAATCACAGAGTTATTCGTCATTTTCGAAATTAATAATGCAGCGATCACTCCATGTGCTATCAATCAACTCTACGAGGCTTCTGCGACGTGAATGAAGCGTATCACACACTGCTCTGTAAAACACAGGCAGGTTTGGTCGCGGGCTGCGCTGCTCTGTCGGGCTTCACAGAGGGAGGAGAACAGAACGTCACAAACCAGCCATAATCAAAGCAAAAAGATGCACCAGAGCCGGACTGTCCACCTGTCATCTTATGGTACGAGACAGCAGCTGATTGCACGCAGGAATGGAGGTCGGCACGCGTCTTACTTTTAAAAAAAACTTAAAAGGCAAGCTTTCAAAGGGCTTTAAGCAAATCACTTTTCAGGGATTCAGAGGAGGTACATTTATTGCTTGACTGAAGACAGAAATCCATAGTGAAATCACACTGACAAGCCGAGCACAAAGAAATGAAAGTAAATATAAAATGAGTAACTGTGTTGAATTGAGAAATGAAATTAAAGTTAACATTGAGGCAAAACTGACTAAATTTAATCACAGTATTTTGAGTTATCTATAGATTTCATACTGTAGAGATTCCACCATATATATATATATATATATATATATATATATATATATATATATATATATATATATATATATATCAGTTCTAAAAGTAAAATACGCATGTAAAGATACACTACCAGTCTCTTATGTTCACAAGGCTTTATTTATCTTAAAATAATATTTAAAAATATTTTTTAGAATTTAAAGAACTGTTTTCAATTTGAACATATTTTAAAATCTAACTGGTTCCTGTGATGCAAAGCTGAATTTTCAGCATCATTAATCCAGCCTTCATATGTCTCATATATATGCTGATTTGGTGTTATTATCAATGTAGAAATTAGTTATTGCTTAGTATTTTAGTGGATATCATCAGCATTTCAAAGTTTGGGGTAAGTAAGATTTAAAAAGAAAGAAAGAAAGAAAGAAACTAAAGGATTCATGTTACATAAGATGTCTACATAATGCTACAAATTTCTATTTCAAATAAATAGTATTATATTGTATCATCTAATCATCAAAATAACCCTAAGGCATTTTATTATTTTATTAGAAAATGTATTTGTATTTATTATAATTGTAAGTTTTAATAATATTTCACATTATTACATTTTTCTTATTATATTGTGGATCAAATAAAGGCAGCCAAAGTGAGCATAAGACATGTATGGTGGAGTACGATTTGTTTATATATTTCAGAAGTTGGCAGAAACTTTGATTGCTTTTGAAAGCGCCGACTCTCACCTCCTCAAGCGCCCATAAAGAATCAACAACAGGCTTGATCTTCTTTTGGTCGAAAAGGGAAAGAAGTTTCTGCACCGCTGTCTTGACTTGGCTGCACCCTCCCTGCTTGAAGAGGAGGTTCAGGAGCGAGAATCCGGCTATGACTTTATTCTCCTCGTAGAGTTTGATAGGGTTCACCTTCTCAACCTGCCACCACTTGTGATAAAAAAAGAGCAACGCTTGTAACGGACCACCAGAATGGTCAACGCTTAAGATCTCATGGAAAACGGACATCAAACTCTACTCACAGATTTAGCAAAACTGAAGAAACTTTTCGTCTCTCCGGTCACCATGTTTGACGAACCTGAAAATACGTTCACAAAGAAAAAAAATTATACCGTGTATATTTTTCAGAAGCTATTTAATGGTGATTTAAAAACGTTTTGCTTTATGTTGAGTATCATATCGTCTGATAGCATGATATAGGAGAATATGGAGCTCATACTTCAGGAAGAAAAACATTTCAGTTCTATTCAAACTGAGCAACAATGTGACACTTATGGCCAAAAAGTAAGATAAAACTCTGATAGCATTTGTGAAGTAAATCGATGAGATCTTCATAGTAGTCTACTTGCATAAAATGCTTTTAACATCTGTGAATCATTCAAAACAAGCCCAACAAACCTGACACAACACTTTTGGTTCAACCAGTCTATCAAGCTGTATCTTAACCAGTGGCAGATGGGGAGTGATCAGAAAACATGTTTAAAAACAAATGATCAGTTTTGCAGATGCAAGCGGCTCAGAAATGACTCGTTACATTTTAATGGACATAAAATGTTAAAAGATACACAGTACAAACTTGGCATATGAAGCAATAAAACATGGCACTATTACAGCAATGCCAAATGGCTCTCTTATTAATGGGCTCCATCCAGAATTATGATGACTGATTCATTCATTTGGCAGTAATGTATTCTTAAACCAAAATTTTACATTATCTCTGCTCTGTGGTGTCCCTCCTAATTAAATATTCCTAATGGACCAGAAAGCTAAGGGAATTGAAGTAATTAAAGTTGCAGGCATTATCTTTCATGTGAATTATGCGATTAACCTCAATTTGCTGTTAGCCAGCTAAAATGTGAAACCCTTGTGTGTCTAGTGACTGCTTTTAAATGAGGGTCAAGAGGTCACGGGTGGACCTTTCAGTGGATTCTTTCAATCCATCGCATGATGCAATAGTTACAAAAAAAAAACCCTGAAAGGTCTTTTATGATAGGTCGCAGTTTACAGAATGCAAATAAGTGTACAAATGTGTTATATTTTGTTTATTCAAGCCTCTGAAAAACCTTAAATATAGTGCATGAGGCAAAAGGAACCCCCTGTGAAAAAGAACTGCACTTGATTGCAATGAACGTGCACTTCAAATAATAGAAAATATGTATTTTTAAAATATTCTACTTGCAGAGAATATAACATTAATGAATATAAGGTCACTTATATTCTACAATACTATTCCATTCTATGGCTGCGGCTGAAAGCTTAGGCGGCTGACTTGCTGCCTTATGTAAAAAGTATTTGCGTATGATTTTACCTGTACTCTTATTTAATATTGCGTTTTTATATTACATAAGTATTACATAAGATAACCGTAAGTTAAATGTAAACGTTATAATTGAAATGACATAAATAGAAATGACGTTTGAATATTTCGGTTTACCATAAATATTTGTCAGTACATTTAAACCATATTTCTATATGAAACTACATATAACTTGTACTTGCATTCTACTTAAGCAGGTCAAAACTCTACCTTTCAACTAACTAAATCTAATATAAACATAGTAAAGTAAATTTGAATTCAATTTTAACTCAAATTTTATTCAATTTTTACATTCAGTTGCACTTATATATATTCCTATATACCTAAAGTATGCTAATTTGTCATTTATACCACTTTTAGACCACTTTTTTTCCCTTTCCGGCGCTTTACAGCTTATAATGACTAATTATTTTTACTTGTTAAAGATTGCAGAATTTTCATTTTGTATGCATTTTTTTCCCCATCCTTAAAATGATTAATTAATTTCAGCTTTATGTAAATGCTCTTCATCTGTTTGTACCAACCATACAGGATGTACGTTCCCATGGGCTTGAGCAGAGTTAGGCCTTTTCCTGTGTTCTCTCCACACAAACAGTCCAGTACGATATCTACTCCATCTGGAGATATCCTGAAGGAGAAAAGAGACATCATTAACCGTATTGCTGCTCTAAGCACCGGTAGGTAAATGGGGGACATATTAATAATGCCCTAAACTTTTTCGGTGTCTCCACTGATAAGGAATGAGAGGAACATGGGCTCTAACGCATTCCTGACCTCACGGTTCTTGGACCGCCTGCAAGGCTTAACCGTTAGGAGGTCTTGTGATGCCCTGGGTCCTGCCTATTGTGGAAGAGAGACCAACTCGAGAGCAATTTAATTTTGCTTTGCCCCTGATCCTGAGAGGAATGTGGAACCACGGAGATGAAAAGAGTCCTAATCTCCTCCCTCATACTCAATTTACGTGAATTAGTCTGACCGTAAACATGCACCGGGAACAAATCCCTTCAATAAAACATATTTTGATATAACAAAAAGTGCAAAGCACTACAATAGTTTTCTGAACAAGATCAAGGTGATAATATGTTGCTGTTTTGTATGTTAAGAATTAGCATGGTATTTTACCATAAACTGCACAATGTTCTTGATTTTAAAGAAAACCAATAATAATGGACAGAATATGCTGTCCATACAAATATACAAATGAGATCCCTAATAGGAATCCTCTACAAAATAATAACAATGTTTTCTCCACTTCAGCACCTTTTTTGGCTTTGTTATACACCCAGTACAAAATCATTTAATCAAAATCTTTTTTTTTCTTGCATAAAACTTACAAAAAGCATCAAACACTGCAATTCTAGATGCTGTCATGTATACTGGAGCAACTGTATTACAATTAATTACCATCAATAATTTTCTTAATATTTAAATTTAAATTTCACAAATTGTATTTTGCCTTTCTGCACCATGGTTACACATAACATTTTCTGACCATAAACATGCACTAATATTAAATCACTTGTAAAAACAACAAAAAGCATGAAGTATTACTATTCTAGACCACGTTTTTTGTATTTTAGAATTACCAGGGTATTTTGTCCATCTCTGTACCATGGTCTTGCTTACATTTTTATTTGTATTTTTATTTATTTATTTATTGTTCGTTTGTAAGGGAAATTTGTTGCAGTTGGCTTTGAGTCGCTGCACATGCCTTAGTCTGATCAAATCACTTCAATTAAATATATATTTCGCTAGAATAACGCTAAAATATTAAGTGCTATTATGCTAAACAGAGATTATATCTTGCTGTCATTTTGTATTTTATAATTACCACAACATTTCTTACCATTTCTGCCCCATGATGTTTTAGTGTAAGTGAAACCAATAAAGCAAGAAAGAAAGAAAATGCGCTTAAAAGTACAAACGAGAAGCAGTTTTTCAGATAACATCCATTAAATCTCTAAATGTTTAAACATTAAATGTTTTTGTTGCGGTTGGCTCTGACTCTGAGTCACATTTTCCAGCTTTACCCGAGCATAAGCGTGCACCAAAATCAATAAAACATTTATTTTGCGTGAATAAAATCAATCACTACCATTCGAGGCACCAAAGAATACACCATCACGCTGCCGCTTTTGTTTTGCGTTTTAGAATAACCCTAAAACTTTCAACACTGCTGCGCTACTTTTTGTTTTGTTTTTGCGAAGATAAAACCAAAATTAGCAAGCAATGCTAAGTTAAATCCCCCATAGGACACCATCCCTTCAGCCTCCTGCGAATTAATGTGGCGGTGGGCTCAGAATGAGTCAGTTGCAGCATATTTTCTGTCTTTGTGTCTCTGTTCAGAAGGACGTACAGGTGCCCCTCCCCATACTACAACACACTACTTTCCCATCTGCTGGGTGTTGCCATGGGGACTGGAGCCACGCAGGTCTAGAGGAAGTACTGGTGACGTCTGCATTCTCAGACTTGCACTGGCCTCCCAGTATGACTCATTTTTATACTCTCATCATCTAACCGATTCCGTTTCCCTACGCGAGACACTTCCACGTGACGACAACAACAGCGTCTGTGCTTACTTTTTGACTTCTGGAACATAGTCGATGTTCCTGTCAAACAGATGAGCGACCGAATGCTTTATGGCTTCGTGTTTGAAGGGAGAGGCGGTCCCGAACACAGTGACGTTCGGGACGGTGGAACAAAGTTGAGCGACCGCTTGACCCTGATGTGGAAACAGGAGAGAAACGGAACAAAACGCGATTAGCATTCACCAGGACTCATTTGGATCACATTCCACCGAAAAAGCCAAATAATTAAGCTGTTTTGAGTTTCATCTGTCAAACATGGAAAGCTGAATATCAGTGCGGGATCAGATGCGCGCTTGCGCATTTTTCTATGAGCTAAAATAAACACGAGTTTAATATCTGCGACTTCAAAGTTCCTTTACTAAACCTTTCCCTCAAAGCAACAGACTTACCACCGCACCTCCTGCGGAGTGGACTAATACAGACATCCCCTCCCGGAGATTGGCCACTTCAAACAGCATCATGTAGGCAGCCACGAAGTTCATCGAGAAGGCAGCCGCCTCTGGGAACGTCATGTCGTCTGGGATCTTGTGCACGAAATCCAGCGGTGTGCACACCACCTCTGCCCAAGCACTGTAGTTAACAAAGGCCATCACTCTGTCACCTATCTGAGAGGAGGCAAAACATGTCCTTAGGGAGGGAGCACATCGAAAACACGAGTTTATTTTCCATTGAAACCGATTTGAAGAAGCGCAGCATTACGTCACTTGCTCATCAATGGATGCTCTGCAGTGAATGGGTGCCGTCAGAGTCTAAACAGCTGATAAAAAAAAAACACAACTCCAGCTCCGTCGATTATCATCTTGTGAAGTGAAAAGCTGTGCGTTTGTAACGAAGAAGTTCATGATTAAAAAATTAATAATTTCAAACTTTGCTTCCGGCTGAAATGCACATCCTCTATCCATCATATTGCTTTCTACAGAGAAAAGGCTGTATCGTCTCATAAAGTGGGGGTTGAAATATGCAAAGATCAAGCAAGAAAAACAGTCCGAAACAGTTCTAATCAAATGAGAAGACAAAAGGGGATGGACTTTTTCACTAGAGGATTTTTTAATGGATTCTGGCCCCAGTTATTTTGTAGTTTATTAAAATGTTGGAGTTTTCTGCTTTATAATGTGTTATCTGGTGGCCTGGAGTCATGTGGATAACTTATGCATTATCGTGATGGTTTTCATCCGGTCTCATGCCGACGGCACCCATTCACTGCAATAGATCTACCGGTGAGCAAGTGAACTCATCCACATCTTGGAAGGCTTTTGGGTGCGAGCGCTTTTACTGATGCGTGAACTATTCCTTCAAACTCTGACTTTTTTCACTTCAAACTTTTTTATGAAAGCTTAGATATAGTACTAACCATTTCCCCGAATAAGTCACAACCAAGACGTCAGCATTAAAAACATTTCTGCACATACCTCAAAGCCTTTGGTGTTTTCTCCCACAGACTCCACAATCCCAGAGCACTCAAATCCAGGCACGAGAGGCGTTTTTGGAGGATTATCAATATTTCCTTGACGTACCATCAGATCAAGAAAGTTCAGCCCACTGTAAAATCAAACGTCAGGATAACGTAGCTAACGGGTTACTTAACTGTAGTTCATTTCAACCATAAATCATTCTCCTAATTTTATCAAATTGACAATACGCAACATTTTCACAGCTTTATAATAGCCACCAATCCACGCATTTACACGCTATTACTAAAGTTTAAACGTCCCAAGAGCAATATCCTGGATGTGGCACAAAATAACCCGTTTTGTTTCTATAATTTAATAGTCATAACCCAAAGTAAACATTAAAAATAATATCCTTTCACGGTATGGTTTAAAACCTCTGCAGTGTACGCTGAAGAGCTAACAGAACAGGTACAGGGTTTTTTTCCTGATTAATTAATTACAACAGAATCTAACATCCATATCATTCCTATCCTGAACTGTTTTGAATCCTAAATAAAACGACTGGTAGGGATTTCGTGGAGACACCTGTTCTTCTCGCGGCAACATGTTGCTGCTGTTTCCAGTCGCGCGAAGTCTCAGACGCGCCACATCACGGATGAAAAAGATTCAACAAACGACTGTAAAACGAAATATTTACCAAGCTTTCACGCGGATCTTGACTTCTCCTTCTTGAGGCTCCGGCATTGGTTTCTTGGTGACTTTGAGTTTGTTTAGACCGCCAAAGCCCGTCAGCACCACAGCCCGCATTTCTTTTGAATCCACGACCGCGGAAACGGGATTGTCCGGCTCCTTCTGGTCTATCATTTGCTCGGTCTCTTCAGCAATCTCGGTCCCTTCCTTTGCCATGTCTGAAGATAATGTGAACAGCCTAACGGTCTGCCGAAGCCCTCCTGGAGACTGCGCTCTCAGTGCTGCTCCTGCGGCACCATCAACTAGCGGTGTCCGATTCTTCAACGAGTCGTTCTTTCGAACCGCTCATCCGAACCGATTCGCACGACATTTTTAAATCACTAGACTTTTATAATGTAATTGACTCGAAAATACGGTTTCTTAAGTAAACAGTTTTAAAGCTCGTCTATATGCCACACACACACACACACACACATATATATATATATATATATATATATATATAGGGACTTCTCACGTAACCACTAAGGCGAACTGTCCGAACGAACCGATTCGCTAATGAATCTGATTGAATGCTTTCATCTACGCTGGAAAGCAGAACATCATGTGTCACGTACGGTATCCAAATAAGCTACAATACCGTAAAACTAGTAATAGCTTGCATAAAAAACTGATGCACAAATATTCATGAAGTAGTTCTATAGTATATAGTATAGTCACTGTATTAACTGGCAATACAATTCAAAATAATACTGGTGAATTGCGAAATGCGTTTAAACCCCATAAAATGACATCTAGTGGTTAAAATGGTTTCTGTAGAACCTACTGGTGCATTGGGTTATTTAAAAAAACATAAGCATTGAAGAGATTAAACATTAAATGCTAATCGCAGGTTTGCTTGTCAGAATACAATCAACGTCCTGCCACACAAAGGGAAAGGATGTGATGTAATTTAATGGATAAACAGACCTAATAACAGAACAGAAAATAAATCAGACCGACGAAGCTAGTTCAAGTGTGACTGTACACAAACAGCGGGATTAATAAACTACTGAACACATTCTAATTTAAAAGGCAAAAAAAAAACATGACTTTTATTTTGTGCGTATTACAGCATTTGTGAATCATACCTATATTTTTATAACTGTACACTGTTTATTCATAACATCTGTAACTCCTCTGCCGCTGTTATAACTGCATAATTTACTTTATAAAGAGAGACATCAGGTGAGAACGACGCTGAGCACTTCCTACTTTCTAGGTACATCAGTGAATATGCGTAGACCGTGCATGGCCTTAATCTCGTCTTTGAGAGCCTGTTGGACAAAAACAGTTGATTAAAATGTACACGGGATACTTAATTGTAATGACAGTATTGTGATCTCATAGGCAATACAATAACTACAGTAATGAATCAGCCAGACAAGTGATAAGTAGAGTTAGAGAGTACGTTTAGAGTTGACAAAACCAAACAAATCCAATCCAGTTCAGATCACTTTGTTCATAAAGATTTGATCCAGTTTGACGGTCAAGAGATCGTTATGAAAAAAGAAGTTTATTTTGAAAAAAAAAAAGTTTGAATGCATTGGCAAGAAGGTACAACAAAGAAGGTAAAAGAATGAAAATGTGTGACTGTATTAATGCAGATTCATAATAAATTTCAGAATTATTTTTAGAAATAAATTTTAGAGTACATTTTTAGAAGTTCGCAAAAAGCGTAAAACATAAGCTTAGCCATTTTAAAAGTTTTGTATGTTTTAAAACTAATGTATATACACACACAATATATATACATATATATATATATATATATATGTATATATATATTTGTGTGTGTACATATATATAGTTTGCTTATATATATGGTTTGCATATATATATATTTGTGTGTGTACATATATATAGTTTGTTTATATATATATATATATATATATATATATATATATAGTTTGCTTACTTTAATGCTGAAACCACCTTATCTTAAAGAATAGGAGTTTGCTCAAACTAAAATTAAAAGCTTACCTCAGCTTTGTGTAAAAAGCCACAACACCACACACATTAAAACAAAAGAATCTGATAAAACAAGACTATTATTAATGCATCCTGTTTGGATAGCTGGGATGAAAAGAAAAGGAAAGAGGAGAGGAAACTTCAGTTTTTTTCTAACACTCAGTATCTGGCTTTGGCTTTTTTCGGACCTCTTTTTTTTATTGATGCTGAGGGAGGAAAAGGAAGCATAACTTGGTATACACTTGAGCAGTACGGCTTTCCTTCTTCTGCAGGACGCAAATGATTTGACCCAAACGTCTTTCATTTAAAATAATTCTGTGTTCTGTAAAATTATATTGAATGTTCCTTTTTGAGTGAACCGTTGCGTAAAAACTACTCATGCTTCAACACCGAGGCCGTGCTGCCTTTCGTCGGTCTTGTTCAGTAATATAATTTTAATTTTTTTAATCACTTACCTGATTGACTAACTGGTGCTGCTGTACTACTCTCTTTCCGCTGAACTCATCAGACTCGATGTGTATTTCGTACATCGCGCCGCAGCCTCCTGAAACCAAGATAAATAACGTTACATGACATTACAGCACATTTCCCGAAGGTTCAAACGCTTCTCCGTTCAGAGCCAGGTCTAACCTGATATATCCACAACCTTGAGCGACGAAGCGTGAGGAAACTTCTCCTTTAACACTTGCGTGATTCGCGTCTCTCCGTCGGTCAGACCGGACGAAGAGCGCGCGATTATATTTCTACACAGCATTCGAGGCTGAACACACAGAGAGACACGTCAACTGAATGCATCTTAAATATCGCTTCACAAATATCGCATTTGACGAAGTGACAGCGCGACGACGACTGCGTGCGTTCGCAAGCAACGCTGTCACGTTTAACTGTCGTTTCGAGCAAGGCAAAGCAAAACAAACGCGTTAAGACAAAGAAAGAGAGTGTTCAAACGTTTACGTTGCGTCTGATGGCTCTGAGCACGGACATTTCGGGGTCGAGGCAGTTCGTAGGTTCATCAAAGTATAACGTAAAACGAAAATCAAGCTGAGAATATACTTGACAAAGTCATGTCCTGTTTAATTCCAGCGCCTGTCTCAGGAATATGTCGTCACCTCCTTCAGGAACACGTTTCCGGCGCCCCCTGGCGGTCAATCGATTATTTACAATCTTCCTTGTGTTTCGAATCTTTGGAATCGGTTCTTTAAAAAAAAGATTCATAACGGCTGGTTCGCGAAGGTGGTTGATTTCAGCACGATTTCTGTAATGAAATCTCACCTGTTCTTATCTACGAATTAAACAGCGGTCTATAAACTTCCTGTTTCACATTCTTTAAAGCATTTTGCGTTTAAAAACAAAAGAAAGACAGGCATGCGTCTTCGTAGCAACTTGAGAGCGAGTAAATGACAAATTTCTTCACAGGGGTGTAGAACATTTTTTTGTTTTGTTGTTAGTTAATTTTTTGTGACAAAAATCACAACATTAAAATTTTGTGCGAGGCCATGATTTTTTTAAAAAAGTGATAAAAAGTGACTAGTTGCATACATAATTCATTAACAAATTAAATTACTTATTTCTTTCATGCATACATATAGCTCAATAACAGATCATTTGAAGCCAACAATAAAGCCCAGTAACAATGTCCTAAAAAAGGTTTAGCTTTCTTGTATTTTTAATGTACTTTGGCACTGCCTATACTATACTAATATTGCCTAGAACTATAATGACAGATATAACTTCACTTTATGATTTCCGTATGCAAGCACAAAAAGACAGTTCACGGGTTCTGTTGAAAGGTCATTAATTGCATTTAGTGATATCAAACAGTTACAATTTATACATGTACGTATTTTATTTCCAAGCAAGAAACATTTTCATGGGTTAGGGGTTTCTTTTTCGGCAAACAGCTGTGTACAGTCAGTCATAAAACGTCTTTGACAACTTTGTAACCAGATTCTCTGTTACACAGGCGGCAGGCATCAAACTCTTAACTGCTGTCCGGTATGAAGTAGCCGTGCATATCCATGTGAAAATCTACATCTATGCATGCCCGGGCGATCTCTTTGAAAGATTTAGCATCAAGCACCAGCAGAAAGCCACCCTGCGCTGGTTTGGCGTTTATGATAGTTGTGAGGACTATGCCTAAAAATGAAGAAGAGAGAGACAACAATCAGTAAATGTAAAAGTTGTAATGCAAAGCTAATTGTTATTGTTTTGGTCAAATGTCATAAATGTGGATAAAATTACCATCGTCTTCATCAACCGCATCAGGCCTGGGAATAAAAACAGGCTCCGAGGCAAAACCGTCCTCTCCAGTCCACTCAATCTGCTGCTTCGTCTCGGCATCAAACTTCACAATCTGTATAAAACAGTGAGCGCTCAGTACAGAGTTAGAATAAGCCACCTACGTTGCCATGGGCATGGGATTGATTCTTATGGCATATTCTACTATAAATGTAGTGTAAAAATGAGGATGGTTAATACCTTTTTGGCCACCGGGGATAGGTCCACGCAACACATGTAAGAATATCTGTACTTCTTTCCATTGAAATTGTAATTAATTCTCGGAAGTTCCACACCTAAAGTAAATGAAATTAACAATAAAAAATACTTTAAAGGTTAGGAGAGACCAAGTATTAAAAAGTAACAAAAAAAGTCATACGCACACACATTGGGATCTCAGGTTTTCCACATGCATAATGATTTTTATACCGTACAAACTGTATTTTCTACCCCCTCACATTAAGCCTACCCCTAAACAAAACTTTCTGCTATTTTAGATCATTAAAACACTTCATTCTGTATATTTTTAAGCTTGTGTCCTTATAGGGACCGCAATATAGGGCAAAAACGCCTGATATTACGTTCCTTCTTGGGATACTTGGTACCCAGTGAAGAGAAAACCAGGATCACACACACACTTATTCAACAAAAAAAGTAAACCACTCACTCACTTAGATATCACAGCTTTATATCACGACACAATCAGTATTAAAAAGACTTGAAATCATGATCAGGGAGAGACGACTTAAGCGTCCCCACCGTCATTGGCTTACCATCACAGAGAACCTCGCCCTGACACAGAAGTTTTCCATCTTTCTCCTTCACAGCACTTGCCGTTGTGTATTTAAGCTTGACCAGATCTTCACCCGTCTCACCCTGGGTGTGAAAGAAAAAATATAAACCCGTTTACCGTCTATAATTTGTAACAATAGCTACAGGTTCAACACTGCACAACATAACATACCACGTCGCTAAGGGGAAACACAAATCTTTTGCACTTTGGCTTGCAGTACACCGCATCCGCTCCCGCCTGCTCCTTCAGCTTGTCCAGGTAAAACATCTCATACAAGCTGTTGTCATCATAGCAGATCACATCAAAAACAACATGGCCATCGTCTTCGAAAGCATTGACTTGATGGTAGACCGTCATCGCGCCGGTGTAGAATTTGAGCCCCACTTCCTTCTTTGTGTTTCGGTCAATGAGATGAATCAGGGTCTGACGTACATAAGTGATAAAAAAAGAGATGCGTTAGGGAAGCTGTAACTGCCCAGCTGACGAATGCATGTCTAGACAACACTCCGATCTGAATGGGTTCATTCTTACGCTGTCTTCAGGGTGGAATTTCATGCAGCTGGCCCAGCTGACCCTCCTCAGATAGGCTGTGGCCATCTTGAGGATGTCCAGCTTTAAGGGCTGCTCGATGAAGATGAAGTAGTTGTCGGTCATGCCGAAGCTGTGGTAATAACTGGGCGTGAGGAGGGAACGGCAGGGCACGGTGCACACCACCTCAGCGCTTTTTAACGGTGGAGACCCATCTGGCCTACCTGATTAAAAAAAAAAAAACACTTGGTAAATGTATCATGTCACTGCCAATAGGGCTGCTCATTGAATAGACTTTGCTATAATGGTGAAATGTCAGTTAGTGTCTACTAGTGGCTATGAACCGTATTGCGAAAAAACGTTTTAAATGGAATTGTTGACTCAGCAAAATTCAACAACATTTTAACAACAATTGTAGGTGGCTTTCGGTGCATTGCTTTGTTCTTGCTAACTAAATAGTTTCTGTCATGTTACTGTGCAGTTGCCATAGTGTTTTGGCTGGTTGAAAGCCCAAATAAGCTGCTCAAGTCTCAAGCTTAGCTAAGTTTAATTCTTGAGGTTATGGATTTAAACAAAACCCATAAAATGAGAAACAGTAAGCGATAGGATACTTACTCCCTCCTGGAACCTTGAACAACATGTATTTGGTTTTGCCCTTCTCTGCGATGCACGTTGCCATACTATAGCTGTTTCCCTCTTTATCATAATGCGTATGTGATGCCACGATGCTTGCAGGAAGGTATTTCAGGTAGTCCACCTTGGGTGAATAAAGCAACAGCGAGATTCCTTGAGAACATGACAACTCTCAGAAAAAGTTTTAGCATGGTGGTAGATGTGATTATGGTAATTAATTGGTTTTGGCAGAATAAATCTGCTATATACCCTGTTGCTGTACAGGCTAAACAAGCATACATTAATCCTGTAGCAGATCTAGACAAGTGGAGCTGGGGGAGGTAGAGGGTTTACAGCCAACACTATCTAAATAACGAACAAACATTTTCATCTATAGTTCCATGACTGAACTAGATATTTTTACAAGCGGGTTTTCTTTACCTTTTCTTCCGTCTCTAAAGTGACGGGGTCAATTTTCCGAATATAATTGGTTTCCGACGTGGCATGGTAGTGGTTTCCATATTTGATTATATTATTGGCACAGTTGTCAGTGAAGTCCGGGATGGTGTGGCTGAGAAAGGTGATCACTCTAAAAAGAGTTGAAAAGAACATTCATTTAGGAGATATTTCATCAAACCGTTTTATTTATTTATGATTTAACGCCATGTCAGCAACAGTGGCTATATTCGCAGTTCAGTTTTCTTTTCATGAGCGTGACCATTTTTTTAAAATCATCCCTGGAGAATTTTGTTTGAAAATGTCAATTAATATATTTTCTGAACAAAAAAAAGTTGCCTAGCATTATTAAGAAAATTGGACATTTAATTTAAATATAATCAAAATGTTTATATTTTTGCACGAAAAGAATATTAAACTCTGGGTTAGTTTCCATAAAAAAAAATTGTCAACATCTGAAATGCATCAAAAAAATAATAAATATCAAAGTTGTCCTAAGACAAGTATGCATTTTGGTTTTGGTTCCACTTGAAATATTGACTACTGTACATTTAGTAATAAGCCTCCTAATTGTTCAATTAAAGATAACATCCCACACAAAATAATGGAGATGAGATTTCTTCACATTAACTTGATACACTGCTGCTTTTCATTCACGTTTTGATAAATACATGTTTCTTGATTGACTAAAAGACAGAAATGCTTCTTACTTGGAGAATATATTTTTGCATGGGTCTGGGTACGCCATCGTCCCCATCTCTGACACCACTATTCTGTTGGACTGCATGTTGGAGTTATAGGTATCACCTCGAAGATATTTGCTTCTATACGTCACCTCTCCTAAAAAATTAATGCACGATTCACGTGGAGCACTGATGCGACAAAACCCTCGTGGCAATAGAAATGCGCTGAATTAAACTGAATACCTTTTTTAATTGTGAAACTGTGCAAAAGCGCCATTCCGTCAAACCAATGGTTGTACCTCGTCTCTCCCACAGAGAAGAGGCCGGGTCCATTGCGTATAAGTGTGCCCTGCAGCCATTCAGGAATCAAGCCTGCAGAGACAGCAAAGCATGCTTTTAAACCGTTTTAAACGGGGATGTTTTGTAAAAATGAGCCGCTTATGTCCACAAACCATTTGCTATTAAGCTTACAGAACCATCACAAAGTGAAAACTGCTAAAGATTGCCTACATGAGCACCAGAGACATTAATATAGACCGACCTAAAACAAAGAAACGACTTTCTGTATAGTTTCTGTAATCAACACGTCTGCTTTACTTTGGTTTATCTTGATGATACTAATATTGTTTGTGTTGTTGAAGTGACTTTGAAGTGAAAAGTACAGCGTACATACAGAAAAAGAGAAATGCAAACGCTTCCAAGCAGTTGCATCCGGGTGCTTTTTAAGGGAAAATTTACATTAAGCATGAAATTACTTTACATTTACTGTTGCATAAATCATTTTCTGTCCGGTTTCGATGCAACACACACACGTTTGTAAAAATAACTTTTTTAAATCATCGCTGTCTTTTGAATATTTTGGCTGGATTTATTTATAAATGCATATAGAATAAGAAAAAAAGTGGATTTGGGTCGCCATTAAAATAACAGCACAGGTTTCAGTGCAATGATAAGTGGCCTGGTATGGATTTTAACATCTACACATCAACCTACACTGCAAATATTTGTCCTGAGTAAATCAGTTATGATTGAAGATTATACCTTCAGGGTAGCACACTGAGGCCACCGATGCCACATGAAAGATATTCAAAGATATTACAAACTTTGAAAATATAGCCGTTAAATATCAAGCATTTACCAAACTTGCCATTTGAAGCTATATAACAAAACTAAAAATAAAATAAAATCATCTACCGTGTGACCATGCATTCTCGACTGATAAGACTTTTAAGTATAAGCTGCTGTTTGGAATATTACAGACATTTTAGGAGTTGAAGCAAAATAAATTTTTAAGCCTGTAGATGATAAAATATAAGTTGATCAAAGCTTGGCCTTATGATAGCCCTGTAATAAATAATACGTATACAGTATGTGCATATGGATAGTTTGAACAGGCTCAAACTATGATGTTTTTAGGATATGATATTTTTAGGATATGATTTTAGACCCAAAATTTCTTTTGGACAAAACATGGTAACATAGCAAATATTAATAATAAATAATAAAATAAGATTGTGTGCAATGCATGTATTTAAATCACTCACAACTGCTACTGAAAGAGAGTTTTACAATATGAATTATAGCTGCACATTATTAATCAGTGACAATTTTACGCTTTGTTGTGTTTTAACCGGAGAACTGCTGCGTGTGGTTATATATTATACTAAATCTTATTTCATGGGTTACCCAAAATCACGATGTCATTTCTGTTTAGCTGTTATTTATCTAACATTATATACGCGTGCGAATGAGATTACGAACATGTTTACGAATGCCTCCGTTTATAACATCGCATATCGTGAGAAACACAATAAAACACAGAGAAGTTGAAGCGAGGAATGTTATTTTTCACGCCGCGCGAGGAAACGCGTCAAGTTCGGTCGCGCGCGCGCGTTTTTCTCCTCCTACCTTTCACTTCAGTTTTGATAGGCTCCGGGTGTTCTTCCTTGTTTTTACTGTAGTCATACTGCATCTTTCAAAGCTGTGTCCAGAGTTTTTCCGAAGACGTAGGAAAAGTGACAGTCAGCGTTCAAACACAAACTGTCTATAAAGCTTCAGGAAGACGAAGACTCCGCCTCTCATTACAAGACAAGAGACTCGTGTTTACTACTGGTTCAGCATTACTGTCCGAAAATATAGATTACCCAGAATGTATGCATAAAATCATTGGGAAGTGATTAACAGCTGATTAACAGAAGCACCCTAAACATAAACCTAAAACAGATATTTACTGAAAAATTATCCCTCGAATCCAATTGGTTGGTCACAATCGGTCTACAACGTTTATTATTACTGATTGTTCTTAAAACGTAGCCTAAACCACTGCAAGTTACATTTATTTAATTGCATAGAGATTACAGATAAGCGGGTTTTATGTAGCCTGCATAAAATATGATGAATAAATATATACATGCATATATACATGCATGGTTTGGGTTTTCTTATTCATTTAACTTCACCGTTACCAAAACAAATGCGATCTGAGATAAATGTTAAACATAAAAAGTCACTTAGTTTTGCTTCTGTAGTATTTTTGCACATGGTTGTGCGCTGTGAGAAAAAGAATTCAGTCATATTTGGCATGTTGAGATTTTATTTCATTTGCATGATTTGATGTCTTGATTTCAATAGCCATGCTATTTACTCAATTTCTGCTGCTTAAAAAAATGAGGGCTTTTCTACTGAAAACTACATGCAGATACTTTCAATCCCCGAACAGCTGCTAGCTTATATCCGCAAAGCACACGTGTTCAAATTCATAGAATCTGAATCCTACAATAAAATATTTTCTATATCCAGTAAATATAATTTTCAATGTATTGTTGTTTTCATTGTAATGTTTGAGGAATTCATCCAGGCTAGGCTCTATCCGCCTGCATTTGAGGGGATTGCACATTTAAACACTCAGAAATGATCAGTAATTTGTCACAAATGATAGTCATGCAGTTAGCCAGTGTTATAGCATGAGCGAAACAAATCCCAATTTCCACCTATTTTTTTGTGCGTGCTTTATTTTCAGCTGTAGTTTTAATTAATCATAATAGATATGTTACAGTTAATTTGGCCTTAAACAGGGGAGGAAGCTGTTATTATTTCTCATCGTTATTTTCAACCCAACTACAACATGTTAATGCACCAACCTTCTTGACCTTCAACATTTACAGATAACCGCGATAATAATTCAGATAGCCAAATAAGAACACATGATCGCTGCACTGAAAGATCATAAAATTGGCCTTTGCGGACAGCACACAGTCTCTCTTGTTACCAACAGACTTTCTGAATCAAACTCATTTGTAGCGCATGAGAGCCACTATGGCAACCTCTAAAAGAGCAGGCTGTTTTAGACATAATTTCGGAGAATGCGTAGCAAAGTTGCTGCTAATTCCTCTAAAGCACCCTTTCTTTTCACTGCTGGAATTTTGGGGCATTTAAGAAAGCCCTTACTCTTTCAGCAATTTGATTTGCTGTCGAAAAAGACTTCTAAAGACTTTTTTTTAATAATGATTTGCTCTAAAACACATCCTGTCGTTCCCATCCGTCTGTATTGATGACTTGGTTCAAACTAAAGCAAAAAGTGTGTTTCCTTGCGCAAGTAAAACATTTACCGCCTCGTATTTGCCGTAACTGCAATCTTGTTCGAAGATAATCTTGTTCAAAGATAAGAAGGCTCTGTTGCTAACAAGACTTCTAAATGAGAATTAATGTCATATGGCACGTAATTGGCAGACATGATAAAACGTCAAAGGCCATTGAGAAACAACTCTAGGACTGAATTGGACACTGAACTAAAGCAAAGGTATATAAATTCAAGATTGTTTCTCAAAGGTTATCGGTTTCAATCCATAAACCTGAAGGTGGATCATAAAATCTCCTTAATCACCTCAAATGATCAATTTCTATGAAAAGATCTCACACCATAGTTTACTAGACTCAATAAATGTTTATGTTTCGGCGACAAACGGATAAATTATGCCAAAAAGTGTCAAAAAGTGGGACGATGCACCCTTTCAGGGGTAAACAAGGTACTTTTTTATAAGGAGGGCGCCAAAGAATGATTTTGAGTCTTTTTTCTGAGATTGTAGTGACATCCTGGCAACTACGTAAACATATGAGACCAAAATACACTATTGGTTGAGTCCTATCAGGTTTCTGATATGAAATCAACTAATTCAATTATAGTTATCAAAACTGTACATTGCCCTTTGTGAACTTTACTCTCGACATACTCCAAAGTCTATGCATAAGTAGCATTTAAGGTAGCTGGTTACTCAGAAATATAGCACCTATGTCTTGTGTTGTTGTTGTCGAGCTTGAGGAGAGATGTCAGCTATAGCCAGTACACCCAAAGATTGGTCACTTGATGGCAGTGTTGTTCTTAGAAGCAAATAACAGTAAAACAAATCCTTTCCAACAGTGACTGATATGAAATATGATATCATTCAGTTCAGTGAAGACCACTTCTAACAGTATTTTTTATATTGTTACCCAACCTGCTCGCTTACTCAAAACTTTGTGCATTTTTAGATTTAAAAAAAAAATACATTTTGCATAGTATGCGTTTCCTGGTGGGGCCTAAAAAATGTCCTCACAGAGACAAGGATTTCTGATATTGCTTTCTTTGAGGTGATATAGTTGCCATATAGGATGGGATTGGCTACTTGAACCACACACAAGATAATGTATGTAAAATAGGCTTGCATGTTTTATTTTTTAAGCAATTTTCACCTATAAGTTGTACATTGTAAATTTCCCAAATAATTAGAAAGTAATGGTAAAACATCAAACTGAATGGGACATTTTGGATTAGAAAGACTAAAATCGCATTGTAATAATTTTTGTAAAGCGTATTCCAGTTGTAAAATATATTTTACAATATAGTTTTTGGTCATTTGAGAATTTTCAGCATACGCTGAAAATATATATTTCATGCAGCATTAATCCATATTGTCATATGAAATAAATAATTCAGCCAATATCGTATGTTTGTTTTTATTTTTACATAAAACCGATTTTTTTAAATTATGTAATCAACAGTACACAGAACGAATTTTAATTCCACAAATGAGAGTCTGTGAAGATCTGAATATTAGGCCCATATTCAACACAATGCATGTAGAGACTAACACTGTACGAAACATTAATGTAAAAACAACTTAAAAATAGCAAGAAACGAGAAGCCATACTAAAGAAATCCTTAAATTAAAGACACCACAATATACACAATAAATGTTTTACAGCTTTTAGCTAGGACAGTGAACAGTTATCTAGTCATTTACATCGCAGTAGCCTGTTTTACAGGATGATAAAATTACAATAATAATTTACTGCTTTGTGCATAAAAAAATGCATTTGTCAGAGAGCCAAAGATTCACATATTCTGCATTGCTAGGTTTTTTTTATACTATATGATGCTAGATTACTAAAAAATTAAGTACAAAGTAATTTCTACTCAAGACCCACTCAATTGTCACAAACAATTAAGAAAAGATCATTTTATATAATCTTTTTTACAGAATGCCTGTAAACATAGAATTAGACATAATGAAAGAATAATCAATAATGTTTGCATAGGATTATTAAAAGAATATTGATTTCCCTCACATATCTTTGCAATAAAATAAATTAATAAGAATATAAATTCTACTCCCTAAAATGAGTTGTTGGATTACTTTTAATGCCCAATTTAGGTAGACTTGTCATGTATGAAAAGCCCATGCAGGTCCATATGAATAGCAGTGTCAATGGTAGCGCGAGCAATCTCTTTAAAGGACTTAGCATCCAGGACCACCAGGAAAGGAGGCTTTTGGGGATTAAATGAAACCACAGAGGACAGGATAACACCTGAAAATGAAGAAAAAGCACTTTTGTTTAGCAAAATATTTGCTGTAATAGCATGCTGCCTAATCCTCATGGATGATCAAAACCGACCAATTTGGATCACTTTACACAGGAGCATCTTCATGTGCTACACAAATAACAAAAAGCACTAAAACTATCTCAATACTTTTAGCATGCATAAGATGGATCTGCACATATATCTAATATATACACAGGAAACAACACTGCAAAAAAGACTTATCTTACTTAAGGCCAATTCACACCAAACATGATAATGATATATACTGTAACTATAAAGATAATGATATTAGCATTCGTACCCATGAACGATACTGTCTGTTTTTTCTAAGTGCACATGCAACTGCCGCTTTAAATTCTTGAGTTTGTTATGTAAAGTGTAAGAATATTTCACTTGATCCACTGAAAAATTATATTTATTGTTTTAAGTGCAAAATGCACTTAATTTCGTTTTTCCGCCCTGGATATTATGCCATTTTAATTTAAGAAATTTTTAAGAAACTTTTTTTTTTTTTATGTTCACCAAAAATGTCAAATGTTTCTATAAAAAAACTCACCATCATCTTCTTCAACAGCGTCTGGAGATGCTACAAACACTGGTTCAGATGGGTAACATTCCTCCTCAATCCACACGTGGTGTGTCCTGGTAGCTATGTCCACTTTTGCAATCTGCATTAGAAGAGGTCATATTGCTAAATTATAATTTTATTTTGCTAACAACAGCAAGGTATTGGTTTGGTAACACTTTATTGTGATAGTCCACTTTAGACGTTCTAGTACTAACAGTAAGTAACTTTGCAACTACATGTCAACCAGCAGTCATTAGAGTATTAGTAGACTGCTTAAAACTTTTAAAATGTCCTACTAAACCTTCCCTAATAGTCTAATCTGAGAGTTAGTAGACATGTAGTTGCAAATTAAAGACAATTAGATGCCATGTAGTTACTTATAGTTAGTAGAATGTCTAAAGTGGACTATAGAAATAAAGTGTAACCTTTGGTTTAAATAAATGCTATATATTTACCTTGCTTGGATATGGCGACCAATCCACCCTGGTGCCATAGAAGTACCTGTACTTTACACTGTTGAATTTGTAGTTAATCCCTGGCAATTCTAAACCTGTAATTATATAAGAAACAATGGTCAAAATGAGAAAACTCTTTATAACTTTATAAATTATAAAGTTCTCAATATAGAAATCACCCTCAAATATAGTGTCAGGGGAGCAGTAGATGGAGCCGTCCTGCTTCAGCACCGCTGTGGCTGTTGTGTCCTGCAACTTGACCAGGTTGGTGTCTGGTGGAGCTTCCTGATAGCATGAGAGAAAAGGTTGGTTGTTCTGTGTCGTACAAACGTAAATTGGCTATGGAATTTGATACAATTAATAACTGTTCATCTGCTGTTCAATTCCTCCACACAAAGCAGATCTAAAAACTGGTCAAGAATTCTGGATTTATTGCTTTAATACAACCAGTGTTGGGTTTAACAAGTTACCAAATAATTAGTTAATGTAATTTATTTACTTTTCCCTTTAAGAAAGTAAAGTAAGGGTATAGTTCCTAGTCATATCAACCTAGAAAATTGCTATTTTTAAAGTAAGGGATTACTCTTATTTTTTCTGTAATTGAATAAACAGTTACTTAAAGAAACACTCCACTTTATGCTCATTGTCCATCTTCCCCAGAGATAATAATTTGAGTATGTGTGTCATTGCTGTCTGCCTGAGTTCCCCCTTCTGTGGATTATTAAAGACTGTTAATTGTGATCTATAATTGTCGTATACCGCTTCCCTTACCACACCGTCACAGAAAACCGGACCATAAAACGGAAAGTAAGCTGGGTGCTTCCCCGACTTTTCTTTTTTGTTTTTAAATCAGTTTTTATATTCCTTTTTTTTGTCATGAACGATCTTGCAGACCTCGTCCTCCTGCTGGTGCAGGGGGACTGCTCTTTCAAGGACCACAGAAATGACTTTGTGCTACTCTTCATCCTCACACACTTCCCGGACAGCTGCCTCTGCCTATTTTATCAAACTGGACTAAACACCTCCACAAGTGCGCAGCTGTCCGGGGATGGTCCTCGAGAGAGCCTCGCCACCTTTATCGAATGGGCGCTGGTGTCATTTAATGCATGGCCGAGCCCACCACTGACAAAGAGGAGGAGTCTGCTGTGACCGACGAGCAATCTGAGAGCAATCTGGCTCTCAGAGCCACAGCCCTTGACGTCAGACCAGGTGCGAGAGCTGGCAACAGAGCTTGCCACGGTGGAGATCATCATGGACAGTGAGAGCGTGGAGTGGAGCCCACTGCACCAAGGCTGAGGGTGAGCTCATGGTAAATCTAAGACTACTAGATGAAAAAATGGATCTCATAGACTGGGTAACGGAACTACAGTTCAATCCTGCCCCTTTCCTTCCTTCTTCGTCTCCGCTGGTCCCATCCAACCCTTATTGATCCCCGCTGGTCCTGCCCAGCCCTCCTGTGTCTCTGCTGGTCCCGTACAGCCCAGAGGGGGCTCCCGACTCCTTCAGAGTGTTCTCCAGTGCCCGTGCCTTGTAGGTGCTCTCCAGTGCAACTATAAGTGCACCCTTCAGTGTTAAACCCAGAGGAAGTTCAAAAACCTATTCCTGTCTCCACTGCTGGCTCCTGTAAGCCCCGCTGCTCACCCTCAGCCCACCATCTGTGTGCTGCATTTGCCACGAGTCTCCATCAGCATCGTAGATGGAAGATTGCTCGATTCTGCCTCCAGTGTCCGAGTCCCGACTCTGCCTTGGCCTTCGACCCACTGGCTCCAAAATGGCTAGCTAACTCCTCTCCACTGTGGCCCATCAGTCCACAAGCTCCGCTGGGCTCCCTTGTCCCTCTGGCTCTGCCTTGGTCTGTAGTCAACCATCTGCCGCCTCGGGACCCCAACTTCTCAGACTACGCCTCACCCCAAAACTTCCAATTCTCACTATTAACTAGTTGGTTATTAGCATGAATATTACTGGGACATTGGCTGATTATTATTCTTGACCTTATTCTAAATCTTAAAATGAATCCTAAGTATAAGCAGTAATTAGGAGTACATTGAATGAAAAATGTTAGTTCATAGATAATAGTTAGTTAATAGTGTAAACTGGACCCTAATCTAAAGTGTGACCAAAAACATTGTATACAGTTATGTATTATTTATATAAAAGAATTCAAAGAATCATTTCAGTGAGGCAATACTTTTTGGAGAGAATAATTTGTACAATAATGTACACTGTTGAAGTTAATTAGTAACTAATAATTAATTACTTTTTTAGAGTACCTTACCCAACACTGAATACAACATATTCTGATCATTTTTTAAAATGACATAATGATTTGAATTTGAATTATTGTCAGAATTTCCTGTTTTACCTTGTCTATGTTGAGAGGAAGGACAAACCGTTGACATGTTGGTCGAGAGAAGTCCTTGTTGGTCTCTATAAATTTGTCAACATCTTGCTTCATGTTGTGTATGTAGAACATGTCGTACAGGTTGCTGTCCTGGTACGTGATCAAGTCAAAGACAACATGGCCATCTTCCTCATAAGCATTGATGTGATGGAAGACCACAAATGCGCCTGCATAGTACTTTGTGTTCACAGTTTTCCCAGTCTTCCTATTGACCAGATGGATCAGTGTCTATGTGGCGATCAAAACCAATAGGTGTTAGACTATTTTGATGAATTAATAGAGTACTGTTATACACAGAACATAATTTTGCTCACAGTGTCATCTTTGTCGTATTTCAGGCAGCTGCCCCAATTGACATCTCTGAAGTAAGCTGTGGCCAGTTTGAGGATATCCAGCTTGAAGGCCTGCTCCACAAAGATGATGTAGTTCTCTGTCATGCCGAAGCTGTGGAAGTAGCTCGGATACAAGGTGGAGCGGAAAGGAATGGAGCAAATTTGTTCCACTTTCCTGAGGGCTGGCTTCTTTTTCTCTTTATCTAAAATAAGAAATTCATGCATTGTTTAGTTGTTTGCTTTTTTATTGCCCATCTATAGTTCAGTTATTCCTTATTCAGGAGGTCAAAACTGACTGAAGATAAGACTTTTTTCTTTAATGAAACGAATGGAAGTAAAATTATATTTTTGTAATAATTTATTCTTAAATATTTTTGTATTTTAAGGGGATATTTCAATTATTCACTATTTTATTTCCACATGAAATAGTACAAATATTAATTTTACATGGCTGTGAATTTTTCAAGTTCCCTAAGAAAATATTTTATGGTATGGGTCAAAATTGTAAAATCTTCTTGCCAAAAAATATTATGTAAATATTTGGTGAAAAGGTACGTGTAAAAACATTTGTAAATCATTTTGTCAAATTGTTTTATTTAGTTTCTAACAAACCATACATCAATAGAAAACTTATTTATGTATATGATGTATAAATCTCAATTTTGAAAAATGGACCACAGAACAGGGCCACATATAACTACTTACTTTTAGGTTTTGCATTTGAACATATTTAGATTTAGATATTATCAAAGACTACTTCATTGTGGCTGACTAGTAAATTGTCCTCCAAAAATTGCTGTGCATTTTTAGATTTCCTGTGCATTTCCTCTGTTGGCCATTTTTTTTAAAGGTGAAGATCACAGCTCAGACTATTTTTGTATTCATGAATCAAAGGGCCACAGCACTCAGCACTGGTATACATTTCTTTTGTTACCTGTGGCGTTGGCGGGCACCTTGAAAATAACATATTTGGGTCTGCCGAAGTTCATGATGGCAGTGCCCATGTTGTATGTGTTCCCTTCTTCATCATAGTGAGGGTGTGCGGTTGCCAAGTTAATTGCGATGTGGTTTCTGTAGTTAGTCTGCAATGATAATAAAGAACAATTTATTCCCAGTGGCGTGACAGATACAGTCGACAAAAATAAATAAATGAACAGATCTTGACTCACTCTTCCTAATGTTTCTAGTGTCAGTGGGTCAATTTGGTTGATATAGTTCACTTCTGACGATGCGTAATAATCTTCACCGTATCTTATGATGTTAATGAGATTATTATCTGTGAAATCCGGAATTGCATTCACCAAGTAACTGAAGGCTCTTCAAAACAATACAAAGCAATTAACCATGATTGATTGGACTCTTAATACAAAATGAAAAAGGTTCAAAGAGGAATTTACCTTGAAAATATATTCTTGCAGGGATCTGGATGAACCATGGTTCCAAATTCAGACACAATGATCCTATTGGCAGCCGTGTTCTTTTTGTACGTTTCACTATTCAAGAACTTACTTCTGTAAAATACATTCCCTGAAAAAAAAAAAAAAAAAAAAAAAAACATTTTATTGTTTATGGTGCATCCAATGCTCTATACACTTGTAGATAGTAAAACAGCACAAGAACTTTGTAGATTTTGTAACAATGTTCTCTATAGTGCTCTACTTTTAATATACATATAAAATGTTTTTTCTTTCCCTACTTACCATCTTTAAACGTGAAACTGTGCATGAGTGCCATTCCATC
Organism: Puntigrus tetrazona; assembly: GCF_018831695.1. NCBI lineage: Eukaryota > Metazoa > Chordata > Actinopteri > Cypriniformes > Cyprinidae > Puntigrus > Puntigrus tetrazona. The sequence continues at coordinate 36,541,541 of NC_056705.1, read as the reverse complement.
AAACCAGTGCTTGTATGAAGTGTTACCAACTGAGAACATACCAGGACCGTTTCTCAAGAGTGTCCCTTGAAGCCATGGTGGGATGGAGCCTGAAAGAAAAAACAAACAAACCATTTAATCTGTATAGCTTTCATTTAGGCTTTCAGTAAATCTATAAGTGTAATGCAAAAAGTCCTGTTGGTTGTTTAAATTGTAAAATTGGTTATACGGGTCTCTTTCAAACCCTCTATATGGGGCAGCTGGTGGCTCAAAATGTTTATGTACGTTTTACCTAATAACTTTTGAACCAAATAGTCCTGAAAGAATGTTCTTTTGGCCCATGCCAATATAGTTTTCTTTTTCCTTTTTTACAAACAAACTTTGCCCATTCAGTTTTTTGTTTGTTTCACAAAAAAGTAGAAGCCTTTCATTTTATATCTAGGCCTACCTTCTTAAATAACATCGTTCGTAGCTGTGAGAGAGAAAATTTAGTTGTTGTTTTTTATCAATTCTGCTTTTCAGTTAAAATGAAACCTATACCAATGCTTTTTAACAGACGTATCACTGATAAACAACCTCGGAGCTCAAGGTAGATATGACTTTACAGGCTGATACTTAAAAAAAAAAAACTCACTTTACGCGGTCAGGATACATGTTTTGTGAACCAGTTCAAACGATTCATCTAAAAGATCCGCTTCAGAAGAACGACTCGAAAAAAAACCTCTTTCACAAATGTGCACCTCTAAAACAGACTCTCAAATATCTGAATCAAAACCATCAGTTTTCCATTGCTCTTGCTACTAGGCGAATATATACGAGGAGTGTTGATAATCCAGCTGTGCTCCTTACTTTGCGCAAAACGTCCCTAGCAACGGAAACCTTACCTATCACATCCGCTTTAAGCGGCTCAGACGTCTCCACGCCGTTCCTCCAGAAAAACGACAGCATGCTGAGCTGAAGCTGAGCTGACATGGCTGTGTTGCCACACGCTTGCGTACAGTGCAGTATGCACTTGCGTACTGTATAGTGCGTATGTTCTGTCGCGTTTGTGAATCATTATATAACAGCTGGAGAGTTCCTCTGAGGACACGCGGAGTCTAGTTCACGGAAGTTCGTAGTTACTCTGCAAAACATTTCAGTTATAGGGTCTTATCGCCGTAGCCTTTAAATACAGTGCGAATGCATGTAACATCGGCTATATAGAGTCACGGAGTGTTAAGGAATGAATTCAAAAGTCCGAAATGTGAACAATTATACACTGCTCAGACACTACACAGTTGTAGACTACTAAAAGAATACATTTACGGCAATTTTACAAATACATGGGCCTATATATATTTCAAACATTTGTCCTATAGAATGGCTTCATTGCTGCCTGTCTAAGAGTAAATTATATTAACCCAGTAGGACATGGATGAAGGTAAATTGCATAATCACTAATCTATATTAACCCAATAGGATACGAATGAAAGTAAATTGCATAATCATTACTTTATATTAACCCAATAGGACATGAATAAAGGTAAATTGCACAATCAATGAACCTGCATGATAAATAAATAGACTAAACGAGTACACAAACATCATTGCACTTTTACCTCGGACTAAATCCGTTTTGACAAGAGTTTAGCTCCAAGACAGCAATGTTATTTGAGATTTTTGCAGTGGTTCATGATTAGAATTTTTAATGATAATTTTAACATCAAATTTCTTTCTGCAAACTTTATTTTTACACTGTATATTTTTTAATAATAAATGAAACCCTCTAATAAAGTTAGTTTTGACCTATGATAATTGATTTAAACGGATTTTGATCAATAAGACCTGATTTTTTCCCCCGGTAATCTTGTATATGATCATAATCTCAGATCAGCCCATGGAGATTTGCTATAGGCCATTTCTTACACATTTCTAGCATCATCAGCTAGACACAATAACATACGCATCAACAAAACTTGCCAGGTTTTTAGACGTGAAATGAATGATCCGTTTTCTAAGCCAGCAATCAGGTCAATGTTTCTCATTGACAGGAAGTACATAATTCTAGTTTTGAAACTATCCAAGTGTAATCAAGACTTCATTCTCCTCTTTGATGCTGAAACATTCTCCAAGTTCCTGGAGAGACGGTGCACTACACTCGAGCCAAAACTCATCCGAAAATTATGTCTGCACAAGAATTGTACTTAAAATTTCCAAACGTAGAACAGCCATAAACAGCTGTAAAGCCATATATGAATAAGCCATAAGAAACACTAGTGAGTTTTTAGCTTTGTTGTCATTATAATCAACTCATACATGTACATGTACCTGTTGAGTTCCTAGAGCCTGTACCAAGTCCCCAGGAGCCGTACATATGCTTATCCTAATAAACAAAAGTCAACATGTTAAAAGGACACAGAACACTTAACTAAGCAACCACATAGCAATGCCCTGGGAATCGTGACAGTATCATAATGCTTTGTGCACATCCTTGCACCACTCAAATTGTGGCTGATGATCAGATGCCAGCTTTGGTTTTCCGATTCAACACCCGTCTTATCTCTCTCTTCCCAGGCTGTGGATGTAGACAGTGTTATATTATATCAGGGCCTGAGGGGCACAATGCAGTGGGATCCTTTGTGTTCATGCATCTAAGAGCACATCCCAAAGGCCGGCCATCAAGCAATCAAGCCATTGTTGGTGACCGAAGTATATCGATGACATCAGACTCTGTTTTGGGGCAGGACATCAGTGGCCTTTAAATACAGAGGACTCAGACTGCTCAGGGGTAGGATGAAGATGAACAATCACACTCTCTACACACTGCTCCTAATATTGAGTTTTCACGTCATCTCAATCTGGAGCGATGACGAGGAGGTTCCTTCGTGCCCAGAGCACCAGCAGGCCTTTGAGAGCTCCTGCTATGAGTTTGTGGCTCTGCAGCGCAGCTTCTTCAGCGCACAGGCTTGGTGTGAGCGAGGCGGCGGGCATCTAGCTTTCATCCAGAACGATGAGACCCAGCAGTTTCTACAAAAACACCTGCAGTCGGAGATGGACTGGTGGATAGGACTCGCTCCTGCCTCCGCCAACCTCACTCTGGACTCTGCTGCTGTTGAAGGTGCTGTATGTTTATACGTTTCCTTACTATGCCTCTAAAGACAACATAAAGTATTTAGTGTTTAACCAATATAATGTTTATGGCTCTAGCGATTAAATAAATCATTACATTTCATTTAGAAACTTAACTTGCTTTAAATAGAAGGGGTGATACATTGTTGTCAAAATTACATAAAAATTGTGTTTTGTCATACAATCACATCCAAAATAAAGTTTTTGTTCACATAATAGATGTGTGTGTGCTGTGTATATTTCTTAAGTATGTATAAGCACACACAAATACAGTATATGCTCCGAAAATATTTATTCACGCAAATTTTATATAAATATATTTAATACATAAACATTGTATACACACACATGCATCATTTTCTTTTAAAATTAGCTTTTCTCTTAGGCTCCTATAAGTGTATGTTCAGTTATTTCACTGTAATGGCAATGGAAAGAGCCAGTTTATTGCCATTAAAGAGAAAGTACTGAACCTACACGTAAGAGCCTGATAAAATGACTTATTTTAGATTACTTTTATTTATATTCAAATGGCACTTAAAAGATTTTGCATACTCTTTGTATACTGTTTATCTATCCCTGGTTGTCAGTGATGCTTTATGAGAATAAGCTGAGAGGACACTCACTGTTACAATGTCTTATCTCTGTTGTCAGCTGCATTTCGCACACTGACAAACTATTTTTGAGTCACCTACATAATAACATTACCACCATTATTACCAGCTAATTTCTGTTATCTCTACAGAGCAGCAGGTTGTTAATGAGTCTGTGGCTTGATACCAATCTCCGGCTTTACAAAGACCTTTTCAGGCAAAAGCAGTGTTTATTGCCGTTGGCCCCTTTTGTGATAGATGAGTCTGTATTTCTGCTATCGTAGGCACCAGGGCAGTCTTTGCTGCACTGTTTAAGTCCAGCACTGTAGTTATATGTGATCCTGGACCACAAAACTAGTCATAAGGGTCAATATTTTGAAATTTATACGTAATGTGAAAGATGAACAAATAAGCTTTCCATTGACATATGGTTTGTTAATAATATGACAATATTTGGCCAAGATACTAACTACTATTTGAAAATCTGTAATTTGAGGATGCAAAAAAGTCAGAATACTAAGGTGCCGTACACATGTGACGTCTTTTACGATAAAAACATTTCAACTTTTCAGAACGCCACAAGCGCACCAAGGGCCATGTATCAAGAATCAACCAGCTTCATCCTTGTCCGTAACAACATCGAAAGCTCAGCCAAAATAAAGCGATAGTTGATGAAAGCTGTTGATGGATAGCCTAGCGTTGTGAACGGTCCCTAAAGATGTCCAAATGAAGTTCTTAGCAATGCATATAAGTTTTTTAATAGTGAGGAAGAATATTAGTCAACAGTATTTAGTCATTCCACACTGTTTACAGATATTGAAGCATGAAAACAAAATGTGTAACAAAATGCAAATGTTATTTTGTTCTCAGGTCCCTTGTCCTGGTTAGATGGCTCGGATGTTAGTTATTCCAACTGGCTTCAGGAGCCCTCGCTAAATGCGACCTGCGGCTACATCAAGAGAGATTGTGGATTTCAGTGGGAAACCACCAGTAACTGTAGCCTGGAGCTCTACTTCATTTGTGAGTTTGGTTGGTCTCTTTCTTTATGTGAGAATATTTTCCTCCTCAGCTTTTTTTTGATTTAGTCTGAACGTGTGTTTGATTGTTTTTTTCCAGAGTCTGGACACTCTTTAGCCTGCGCTGATCATAACGCTACGCTTCAGTGCGGCTCCGGTCAAGTGATAGAGGTTGATGACAGCTTCTACGGCAGGAAAACGGTGCATTACTGCAGGAGCAGCCACGCTCCCTCACAGACATCTCCACAGCAGGAGGAGTGCAGCTGGGTGGATATAGTAGATACTGTGTCAGGTATACATCCAGTGAAACTTTCCCATGAGTATATAACACTCCGATGTCCCATGCGATCTTAAAAAAAGCTTTATATGCACGCATGCAGTTTTTTCAAGAGAACTACAGTCATGGTAAAAAAAATATTGGCAGTTATGATTATCAAATTATTTTACACATACCTTTTTTACACTATCCTTAGTATAAGCTACATAAACAATAAAGAACATGAATTTAGGTTTGTCGCTTAAGATTTATTTTATGAAAAAGTGTTTTATGTTTTAGCCCCGAACCCATATACTGTGTATTATTATTGGAGAACATACAGACTTCGGATGGAGTGCAATGCAGTGCAAAAAGCTCCTTCACCATTTACAAAAGCACTCAACGACTATCAGATTACATGCTTCTTAACCATAAAAAGAAAATTATAACCAAATGCTTGAGTTCAGTATGTACAGAGGGATGGTGAATTTGAGCACGCGCAACTGTCTGTTCAGCAGCGTATAGTGATTAACGTTCCAGATGATTTGCACAGCGAATGTAAAACTATTCTGTTTGTTTTCTGTCAAGAGCACTGCCACGGACTGCAGGTGTGTCAGGCTGCTGCTGATATTTCATCTTTTGGCGAGCCGTGCCCTGTGCTGGGAAGCTATTTGGCTGTGGAATATCACTGCAAAGATGGTCAGAACTCTTTTGTTCCCGCCCATTAGGACACATGATGTAACACTACATTTTCCTTACATAAAAACGCGTATCTGCTGTTGATAATATGGTGCGTTATTGTCTCTCATGTATTACATACTCTGGCCTTTAGACGTGTTTATTACCCCACTACGTGTCTGATTGCATGGATTCAAGCGTGACCGGCAGCTTATCTGTTGCGCAGTTCTCCATATATTTAGACATGTTGGTCAAAAGAACATTTAGGTTACGTAAGCATTACCTGAAACGCACACGCAAAAGTTTGGCCATGTTTAAAAGCCATATAAATAATCCCCAACGTTGAATCGCGCATGTTCACAAGTACTTTCTTGCATTTTATAATATTAACTCTTGAGGATAATGCGCGCACTGCTTGTTATCAGCTCTCCATCTGCTGATGAGAAAGCTGGCTGCTGTCTTTGACAACATTACCATCACAGTGAAGTGGTTGCTGCATCCATTTCAAGGCAACCTCACGTGCACACTGAATGCTGGGGATGGACACGTCATTGATAATTACAGTCCAGACGTGTGAGTGTTGCCCTTCTGCATCTTACAACAACCCATCATAGCTGCTAATAACATTACAGTTTCAGCATAATGCAGAAAGATCCATTCTGCACTGTTATGCGCATGCAAGGAATCATTAGAGTGTACTTTACTTAAGTACACTAATGTTGGCTTTATGTAATTAACGTATAATTCTCTGCAAATACAGCACGTGCACATTGAATAGAATTATGAATGACTGACATGATTGACTGTGGAAACTCTTTTTAGGATGGAGAATGTGGTGCATAAGTACAGCCGTGCTGGAGTATATACTCTCACGGTAGAGTGCAGCACTAGTGAGTGGCATGTGACCGCCTACAGGAGCATCACTATCCAGGAACCCCTCGGACAGTTTGGGACCATAAAGTGCCACAGCATGAATCAATCCACAGACCATTCCAACTGCAAAGCTCTTTATAATAACCCTCTGAGAATCCAAGTGACATTAGACGCAGGTAAAAATAAGCATTTATTATTATTGTTAGGAAATATAAAGGAAATATAATGAGCATGTTTACAGTTTAGGTAGCCTGTGAGTTGCTATGCAGTCGCTAAGGTGTTTCTATGCAGTTTCTGAGGAATTCTAGAGTCTATGATGTTATTGCAACTTGATATGGATATAGAATATTTTAGTTTTAATGTAAAAGCATAAGGTATACAGTGCATTACATAGTCAAACACGCAACCTTGTGTACTCCATTTGACAGCATGCAAAAACAGTGCTCGACAAGTTTAATTTATGTTCAGTGTCTGTGCAATTCCTCTCCAAAAGTTAAGACAGGTTGTGTATCTTTTTGGTAGGGGGCAGAGTCACAGTTAATGGTTAGGGCGTGGCTAGACCTTCAAGCCCCTCCCACTGTACACAGAGAGGTGGGGCTGAACATCAAGCTCCACCCATTTCGCTGAGCATTGAGCATCTTCTCCTTGTTTTCGTCACTGAATAAAAATATAAAGCTGACAGTTACTCTTATGGCTGCTGGTTAAGTTACTTTTAGTAGAACGTCTATAGATATAAAGTGTTACCCTTCTTTTTTACCTTTCTGTTTTGGTTGTTTCCACTAAGGAATTAAAATAGCACCTTTACTTAGGATTGTGAGGAACATTACACATGTACTATGCTGATGATAAAGTTTGGGTCAGTAGTTCTTGGAAGAGCCTTAAAGCCTAAGGGATTTTATTAAAACATACGCTTAAATTTTCCACACAACTGATGTCAGAAATATTTATAGTGCTTTTAAATGACATAACTTAGAAAGTCGATGTTCTCTTCCTCCAGGAACAAATGTAACGTACAAAATTCAGCATGGAAAAACAGAGCTGGCCTCCTCTTCCGCTATCAGAGGGGTTGTTCCACATAACATCACTGTATCTCCAGAAGTACAGGAGCAGCTGGGACCAGGCTGCCACCAGATTACTGTTGTGGCTCTTAATGGAGTGACGGCGGAAGACCTCTCCACTGTCCTGGAGCTGTGTTTGGTGGAGCCAGTGGAAGGCCTCATGGTGGATGTGAAACCTGAGCATGAGCAGTGTGTGGTCCATGCCCTGTATGTCAATGTATCTCTGGCTCAGGGGGCTCCAGCACAACTGCATTTTCTGGTGTCTGCAGTCAATCACACCTTTTCCGAGATGCATGAGATGCTACACGGAAGACCACAGGTTTTTGCCATCTCAAACGCAATACAAGGTACTGCTTTTTTTTTTTTACTCATTTACACATATACTAGAGGGCCGAAAGTAAATGGGTATTTCATTTAAAAAGTATGGTTTTAATAGGGTTTCAGATGTCTTGAGAAAAATGTATTTGTGCTTACATTGTTTAGAGCATTAAAAATAATTGACAAAATGTGAAAAAAAGTTTTAAATGATATTTCATCCATAGGTTTTGCTACGCGTCAATTTCTTTTAAAATAAAAAAGACATGAATTGGCATGCATAGGCAAAAGCAATTGATTTTTAAAATCACCAATACATTTTTCGTTTTTCTTTGTATAAAGATGATTCTCAACTATGTTATAACAGACTTGTTTAATATACCATTTTTCTTTCTGCAAAATGTGTGTAAAATGGTCATAAACTATCAATAAACTCAATCAAATTTGCATATTAATGTGTTTTTAGGGCAACATATAATGAAAAAAGAAGTGTAATAATGGGAGTAATAATTTTCATAATAATATATCATTTCACAGAAATATCATTTCTCTATTTATTTGTTATGTCTCCCAAAATGTATAATAAACATGCTTTTGGCCACATTGTCCTGAGGAAATGTATGAAATCAATATAATGTCCTCATATGAGGATGCAGGGTCTTAAGAGGTTAAAACGTACCTTATGTTGAGATCGCATTGCTTTTAGCTTCTTCAAACTGATTTTTTTCTCTCTTTTCATTTTTCAGGCAAATTAAATGTGGTGGTCAAAGCAGAGAATTCCTTCTCAAGCATGGAAATGGATGGTGGAAACACAACAGTGAAATGTCAGAACGAAACAGTGAATCAACATGAAGGAGACGAGGTATGCAATCCAGAGTCTGCCAAAACATTTTCATTATAAGCATTCGGTACTTATTCATACTTATTCATAAAATGTTCACTGCAGGTTACTACAGAAATAACTTTAGTGCGTCATTTCCAGTATATTGGTTTGAGTCTGTACTGGTTCTTCTACACAAAAATGATTTATTTGAGCTTTTAAGTTTAAGTCTAAATTGTTATTTTGTGCTAAGACTACTTATTAAAGGTGGAGGAACATTTTATGTATTTCTGATATTTCCTTTAAAAACATTAAATAGTAACACTTTACAACAAAGTCCCGTTAGTAACTAAAAATCAGTTTAGTTTAACATTTGCTAATACATTATTAAAACTAAAAGGTATGTCAGTTATAACTTAATGGATCTGAGCTAACTTGAACCAACAATGAGCAGTTGTATTTTTTATTAACTATAATTAACAAATATGAATTAATATTTTACCAAATATATTGCCGATTGTTAGTTAATGTTAGTTATCACATTATGTGTCTTTATTGTAAACATAACAAATGTATAGTTATTATACTTTTCTGTTATCAGAACATATCACATGAAAGTTAAGCATAAAATGATGACTTTACATGTGCATGTATTTTATAAATAATGTGTATTTTAGCATTATTTCAGTGCAATAATGCCTAATACACAATCTTTGTAAGTGTTTTACTGTATACATGTTTTTGCATAATGGTTTAAATGATTTTCTGTAGTATTTCAGTAGTATTTTCTGTAGTATTTCACATATAGTAGGGCTTAACTGGTTTTAAATATGTAGTGCATCTGTTACACATCTCTTATTATCTTATTACGCCTATTTCTACAGATCAGTGAGCGTGCGAGAACTGTCAGAGAAAATAATCTAAAGATCAGTGTAGATCCAGAAGTCCCAGTCATCGGTACCACCAGTGTCAAGCTGTATGTTGATGGATTAGTGGATGACAAATCTATCTGGAGATGCCGTAAGTACCACTCTTGCATAATTCACAAATAATGTTTCATAATCCAGGTAGGTCTATAATACCTGGATAAATTAGTTAGCGTAATCATTTATATCAATAGCGGTTGCTCAGTCTGCTTTAATGTTGCTGGTCGTCAGGCACGTGTATACTTTTGAACAGCTGTCGGCAGATAAAAAATATCGGATAATGCTTTTTGTCAATGTGTGTAGTAAGGACATTCACCATCAGGCACTAATGTGACCAGCCAAAAATTGTCATCTTGTTTATCTTTTCTGAATTAATTCATGTAACATTCATTACAGGACACAAAAAAAAAAAATTTCTTCTTTTTTTTTGTAGATGAGGCTTGCCCATGTCCTGATGAAGTGACACACAGAGATCATGAGATATCCAAAGATTGTCTTCCACCAGTATACAGTTTCTCTGTGTATACTGTAGATACCAAGTCACATGGTTTCACTCGGTCTGGAAGCAGATGCATCACTGTCATTCCTGGAGAGAATATGAAGCTGTCTGTTACGTAAGCATGAAACCGACTGCGGTCTTGTTTTCATTAGTTCTAAGTAGCTTACTTAGTGGTGTATACTTTGTCTCCTACTTTTTAGCTGTTCCAACTGCAGTCCGGTGAACGTCGCTGAGAGTGTGACTCTACAAGTGCAGTGTGAAGGATGTCAGAAAATTGTTTGGTACTTTGAGAGCGAAAATGATTTTACTGTGAGTGTTTTTTATGTTGTGACATGTCAGTCATTAAGCCTGTAGTCTTTCGAGGATTTTTCAGTTTGCATGTGGTCCGCAGGGTGGAAAAAGTAGCTTACTGTCTTTGTAATGTGTATACAATTACACAGTATTATACTAACTTTAAAAGCATGAAAAATGAATGTGAACGTGAACAAAGTCTTGAACGTGTCCTCTTAAGTACTCCTTTTAAAAACATACTTTTAAGTACACGATCAATGTGATTAAGCATAATTTTTTTTCGTAAAAGACATATGACATAATGTGTTTGTACGGTGTATTAAAATACCATCTAATGCATTATCTTGTCACAGGGTTTGCTAAGACACTGTTACTCAGAGTCAGTGAAAAAGCCACTGATACAGAAGGCGGAGGGCAGCAGCTCTTTTACCATAGAGAGCGATGCACTACGAAACGCAAAGCAGGATATCACAGTGGTGGTTTATGGTGGGTTTCATAAATCTTAAAATGAGCCTGCACACTTAAAATATATATATACATTTCATTGCACAGATAGTCAAATATCAAAACAAGCAGAATCTGCAAAGAAATTTGGTTACTTGCGGTCATGAAGTTCACACAGGCGTATACCAGATAAACCACAGGCTTAGGTAGTCACATTAACTATGAGTGTATTCCACTAGTTTCATAACTAGAAAGTGCCTAGTTTTTCTGTGTTTTTAATAATAGTTTTTTTATTTTCATTGACTGAGACCCTATCTATTTTAACTAATTTATTCATTTTCTTGGGAAGTGTTTAGGCTGTCTATAAATACAAATATATATGCTATTTAGTTAGATATTATATAATGCAGTGACATTCATACTTTTTTAAATGTGACTTAGTTAGAAACTAGTAGAAATAGTTTACCTAAAAATAAAAATTGGTCAAGAAAAATGTTCTTGCTCACCAATGGATCCTCTGCAGTGAATGGGTGCCGTCAGAATGACGAAAAACATAACCGTAATCCATAAGTAATCCACATGATTCAGTTAATGTCTTGTGATGAGAAAAGCTTCACGTTTGCAATAAACCTATTAAGTTATTTTAAATTAAACTTTTGTTTCCCGGCTTAAATAACGGTCTCTAATCCGCAACACGGTTTTCCCCAGTGCAAAAGTTGCCACATCTGAATCAAGAGAGAAATATGCACAGATTAAACACCATTTACAAGTAAAAAAAAAAGATGAAAAACTTTTTAAACATGTACTTCAATATTTTAATCAGCTGTTTGGACTTTCATTCTTACGGCACATATTTACTGCAGAGGATCAAGTGATGTAATGATATAAAAAATGATAAATTCTAAATTTGCTGCTTATTATTAGTTATTAAGGTAGTTGTTTATGCATTTGGTAGGCATGTATAATAAGGTCATGGCTAAATGGCTAATATTCTAGTAATATGCACGCTAATAAGCAACTAATAGGTAAAGTGTAACCTTACATTTAACAACCCCTAAACCAACCCCTAAATCTATAGTACATCACGCTAATTGATTTTACTCTGTATTTGTGTAATTACACTGTAACGATGCCACCGTAAAAATAAAGTGTAACCCCAAATCACGTTGTACATCTTGTACACATGTTTTCTCCTAGCTATCAAAGGCAGCTTATCTGGATCTGCTAGATACACTGTTCCAATTGTTGATCCATCTACTGAGGATACATCGGTCCAGCCCCATTTGCTGACCACTGTCTCACCATCATCTCACACTACTGACAAATCTCTCAACTCTGTGACGCCTCCCTCCTGCATCATTAGCCCTCTTGTGGGTGACGTTCTCTCTCCCTTTAAGATCAGCTGCTCCGTCGATCCATCTTTTTGCAAATCTGAGTCCTGTATATTCTGCTTTAAAACGGGCAAGGGTGAGAACTGAGACTTTTATTCTAAATTTGGCTCTTCCTGATAAAGGTAAAATCAACATGTGCGTATAAAGGTTAACGTCTTGTACTTTGACCTATTTTGCAGGTAATTATTTTTATTGTGGTGCCGAGCCCACGGTGGAGTCGCTTTACCTCCCTCTAGGGAACAAACATAACAACTACAGTCTGGCGGTGATGATCTCGGTTAAGAACGCAGCAGGTGTTACTGCTGACACTGCTGTAACCATTCGGGTTCGTATGAGCATCAAGTTGATGAGCATCTTTCCAAAAGCAAGTTTTAAAAAAAACACACACTTTAATGCAGTTCAGCTGAATTAATTAGACAGATGGTTCTTTCTCGGAAAATTGTGCCATTTGTCCTTCAGAAATTGATTAAATCACTGCCAAGTTTTAAGACATTATATTTTTTCCACTTCAGGCACAATATACCAGATCTGCAACAACACAGTGAGCAGCCAGCATAGAGGAATTGACAGCAAACATAAATAATAATAATAATAATAATAGTCTCAAATATTGAAGATAAACCTGTCTCATGCCATTTGTAACACTAACAATGAAGATACATTTTTTTTCACGTTATTTGTATGTTAAGTTTGTCTTTTCTACATTTTTATGCTTGTTCTTCAATAACCAACCAAAATGTTCAGACTTATATAAATACTTATCTATAGTTTTACACAGTACAATTTTGTAAGCAATCTAATTCAACCCTGTCACAGTAAGTTTGGAGTCTACATACTAATTTATACTTGATAATATCAATAGATATCAAAGTAATTTTTGGTAGTTAGGTTATTTAGTTTTCCTGTAATAATCAAACATTATAGATGAATGAAAAATAATGATGAAAGTACATGTTTTTACAGCAAAAGAAGACCAAACATGTTGGAAACCATATATCAATTATCAATAATCATAAAAAAAATATGTAGAACATGAATGATGACTATAGCAATTTTTTATAACCTGTTAATATGCAAATGGGATGAATGCTAAATGATGCAAATTGGCTGATATTAAAAAAAAAATAAACCTTTTAAAATAAATTTGATTTGATGATTACATGTAAACAGCGCTGAATCTATAAAGAAATGCAATGTAAATTTGAAGTCAGAATAAGTCAGACAGAAAAAATGAAATACAGAAAAAAGAATGACAGATATGACATAATTGTGGAAATTAAACTTGTGCATCACGTTCCAGGTAAAGGACACCAGTAGTAATCACACAGTTGGAGATCTCCAGTCTCTGGTTTCCAACCAGGTGTCTCAGCTGCAGCAACAGGATCGACTCACTGGGGCTGCACTGGCACAGATGTTCCAGTCTGTATCCGACAGACTGAATGACGCACTACCTGAAGGACAGCATGACAGTGTCAAAAAAGAGGTAGCCTATAGGGAATGTGCACATTCAGAAGTGCTTTATATACCCATCTGTTAACCAAATCTTCTCACTGAAGCTAAGACAGCAGATGTTGCAGAGTTTGAGTGCTGCCACAAGTTCCTTCCCCCCGAAGAATCCAGCCGAGGTGCAGATGAGTGCTAATGTGGTTGCAGGCCTTACCACACAGGGTCATGAGCTGACAGACACTGCTCAGGTAATCTTGAACCGTGCAGGTAAATTTAGATCAAATTTAGAGATTAATACATCTCTCCTACAGACGTGGACAAAATTGTTGGTACCCTTTGGTCAATGAAAGAAAAACTCACAATGGTCACAGAAATAACTTTAATCTGACAAAAGTAATAATAAATAAAATTCTATAAATGTTAACCAATGAAAGTCAGACATTGTTTTTCAACCATGCTTCAACAGAATTATTAAAAAAATAAACTCATGAAACAGACCTGGACAAAAATGATGGTACCCTAACTTAATATTTTGTTGCGCAACCTTTGAGGCAATCACTGCAATCAAACGCTTCCTGTAACTGTCAATGAGACTTCTGCACCTCTCAGCAGGTATTTTGGCCCACTCCTCATGAGCAAACTGCTCCAGTTGTGTCCGGTTTGAAGGGTGCCTTTTCCAGACTGCATGTTTCAGCTCCTTCCAAAGATGCTCAATAGGATTGAGGTCAGGGCTCATAGAAGGCCACTTTACAATAGTCCAATTTTTTTCCTCTTAGCCATTCTTGGGTGTTTTTAGCGGTGTGTTTTGGGTCATTGTCCTGTTGCAAGACCCATGACCTGCGACTGAGACCAAGCTTTCTGACACTGGCTAGTACATTTCTCTCTAGAATTCCTTGATAGTCTTGAGATTTCATTGTACCCTGCACAGATTCAAGACACCCTGTGCCAGACGCAGCAAAGCAGCCCCAGAACATAACAGAGCCTCCTCCATGTTTCACAGTAGGGACAGTGTTCTTTTCTTGATATGCTTCATTTTTTCGTCTGTGAACATACAGCTGATGTGCCTTGGCAAAAACTTCGATTTTTGTCTCATCTGTCCACAGGACATTCTCCCAGAAGCTTTGTGGCTTGTCAACATGTAGTTTGGCATATTCCAGTCTTGCTTTTTATGATTCGTTTTCAACAATGGTGTCCTCCTTGGTCGTCTCCCATGTAGTCCACTTTGGCTCAAACAACGACGGATGGTGCGATCTGACACTGATGTTCCTTGAGCATGAAGTTCACCTTGAATCTCTTTAGAAGTCTTTCTAGGCTCTTTTGTTACCATTCGGATTATCCGTCTCTTAGATTTGTCATCAATTTTCCTCCTGCGGCCACGTCCAGGAGGTTGGCTACAGTCCCATGGATCTTAAACTTCTGAATAATATGTGCAACTGTAGTCACAGGAACATCTAGTTGCTTGGAGATGGTCTTATAGCCTTTACCTTTAACATGCTTGTCTATAATTTTCTTTCTGATCTCTTGAGACAACTCTTTCCTTTGCTTCCTCTGGTCCATGTCGAGTGTGGTACACACCATATCACCAAACAACACAGTGATTACCTGGAGCCATATATATAGGCCCAATGGCTGATTACAAGGTTGTAGACACCTGTGATGCTAATTAGTGGACACACCTTGAATTAACATGTCCCTTTGGTCACATTATTTTCAGTGTTTTCTAGGGGTACCATCATTTTTGTCCATGCCTGTTTCGTGAGTTTATTTTTTTAAATAATTCTGTTGAAGCATGGTTGAAAAACAATGTCTGACTTTCATTGGTTAACATTTATAGAATTTTTATTTATTATTACTTTTGTCAGATAACAGTTATTTCTGTGACCATTGTGACTTTTTCTTTCATTGACCAAAGGGTACCAACAATTTTGTCCACGCCTGTAACTCATTCTTCCTGGCTATAGTTACAGGCTAGTTATCTGCTTACAAACCTCAGTACATCCTTGGTTTCCTTGACGCGTTCTGGTAAGGAGTTCTCTGAACAGATACTGCAAGCATCTACACCAATAATTGATGCTGTCAGTAACATCATCAAGGTTTCTTCTAGTACTTCCAAGCAGGTACATGACAATACTCATGCCCTGCTCCGTATTCTGACTGTAAACCATCATTCTTAACATTGTTTCCATTCCACTCTAATACAGAATGAGATCTGCAGTCACTTACTAAATACTGTGGACAATGTTCAAAGTGCCTTGTTGGCTGAGAAAAAGGTGAACGAAGAGCCCACCATACTCAGCACTTCAGTTTTTGGTTTATATGTTAACAGGTAAATAAATAGTGGTGGTAGATCAAGGAATTTATTGTTTTAAATCATAAACCTATATTTTAACATATCCCTACAATATGAGACCACTTTATTGTATTTTCCACGCAGGAGAAACCTTTAGTGATACTTTTGGTTAAAGTGAAAATAAATGCTAATTTTCAATATGTAAATGCTCTAAAAATGTATTTGTACAGAACCATATACACAGCCCCCAAAATGGCTGACATTAACTAAAAGCAAAAACGCACAATTTTCATTTAATGGGGTCTTTATTTTGTGACCCAAACAATAAAATGACTAATTCTGCTTTCAGAATATCATTGGATGGTCTTTCGAAACAGCCCTTTAACATTCAGAGTAAAAGCTCTGCCAGTTTTATCCTCCCATCTCTGGGCTCTGATGTTGTGTCTCCAGATGAACCAGTAGATGTACGGGTGAGTTGAGTAACAATTTAACCTTTGTTCGCTTATAGGAAGTTTAACTAGTTGATCAAATTTACATTTATTAGTTCAGCATATGTAATTTCGAATGTCATTTTTATGCAAAGTGACTAGTGATTCATAATTAGGAGGCAAGAGAGGAAGGACATAAAAATGGTAAAAGCATAGCATTTCTTTTGAAGTCAACATCGGCAGGATGCAGCTAGGTGGAAAATTACATTACATATTACTTGAATATTATTAGGTTTGCTTGTCTGGATAAGGTTGTGAGGATCATTCCACCTATTACAGGTGTGCCAGGACAAGGAGGAAGGAGAATTCAAAAGCAAGCAAGGTGGATGTTATCACACAACAATGAGTTCAGGCAAAGGTTTATGGGAAATATAGTTTGTGATATAATGCCAAAGGAGTAGTAAGGAGTGCCCTCTGGTGATTGTACGTGTTGGACATCAGCCACAAAAACATTTACAGTAGTCTATCCTAGAATTTACAAGAGCCTTTATTAAGAGTTGTGCAGCATGGTCATTTAGGATGGATCTGATCTTCCTAATGATGTGCAATACAATTGTGGATGGTCATGCTGAAGTGGGGTCTTTGAAACTTAGGTATCTGACTGATCTGGTTGGAATTATTTTTTAAAAGCATTTTTGGATTGTAAAATTCTGCTGTACTTTTGGAGTACTATATATATGATGTAGAATATACGGACAAGAGGATGCATGCCTTGGACACCTCACCCATCCAGGCAACCTTGAAAGACCTACTTGTCAGGTAAGATTTAAAGATGAGACTTTTGTAATATTAAATTACTCTTTAACCTCACAGATGACAAGTTTTGGGATGAATCCATTCTCATTAAATGATGGTGAGCAGATCAGTGGATCAGTGGGGTCTCTCTCTCTTACTAAAATGAATGGGTCTGTGATTCCAGTGGCAAACCTCACGGAGGAAATTGAGGTAACAAGATTGTCAGGAAAAAAAAGCTTAAAGCCTGGCTACTGTAAACATAAAACATCTGGCACTTACTCATCTTCTTCATTTCCTAGATTCTCTTACCAAGGACAGAGGTGGCAGAGGCTAACCAAACTCTACTGGAATTGGCAAACTTCAGCACCGTGGTCATTAATGTGACTGCACCCAATATATCTCTGGTTTTCAAGCTAGACCCTTCAGAAGAGACACCTCTGCAGTTGCTCCTGGGTTTTCAGGAGTACCCTAATGATACAAATTATGAGGCTCAGATCCAGCTACCTCAAGATGGTGACTCTGAAGGTTATGATCTAATATAAACCTCAGCAAAAAAATTTAAATGCTTTTTGCAAGAAGCTGAAAAGTATTCTGTTATATTTGTGTGGTGCAGAGGAAATGTACACATGGGTGCTTAACCCTACAGAGATGACAATAGAAGTAGGTGTTTACTACCTTCTGGTGAGGCCTGTTGTTGGTGCAGGCGTGAATTCGACAAATGCCTCAGTTTTCATCACAACCATTGCTGCTCACTGTTTGTACTGGGATGATAGAAAAGCCAACTGGAGTGGTGATGGCTGTAGGGTAAGTCAAACTATTTATAAGGTCTTTCGGAGAACTAAATTAACTTCTACTTTAAATAAGGGTCCAAAAAAGTACTAGGAACTATCAGTGACGTACAGTAAGTGTATAATGATTGGCTAAATGCATACGAAAACGCCCTCACCTTCCATGATTTAAAACATATACTGTGGAGACATTGTATTAACTTATTTCTTTATGAACTGCATTTACCTGAAGATTTTGTCTATGGCGTTCTCCATTTCCCTTGTTAAACACTGTGCAGAAATAACGTCGTTGTCGTTTAGCTTACGTCACTTCTTGGTACACACTGATGCAACCCTTCAAATGGTATTGGGAAATAGTTTGTGCGAAATCATGCCAGTACTTTAGTACTGTACTTCTATTTCTAGAACGAAGGCAGTGCGAAAGGCCCTAATGTCTTTTAAGACAGTGATTTTATTACTGCAATCCCTCTTTGTGTGAATGCTTCTTTAAACTAAATAAGCATGTAATGTATACAGAAGACCCTATGGTTAGAACTTTACCTTTTTCAGGTTGGCCCTCGCACTACAACATTGGTTACTCAATGCCTGTGTACCCATTTGACCTTTTTTGGAAGCTCTTTCTTCGTCATGCCCAACGTCGTTGATGTCTCCCGCACTGCTGAACTATTTGCCACCTTCGTCAACAACCCAGTGGTGGTGTGTTTTGTAGGTGCCATCATCCTGGCTTACCTGGTGGTTGTGATGTGGGCAAGAAGAAAAGACAGTCAGGATGCAGTCAAGGTTTGCTTTAAGAAACCTGGTTCTCTTGAAAATCCAGTTTGAGATTCAATATCTCACTTGAAGCAAAAAATAAAAAATCTAAAAGATTTTCTAAAAGAACTTCCTTGTTTAATCTGTCTACTTAAAGGTGAAGGTCACAGTTCTTGAGGACAACGATCCCTTAGCTGAATATCGTTACTTGTTGAGTATCAACACAGGACATCGTCGTGGGGCCTCCACCTCTTCTCAGGTTAGTATCATCCAGAAATAGTGTTGTAGCATTTAACATTATGAAATGCTATTAACCCTGCAATAACCCTGTCACATTATTAACCCTGCCATAAAAATGCTCCAGGTAACAGTGACTCTACAAGGAACAGAGGGAGAGAGTGAACCTCATCATTTGACTGACCCTGAAAAGCCAGTGTTTGAAAGGGGAGGACTGGACATGTTCTTGCTGACCACCCCTTTCTCTCTGGGAGAGCTACAAAATATTAGGCTGTGGCACGACAATTCAGGAGAGCATCCTGCTTGGTAAAATAAGAGCGTGTCACATAGTACTTTGTCAGATTTCTTGGAGGCATGCCTATATAATTTCATTACTTCCTGTGAATGTCTTTGGAATTGTCACAGGTACGTTAACAAGGTCATGGTACAGAACCTGGAGACAGGGCAGAAGTGGCACTTCCTTTGCAACTCATGGTTGTCCATTGATTTGGGAGAATGTACATTAGATAAAGTTTTCCCTGTAGCAACAGAGATGGACTTGAAAAGGTTTAGGTATGTAGATGCAAAACAGATTTGTAAGAAAAAGTTATTTTCTCATTATTGTTTAATGAAATTTTTTTAAATGTTATAGTAATCTGTTCTTCATGAAGACTGCGAAAGATTTCCGTGATGGTCACATCTGGTTCTCTGTAATCAGTCGTCCCCCAAGTAGTAACTTTACACGAGTGCAGCGTGTCTCCTGCTGTTTTTCGCTGTTGCTCTGCACCATGTTGACCAGTATCATGTTCTGGGGTATCCCGTCAGATCCCTCAGAGCAGACCATGGATCTGGGTATGACCAATAAAACATTCATCTAAATACCATACATCATTTAACTTCAGCTCTTATACCCAAAGAAGAACATCCTTATTCATTTGGTACATTCAGTCCATTATTATTCAGTCCGTACTGCATGTAACTATAGAATACTGTACTCAAACATGGCTTGCTAAAGTAACACTTAGGTACAGAGTAAGAGATGTTAGCTCTTTATCATGCCATTATAGACTCATCACAGTACACAAATTGATTAAAACAGTAGACAATGTCATTTTTAGCAGCAGTTTTGTCATTAATGGTTAAAACAAACCAGACAATTTTTAAAAAACTGTACTTGATTTAAGCATATTTACATTCATAATAATATCATTTCTGTCCTTGCATGGGCTACAGGTCAGATTGAGTTCACCTGGCAGCAGGTCATGATTGGTGTCCAAAGTTCCATTATCATGTTTCCTATCAATCTCCTCATTGTGAGTATCTTCCGAAATGCTCGACCAAGAGAGCAAATGTCTAAATCATCTTCCAAGCAGCAGTCAAAGATAGATCCCAAAAAACAAGGCAAAACTGGACGAGTGTCTCCGAATCAGCCTTCACACAATAATCACAGGGAAATAACACCTGACACTGTGATAAAGGCAAGTCATTCTCTAAGAGTATGACCTGTAATAGTTTCATCTCTCTGTTGTAATGTATAATGTATTATGAATTTATTTAATATTTTTTCAGGACATCAAACGGATAGCACAGTCACTCTATAAGGTCATGAGAAGACCTGTTCCAAGGATAGAAGTGGACTCCACCAAAACAGATATTAACAGTCTGCTGTCACTGGTTGAAGAAATAATTCGTCAACACAATCGAACTGGAAATGAGTTTTACACTAACTCTTCTAAAAAAGAGCAAACTTTTGCTGCTTCTCTGGAGTGTGTAAATCTGAAAGGTGAGTCCACAGACATACACAAATCAGAATTTCACCTCATACTTTAAAATAACATTGGAATGTCTGGTTGATTTGGAATTGGTAAACCTGAATTCGGGGAGAAGCTTCCTTTGAAATAATATTCAGGATGGTGGAATTAAAGCAATGTTCCATTGTTTTTTTTCCAGTGGAAGTGGGAGAACTTTTTTTCCAGCTTTGAAGAGAGTATATAATACATAATTATATTGAGTGTGTGTGTGTGTGTGTGTGTGTGTGTGTGTGTGTGTATATATATATATATATATATATATATATATATATATATATATATATATATATATATATATATATATATGCACAGTTATATCATTTTGTTCCTGTAACAGAAAGTAGTTTTTGTGAGAGCCCAGAACAAAATGGAAAACGCAGCATCTACAGCCAGTATCTTTACAAACAACTGCAAAATCTGGAGAGAGAGCTGAGATTGCTGGGGCCTTCATCCTTCTCTAAGCCAGACAGCTACAATCAGGCTGTATTGCAGGTCCAAGGCATGAAGAATCTACTTGAAGCTCAAGTCTCCTCCTGTTCTGTGAGTGGTTTACATTCCCGTAGCTCCAGCCTCACAGAGGGCAACAGTGGAGATGGCAAAAAGTGTTGTCAGAAAGGCTTGCCCTGGTGGTTTGTGTTCGTCGGTTGGTTTCTTGTTGTAGCCACCAGTGGTGTTTCAGCATACTTTACTATGATGTATGGGCTGACCTATGGCAAGGAGCGCTCCATCAGCTGGCTCATTTCAATGGTGGTGTCATTCTTCGAAAGCCTCTTCATCACCCAGCCTGTAAAAGTAAGAGATGGAATAAAAAAGACAATTCATGGGACCTTGTATTTTATATTGTATATTTATTTGTATTGTACAATACAATTCCTGTGCAGCGTGTTGACACTGTCCTGGACTTGATGTGCTTTTATTGGTTTCTTTAGGTACTGGGCTTTGCAGTCTTCTTTGCTCTGGTACTCAAAACTGTTGATCAAGAAGATTATGGAGATGTTCCTATTGATGGGACTCTACCCAACACAGGTAATTGGAACATCAACAGCATGAGTAAATTTATCACATCTTATTTGATAATAACTTTATAGTGACAAAACATCTGTCCACAGATGATCCAGATACAATCAGAATTGCCAGGAGAGACAGCACATGTAGCTTCTATCAGCCTCCTCCTCCCAGTGATATAGAAAAGATGAGAAACAACATCATCAAGGAGCAGAAAGTTTTTGCATTAATCCGAGAGATTCTCAGTAAGAAGCTCATAATTTCTCTTTTATTAATAGAATCATGAGCTTGTTTGATACCGTTTTATGTTGCAGTTTACGTAGGATTCCTGTGGATGCTTCTCTTGGTCGCATATGGTCAGCGAGATCCAAATGCATACTACCTCACCCAGCACATCCGACAGAGCTTCAGCAATGGCATTTCAGACAGTATGAAGCACAAGGATATATTAAATTGGGCACAATCCTCCTTGCTCAGTAATCTGTTTGGGCAATATTCAGGTATTTCTTCAATACGCATTCTTTATGTTGTCTGCTTGCTTATTATACCGATAAATCTATATGTACCATGTTGTGTGTTACCTTTTCAGGCTTCATAACAGATGGAAACTCTAAACTTGTCGGCAATGCTCGACTCCGCCAGGTTAGGGTTAGAAAAGACTCTTGTAAAATTGCCAAGACCATGCAGCACTCTGTTCCTGACTGTCATGCCCCATACTCCTGGGAAGCAGAGGACATGGGTTTCTACAGTCTAGGCTGGAATCGGAGTAAAAATGTGAATGGCTCTAAGATTGTACCCACACCTTGGCACTACCAAACTCAGGCCGAACTCAGAGCAAACCCTGTTTGGGGTGGATTGGCCCTTTATAAGGGTGGAGGATTTGTTGTGGAACTAGGTCCGGATAAAAAGAATGCAAGCAGGTAGCGTAATGTGTTATAACATGTAATGTAGTTTCAAAAGTGTAAGTTGCAATAGTTAATTGGTCCTCTCCTGTCCTACAGTCTTCTTCAATATCTTTACGACAGCATCTGGCTGGATGTGTATACACGGGCTGTATTTGTGGAGTTCACAGTTTATAATGCAAATGTGAACCTCTTTTGCATTGTGACTCTCATATTTGAGACCACAGGAGTGGGTAAGGCACCTCATCTTGATATTCTTAAAAAGATTCTGATGTCAGTGGTTCGACTCATGGTAATTTTGTTGTTTCACAGGTTCATTCCATTATCGCAGTGAGGTGCAGACTGTCCATCTTTATCAGTCCACTGGTGGCTTTCATGTATTTGTTATGGCATCAGAGGCCATATATTTCCTCTTCATTCTCTATTACATGTTTTTGCAGGTCAGTTTTCTCGCGAAATATTAAAATAAAATGATGTAATTTGCAGTAATGGAGCTATAATGCACAGTATCTTGTGGATTTAACAGGGCAAACTGATAAAGCAGCAAAAATGGGAATATTTCAGAAGCAAATGGAATCTATTAGAGTTGGCCATTATCATTTTAAGTTGGAGTGCACTATCTGTGTTTGTCAAGAGGACGATACTGGGTAACCGGGACATTGAGTACTACCAAAATAACAAAGACATGTGAGTGAAAGCTTCTATCAATCAGCATGATCAGGATTCTCCTTACTGCATACAGTATACACTTTATATTTAGGAATATTTGAAAATTAATACTGCTGCTTCTCTAACAGATTTGCCAGTTTTTATGAAACAGCCACCGCAGATGCTGTACTGGGCTATCTGATAGCCTTCTTAGTTCTGCTGGCCACTATAAAGCTGTGGCATCTATTGAGGCTCAACCCCAAGCTACACATGATCACCTCCACCCTGCAGCGGGCATGGACAGATATCTCTGGCTTCATCGTGGTCATGACTATCATGTTTTTGGCTTATTCTATTGCTGTAAGTATGGAAATGTTCTTTAGCATAAAATGACCATGATCACGGCCCACAACAGGGGCAGCTCCTAGAGGGCCACAGTCCTGAAGAGTTTAGTTTTAACCCTGGTGGTGACCTGTAGTTTTCAAGGGTAGCGTCCAAAAGCTTACATATTGCCTCACTGCCCTATGAAGCAATAACCTTGCAGCCAGCATTTGTGCTGTATTTTCCAAAGCTTGCAGGGGCAGCATAAAATGAGCAAATAGAGAGTGATTTGGTAAAAAAGTGAATTTGAATCACTACAGTACAAATCTTTATATAATATCTTTCAGCTAGCTCCCAATCTTGTCTGGGGCCACCAAAGCAGAAAATTTTTCCACATTTTACACCAAATACTACAATACAAATTTTTCATAAAGAATGACATAAAAATAAAAGACATTACAGTCTCAGTATGTGAAGTAATTTGATTTAGAAGCCTGGTTGCCTTTTTATATTACCTGCAGAAGCAGAAAGTTTCTGCTTTCTGAGACAGCCAAGTTAACCTTGAAGGACTTTGCCAAAGCCACTGGAAGTCAAGCCTGCAAACTTTAGCCAAAAAGTAACAACTAATACTTATGCTTCTGCTTTAGCAGTATGCAGGGAATAAGACCAGAGGCTGTTTTGCTTGAATGTCAGCGGAGAGGCTTCACTAAACTATCACTTCATGAAACGACTGTTCGCTAATCTTCAACAAAACTTACTTGTTTGGGATTTAGGTTATGGCACTGTTAACAGCGATTCAGTGTTGTGCAACTCTTACTGAAATTCAGTGATATTAAGGCTGTAATGTGATTAGTTATAAAGACAAATTTGATCCAAGTGGGCCGTTACGCTTTCCCCAATAGTACGTAATATATTCCAAGCTATTAATGTAATGAGCAGGCTAAAATGCAGGGAATCTCGATTTGTCTGAAAGTTTTATAATTTGCGTTTCACTAGTGCAATTTGATGTACGGCTGGAGGCTCTACTCATACAGAACTCTACTCGAGGCTGCACAGACCATTATTTGTCTACAACTGGGTATTTTTAACTACGATGAGGTAAAAAAATAAAAAATAAAGGCATATACTTGGTACTCACTGCTAATGTGTTTAAGAACTAAGATTTCTTCATTGTACAATTTCCTTCGACCTACAGGTTTTGGATTACAATCCAGTTCTAGGAGCTTTCCTGATTGGATCCTGCATTATCTTCATGACATTCGTAGTTCTCAACCTCTTTATATCCGTTATTTTGGTGGCTTTCAATGAAGAGCAACTTCATCCCACGGTAAATCTCTCCTAATCAATGAATCTATTGCTATGCTACAGATTTCAAATGTATAAACAAGCTAATTCAATGTTTATCTATTTTTCCTCAGCCTTCTGAAGAAGAGGAGATCGTAGACCTGATGCTGATGAAGCTCTGCAGTCTTCTTGGCATCAAATGCAAGAAAAAGCAAATTGATGCAGATTCTTCGGTCGTATCGTAGAAACGTCATAATGTCCCAGTCAGTGTAAGCTTTATTGTAAAATGCCTCTTGGTTTCTGAATGCTTAGTAATAATTCTTGTATAACTTAAACATTTACCTTGCAGAATGTATTAATTAGGTCTGTTTGAATATTTGTCAATGCTATTATTACAGATATTAAGCATGAAATATGCAACTCTTCTGAAGGTTTTTGTTCTACTACATCACTGCTTGTCATCTATCAAGGGGTCTGCATTTTTGTGTAGGCCACAAATGAAAAATTTCAACTAATTCAGCCCACACACTGTATGAGTCTTGATACATAAAGAGGTCTGAATCATATACACCATTGTTTATGCCCTGCAGCACAAAGTTTCCACCATACCAACTGGCTCAGTCAATGACCTCAAGGACTTGCATTAAAAAATGGCCTGTTTTCCAGATCTTAATTTTTCATATTGCTTTAACAGGAAACTCATTCAAGTAACCATGAAAAACAAGAAACTAAAAGGCCTTTGGGTGCCCAGCACGTACCAGCAAGAAGACAAAAATGAACCATTCCTGTAAATTACTGATAACATTAAGTTTTCCCAAAACAAACCTACTTAACTTATAATTGAGATATTTTTGGAGTCTATATTCTTTAAAAATAAATGCAAAATGGTTGTGAAACTTATACTATTAAACAGTGCATTACTAGTAGAAATTCTGAAGTCTCTCTCAAACGATCCAAGCGTTACTGACAGTTACTGACATATTTTTTGAACAGTGTGGCCTAGATATACATTCAGTGCACTAGTTTTCAATTTTGACCAATATTTTCTGCGATTTGGAAAAAAAAAAAAAAAAACAGCATTCAAACATCCTATCCTTATCTGATTTTCTCCACAATTGGGTTGGATAATTATGATGCACCAGCTCATTTCTGTGCAACGCTTCGATCCTCATTGCCGATGCTGGAGAGCCACTTTCCTAAGATTAAGTTCTGCTTCATCAGTTTGTCCTGTTAAATCCAGATGCCACTATGCATTATAGGCTTCACTTATGCAGATGGCACCTATTTCAGTGTTCCATGCAGAGATCTGCTCAAACGTGAAGTAGAGAACGAAGAGGAAATAGATGGTCTCTGATGCTAGAATAAATACATAAAAGCCATCATTGGTCAGTCTGTATTTATCCTACAGCTTTTATTCAGTTTTCTTAGGTTACTTCTATAGTTATCAAGCTTTGATATACCCAATATTTTGTGTAACACAGATTCTGATTCCTGAATCCAAAGAGCCACTTTCCAACAGAGTTTAGTTGTAACCATTCCTCAAACATATGGCTGTAATTAGGCACAGTCCAGTTAAATTTATTTGCAGAGCTCTCCACAAAACACATTATTTCAAAGCAGCTTCACAGAAAAATGTGATTTTAATCTCTTAACATAGTCTCATAGCCACATTTAGCAGACTAGAGAGGGGCAATAATATACTTAACACTTTGTGAAGACAATTTCAAAGATGATTTTTACTATACAGTATATATCACTCTACATGAACATATTGTCCAACGTTTACTATAATGCTGTGTGATCATAGTTTTAATATTGACAAAGATATATAACCAAACTCAAAAACCCTGATTAGCTTATTTAATGCACTGAAATACAGTTCAATCTAGATTCTGAAAGAAAGTGGCGCTCCAGGACTTGGATTAAGGCTGGGTACACACTAAAAGATTTTTTAAATCTTATAAGATTTCAAAATGTGAGACCACAAACATGAAACATGAGAAAATTGATAGATTTCACCATTTTGCTCCTATAGTGTGTGGTGTGCTGCAATACGACAACACAGATTTTCATCCAGAGACCAGACTGTAAACACCGGAAATCTCCCAAAACCAACATTAAAACACATCAGAATATTCAAGGAAGTAAAGCTAAGTGGTATGCCCAAGACCATGTCCTAAGGGACTTACACTGTTGGTGTAAGAGGGTTGTAAATGACATTTCACACACAAGTACTAGAGTAATAACTTCTGCCTATCAAATGATTAAAGATTAATATCGTCAGTAGAAAGCTGTACCCTTTTTAAATCGCGTTCACCTACAGTATGTAATAACTATATATGGTCCATTCAATCAACAGCCGTCTCCAAAAATATCTCAAGAGACGCTACTCTTTAAAAATGCGATATCTGAAGACTAATTCACTATTTTTGAACCCCGGCGTTTGATTTATCACAGCGTTCTTCTTTCCTTCAGGCTTCCCATACAGATGAATGCTGAATCCATCCACGCTGAAACTGCACTTCAAATCATAGTTTGGGTGCAGCAATTCAAACCGCAAAACTTAGCGAAATAATGTTTGTTGAAACTATGGATTTGGAAAACAGAATCTTTGAACTGATGCCAATGACAAAGTAAAAAAAAGCTGTCAGGAGAACGAAGAAACTTTAACAAATTACCGGAAAAGGCGAAACGACCAAAAAATATCAGATTTAAAGCCGTTTGTTTTTTTTTAATGTTGTGTATACTGATGGTTCATCCATACATCAACCAAATGCTTGAGACCTCCTCAAATCATGCTCCAATGACTTACAGTGCTTGTAATAGCTTTATCCAGATCGAACACCAAGTGCATTTCATTTGGAGCCTAAAACATAATCATTACAAGCAGCAAATGATTGCCACACACTATTATTGAAGCCCTCTGAACACCAACCATTACAGGAGAAGTCACCGTCCAGGTAACAATGTTCCAATTCTTAAATAGTCTTCAACTGAGTTAAAAAATTTGCAGTCTGATACAGAAGGCTAAGAGACCTGAACAATATGAAAGTGCTAGTCATTAATTTACAGAGATCAGGCATCACATAGTGCTATGACAAGTATCCAATATGCTACATTTGAATACACATGTTGACACCTTACAAATGCCTCTGGTTGTTTGACCAGGCAACTTAAAAATCAAGTGCCTTGGCTAGTTATGTACAATATGAGATTTGTTTTTTTGTTTCGTTTTGT
The DNA here is from genome assembly GCF_018831695.1 of Puntigrus tetrazona. Classification (NCBI taxonomy): domain Eukaryota; kingdom Metazoa; phylum Chordata; class Actinopteri; order Cypriniformes; family Cyprinidae; genus Puntigrus; species Puntigrus tetrazona. Next base: position 36,513,376 of record NC_056705.1, on the reverse strand, counting down.
TTTTTTGATGAAGAAAAAACGTTGACACACTACTGCCAGAGGTATAATCTTGAAAAGGCCCTTTGGCCCATACAGTGACAATGATTTTGACATTATGCCTCAATTTCAATTCATTAGCCCCTGTAGTATGTGTGTGGGAGCTGCTGTTACGGTATCCCTCTTATTTTTGGATTCCATAAGACAACATTGTTCAGAGCTTTATTTTTTTTTCCCCCCCACTTGCTTAGCGTTCAAGTTCTTGGTTTGTTTTCCCAGGCATTGGTTGCGTTTGGTTGCCTTCCCACGTCTTCCGGTGCTGTTCAAATTGATAGTCAGATTGAAGAGTGAGAGAGAAGAACCAGTTCTGGAACCACTACTTCAGGGAGCAACACAAGTGTTTTCATTTCACTACATTCAGTCACAGTTAGAAAGGGGAAGGGAAAGAGCAGACTCAATTCATCCCAGGGGCGCTGCCACCAAAGTTGAAATTGGATGGCACCACCGGATCTGCAAACTTGTATCCTCCGTGCTTCTCAATCATCTTTGATTCTAAAAATCAAATCGGAAACAACCAATAGTGGAATTAAAAAAAAATTAATTATAAAAATTTGCAGGTTGAACAATTGGGTATCCTTTTCGGCAGCATATTAATGCACATTAGAGTACAATTACTGGCTATGAAAGTATTTTCCAGAGAAACAGCTATACACAACAAAACACGATTCCTCGATATCAATGCGCCTTGTTTTCCGACAACTGGAAGTGGGCAGTAGCATGCAGATTAAAAGGTCATTGAACAGTCTGAAATGTCAATTTATTGCACATAAAAAAAATACAACTTCACGTGGGGTCAATCACGTTTACACAGTGGCTCTGAAACTTTCACCTGTCATAAAGTTCAGATCAGGTTCGAATTTCTGCGTTTTTCGTCAGTAGCGAACATTTAGATAGGAAAGGATGACGACAACAAAATGGATGATTTGTCAGTGTGGACTAGTAACTTTTGGAAAATGCTGTTGTGGACTAGGAGTTCGAACATATTTAAGTGTTTCCAGCTTTTCACAGAACAGCATAAAGTATGTCTTGGGGCCAGTGTCTGCCCAGAAATGTGCAAAATTAAATATTGGTAGTACGTCAAGGGGGAATAGCAAGTGCTGCGCAATCAATTACTCAACCATCTTTTTTGCCTCACCATGTGCTGCTCGTCGCTGATCTGCGAGTGTTGCAATATCCTGAAGCTGTTTTCTTTGTTCCTCATCGAGACACTGTGTGATCGCCTGGTACCATGCTGGGTCACGGGCCTGAACATCTATGGAAAGAGAGCAGTCTTTTAATAAAACACTCCTTTGAAGTCACTCGTTTAATTCAATCTATAGGTGAAAGCCATACTCTGAATTATGGCTTTGAAGATCTGGTATTCATCAACAAGGTTGTCCTCGTCGTCAACTGAAGTCGTGTAACCCTCAAGAGCAGTCTCCTCTGCGTCATCTTCCTCCCAGTCTTCATCGTCACCGTCCTCTCCTGCTTGTTTAGCTAGCATTTCAAGGTATTCTTGGCCTTCATCATCTATGTCATCTTCATCACTGCCCAACTCCGCTGCAAAGATGAGTCACATGCCAAAATTAGTTCATTAATTCCACTACAATAGCCGCAGGAAAAACAGCAATTTCAATTTATGAAATATACCAATTCACTCGAATTAACATTAAATTTTTTTAATAGTAAATTAACTGGAAGAAATACACGCTTGACTCTCCAAACTGGATTTAAATTTCCTAACTGATGTTCTTTATGATTCAACTGATTTTCCAGTCTTTTAAACAAACTATTGTAGAGATACAATGTATAACTGAATAAATATTAATATCTAAAACTACTAAATTCACTTTAGTCAAAAGACTGAAACACTGTTTCTACATTGATAAAAGCCTGAAGATCATTTACCATTCTCCTCTTCCTCCTCTCCATCCTCTTCTTCATCATCATCTTCATTTTCATGTTCAGCCCTGCAGGCATAGGCCCTCTTCAGGCCATTAAACAGGAGAATGGCTGCAGGGAGGAGCTGACCTGCGACCTGATTGACAGCCTGTGGCCTCTGATCAAGATCCATTAGAGCGCACAGGCCCAACACGCACATCTTTCGATCGTGAAGCCTGCAAACACCACAGATTGCACGTTACAAATGACGGGAACTTTTTTTTGCCCTGAAAAAAAAAAAAGCTTGAGCTCTTTAGATATCAGGAAATGGTACGCCGTGTGTACCCGAGGAAGCAGTCGATGTCTTTGAGCCACTGGGAGATGAAGTGGTTGGTGATAGGTTCTGTGTTGTTGGGGAAGCGCAGGTTCTCCAATGTGTTGAGAAGCAGAGGAGGGCTGTAATAGAGGGCGGCAATGGCCACCTGCAGACACATGGTCCTCAACTCGCTGGTCTTCACTTCACGTGTCAAACGCTCCAAAGCGGTCGTTACAAACAAGGGCACCACCTGCAGGAACAGGCAGAACCTTTTCATTTCTGCTAATGTTTTCATAATATAGCGGTCAGATCCCAGAACTGTACATATTAACACTTCTGATTTCATTGCGTCTATGGAAAACGTTAAGTAAACACACCTGGTCAATACCACGACCTTTGCACTGTAGAATGATGACCTCCAACAGCTTGGCTGCATGGCATTCTGGGTCCTCCCCAGGGTCTCCTGACAAAATCTGATTGGAGCATAGAGTCTTATTAACACAGTCAAATCACCAGTTTCTTCAAAATTTAACGAAGTTAGAAACTTGACGGTAGCACTTTGTACTAACCCTGAAGCAAACCCCAAACCTAACCCATATTAAACAGTGAGCTTATACTTAGTACATTGTTTAAAAAAAGAGCAACTGACTTCACTTTTCGTTTGCATTAAAGTAGCTGTACCTTTTTGCACATACTGTAGATTATTTCAAGGTATTTGGTGTCAGACAGGAGTGTGTCTGTGTCAACTGTGATGTAGTTATGGAGAAGTGGCATCATATCTGAAACAAAAAGGGTAAATCAGATATTATTTTAATATGTGTCAGTTAAAGCAAACAATTCTTTTGTTTGACTTTTTTTTTTAAACATTGTGCAACCATCTGACATTCTGTTGACAATTAAAAAAAAAAAAGAGAACATGCAAAGTAATAAAAGCATGCACTACCTGTGAAATAGTCAAATCCGTCTTGTTGGAAGACCTCATAGACCAGAGGGAGCAGCTGCCACATCTGAGGGGACACCTGCTGACATGTCAGACTGTGGGCCAGAGACAGGATCTCCTCGTAGAACTCTGGGAAAATGAACCCAAAAATCAATACACACACAACCAAAAGGTCACATAAAACAGGCTTTTCCATTAGTGTGTGAAACCTACCTAGGACGTGCTGCTGGAGGACTGTGCCAATCACCTGCAGACAGATGCCCTCTAACTGCTGGGTAATCTGAAATAGATCAATCAGCAGTGTTAATGCACAGTGGCATCTCTTCATACAATGTCAGAACCAGAAATATTATCACTAATGTTTGGGGACCGCAAATGAATCAAATACTGAAGGGTGTGTTTAATGTGCTATCTGAAAATGTGCTTGTCCTAGGTCTCTCAAAACTCCACGTGGTTTGATATTTTCTATTAATAAATGACATTCATACATTTTTAAACAAGCATTCAGTTCAAATTCATTGCAAAAGGGATTAGCATGAAATTGCATACAGGGCAAAGAAAGCGTGTATAAATAAACGTATATAGATTTCCACAAGGCTATTTAAAGATGCTCTCCAGCCAGTAAGGCACTTTGTCAGAAGTTGGAATACATGTTTTTTTTTCCACTGTGTTTGTGGACGGCTGGAAGCAATTCAGCAGGATGCTACAGGCTAGAGAGACATGAAGAACTTCCACAGCCCGAGTTTCTATTTTCTCACCTCTTTATGGTCCTCCACTACACTCAGCAGTGTGTCAATGGTGTTAAGGATGCCCATGGCGGTCACTGCTTTATCATCACCTCCTTCCTCGTCAGGCCCTGTCTGGATCACCTGGTTGAAGGTCATGGCCTGGGAGAGAAAAATAAAGCAGGAATGTTTACTTCAGAGATGATTCACCACAGCTCTTTGTGCAAATTATTGACTATAAAAACTACAGCATTATAGTTGATATTTTTAAGGCCTCAAAATAAAAAAATCGAAACGTCGCTGGATAAGTTGTTGTATACAGTTTACTACTTGCCTTACTGATAATAAAAATGTCCACCTTTGGTCTGAATTATAAGAAAAATCCGTTAAAATGTATCAAATGACAGACTGTTTAACAAACTGTCCATCTCTCAATCATGTCTTGGCACCATAAAAACTACAGAGCTATGATCATAAACGTACTTAAATATCTTACCAAGACATTATTTGCACATATACAGTGACAACTTATATTTATAAGCTGTTTATTATGTGAAGTTTATTACATGTAGTTTAATCGTATTTCTTGAACAAGTATGCATATTTTTTTTTAGGATTTTGTCTCAAAAAAAGGCTCAAAAATTCCATTTAAAAAAAACATTTTTAGGACCATTATTTAATGTGCCAGGCTTTAGAGTGTGCAATTATTATTTTAAATGGCTCTTACCAAATGCTGGGTCATCTCTACAGCGATTGGTGTGACCTCCTCACTGTACTCGCAGATCATCTTCTGGATGACGTTGGTGAGATCGTCATTCTCTGTCTCGCGCACAATGTGGAGGAGGGCCTGCATCACGGGCCGGATGTGGGGGGTGATGTAATCTTTGGCTGATAGGAAAAGCAAACAAAGCCATCTCAAATTCAGCTAATGAGAAGGCGTTAAACAGAAAGAGAGATGAGTAATGAGGAAAATCCTACCTTTCTCCTGATTGCTGATGAGGACCTGGAGGGCGATGGCAGCCTCCACTTTAACAGGCATCTCGTTGTCGTTGATCAGACACAGGCGGGTGAGCTCGAGGGCTGTCTGCAAGTTCTGGTCATTCTTGAACTTGACCTCGCAGAAGTAATGGAGAACCCAGCAGGCCTAGAGGCAGAATTACAATGAACGCTCATTACAATGAACAAAGCGACGAGTCAACACTCTGCAGCACTCAAGTCGTTGCTTTTATCTAGAGGTTGAATTATTCTTTAATAAGAGTGCAATGTGCACATCTCTCACCCTGGCTCTCATGTAACCCAGCTCACTGCGGAACAGAGGGAAGACATGATTCTGCAACATGAACTCCATCTGGTCTTTGTAGATCTTCCTCTGATTGAAGAAAAAGAGCGAGCCATCAATCAGGATGTCAAACCATTTTAGACCGTTTAAGCACAAGAAAAAGCAGAAGAACTCTATTTGCAAACACCAAACAATTGAAGACACACAAAACTGACAAAACCCTGTCTTAGCAAGTATCTTTATAAATTACCTTTGATAAAAACAACTATGAAAAAGAAAACAGATGAGTTTCATCTGCACCAATAAATGATTTATTCATTTTTTTTCATTTGTGTTTTTGTTTTAGTATTATGTATTAAGTACTATGGCTTAATTATTTGCTTTCGTTTTTTGGTAATTTTATTACTGACTATTCACTTCATTATTATGCATATTATATATAAACAAAAGTCACCTTGAGAAGAATCTCAGCCAGAGAGCCGATCATATGCAGAGCACCATCTTTTTTCCTGGGGTCACAGGCCGGGTCTGTGAGTATCTGATAACAGAAGCCCATGGACTTCTGCAGCACCTGTTACACAACGAAGGTGGTTAACGTAGAATTCAAAAATAACAACACCTCACGATTCATGTTATGAGAAAGTTTTGTAGGAGACTATGGAGGCTGACCAGTGGTGGACGGTCGTTTAGACGTCACTGGGCCAGTACTATGATCTCCAGTGGATCTGTGGCTGTGAGTGTGGCGTGAGAACCGTCTCACAGCCTGTAAGACACAGACCGAAGACGGCACTAAACGCAGATGGACACTACGCACACCGTCCACTCACAGCCAATCGAAAGGGGCTTTTAAAGCAGGCTCAAAAAATGCATTTGGAATTTGGCATTTTCGCCCTGCACACAACGTGTATTTAACTTGCGTTCTATAATAAAACCCAGTTAATATTTCAATTTTGCACAAAGGTTTGGCCTGAAAGGAAGCAAGTCTGTTGCACAGGCTTCACGTGCACAAAAGGACTACATTAAAAAGGCATTAAAAGTATTAACAGAAATATTTAATTGTCAATGCAGCAAAACTGATAGTGATGAAAACTATAATTCTTATAATAAAAAGACAGCTCTTTGAGATGACGAAGAAGAGCTTTCAACCTGGCGTCAGAAGCTTCCAACAGTTCTGTGCAAAGAGCCGCAGGGTGCTGATTGGATACATGAGGGTTGGCAGTAAGAGATACACAAAACTCAGCCAAACACAGTCACATCATAGGCCTCATCATGCCAGATGGCGCCTCCAAACACCCACCTCCTTCCTTTTGTTGCAAGCGGTGAAGAGAAGCGTCTGAGCTGCAGTGGTGGGGGAGATGAAGTCTTCAAAAACATCTAAGAGGAAGCAGAAAGACAATGAGCTGATATATCTGGCTTTGGTCTACTGCTCAAAGAAACTTTTGTAATTCAGACAAATAAAGTAATGCTCTAACCAAATTTCATGCGGATGTACTCGTAAGGGTCTTCCTGCCAGAGCTCTTCATCACTGTCTGTGTAGCACATGAGGGGGAACACCACATCCTGAATGATTCCCTGAAACCAGAAACATCCAGGTTGTAACTTGGATTAGATGTGACAACATAAGGCAGTGCTTTACGGTAATTTTTCACTGGTTACAGAGGTTTTCTGTTAGGAATGGACCTGCAGTAAAAAAAGAAAATTCAACTAGCAAAACAAATTTAAAAAAATTAAAGAATGACTGATTTTAACAAATAATACACCTTTTATTTATTTTGGCTACCTGCAACTTGTGACTTTGAGATAATTGACAGATTTATTTAAATAGGTTGTCGGATTTAGACATCACATTAGATAAAACATTGTTTTAGGGAAAACGGGTTTATTTATATGAATTGGATCATTTGAAGGGTACTTTTCAATCAATCGTTCAAATTTCACCCAAAAACGAAAATTGTGTCATCAAGTACACGCCCTCAAGCTGTTACAAATCTTTATTTTGTTGAGCATTTTAAATAATTATCATCATCTATTCATAATTCCCTTTGTCAAAAAGTATGTGTCACCACTTGCCTTACATAGTATTCATGAGGAAATTTTAACAAAGCGTAAGGGACAAAAAAATAAAAATTACAAACACGTAGAACAACATCTACATACTTGAATGTGTGGCTTTAGGTTCTTCCAGGTAACAGCGTGTGCGATTCCCTGATTGATGTAATTCAGTGTCTGCTGCAAGACTCTGGGAGCCACGTATTGCTTTTCCTTATACTGATACAACACCTTCAACAGTACCTATCAGAATCAAACGGTCAAAGGTCATCAGTTATCTCAACACACTTCGTGTCAACAACCCACAGAAACATCTACCAAAGTCTCCAGTTTACCTGCTGTGCAGCCACGGCATAACCCTTGAGGAAAAGCTCTGCAAACTCTGTGTACTCTTTGGTTGTGTTGCCAGGGCTGCCGTACCTTGGGGCAAAAACACACATGAAAATCCAGTAACCGTTTGAAACACAAAAGACCTTCAGCTGAAAATAACTACTCGAGTGTTTCCAACTGATCAGCGTGGGCCGGGATTCAAATGGACCATGAGTCATCTGTGAAAGCTTTATCTTTAGCATTCCTGGGAGGAAGTGATGTTATGTTAGTACTGTACCTTTCGAAGAGCCGGGCGAGGATGTGAAGCGCCCACTTCTTGCATTTCCACCAGGGCAGCTCGGGCCTCTCGTCTTCATCCACCTGAAGTGTCTCCTGCAATGCCACACACACTCTTTAGAAGATCAGAGCGACAAAACTGAACAGTGCGCGCACACACCAAAAAAAAAAAAAAAAAAAATTTGAACAAATGTAACCGTTGTATGCCACACCTAGGTATTCCGTTCACATGCCATGTAATCCAAAAACAGTAGTATGCTTTTTTTGGAACATATTTATCAATTCAGGATATTAGGTGGAGTTTATTGGATCTTGTAGGAGACTATGGAGGCTGACCAGTGGTGGACGGTCGTTTAGACGTCACTGGGCCAGTACTATGATCTCCAGTGGATCTGTGGCTGTGAGTGTGGCGTGAGAACCGTCTCACAGCCTGTAAGACACAGACCGAAGACGGCACTAAACGCAGATGGACACTACGCACACCATTCACTCGCAGCCTTTTGACCAAGGAAGTACTTAAGTACTTCGGCACTTGCACCAAAAGGTTACTTTAGATTTCCACTCAGATTAATCAGCGCAAGAGACTTAAGAATTAAGTTTTGTAATATGTTTACAGGGAGCTTGGACAAATAACCCTGACAAAAATTCTAAAACTTGTTAAACTATGTTAAACAAATTAACCATGGTTCTGCTACACTAACCATAGTCTAACCTTGTAATGTGCAGAAACACATAAAATTATCTGTATTTAAAGCATGGTTAATTTTGGTAAAAGAACGCATAACATGCACACTATTAGGACTACTTTTTTAATTAAAATGTCATTTTGTTGGTTATTGTATTCTTGTGTTCATATGACGTGAGGTCCAGTTACCAGCGCAACACTAAAACAGCAGCTTCTTTTTATACTTTAAGTGCATGTCTATAGCAGCAAGACCAGCTCTGACATGTTAAACCACAACAACGGTTATGTCACGTGCCCACTGTGCCACCATCGTTTTGAGTTTCTATTACAATAATAATAATAATAATAATAATAATAATCATCATCATCATCTAGTTCGGTAAGAGAACAGACAACTAAAACTCAACGAAGGACAGAGGTGCACAGATTAGATTCATAGATTCAGGGTCAAGCTGACTGACAAAAAGACAAGACATGACAGAAGAGTTTCAAAATGAAATGCAAAAGCCCCTTTTAAAATATTATGGATTTTGAAAAGCCTGTTGACATACAGCATGGTGTATTTTTATTTGTTTTGTTAACAAAAAGTTCTGCTCCATGTTGTATTGTTGCTTGAAGCAATTCATGTCAATTGCTGCTAATGTACAAGTAAAATGTGCACGTTTCTTTTGTAAACTAGGCTATTTAAAAGCAAAAGGAAAATGAGGTAACAAAGCAACACTCAAACAAACTAAAAGCAAACATCTGTTTGTTGTCAAATTGCTGCAAATTTAAAAGCGAAAGTAAAATATGCACAGGGTTTTTTTTTTTTAGCCAATTTAAAACCGAAGGAAAACACGGAAATCCCCATGCAAGTCCCTACACCACAAGCATTATAAACAGAGAGCATACTTACTGGAGGAACATCTCTGTCCACGACAGTCTTCAGAATCTCCATCCACTCGGTCAGATTCTGGCGATTGATCAGTTCCAGAGGGAGGTTGTACTATAAAAACAGACCAATCGCTTCATGAGACCCAAACCACAAAAGCGTCGGTGTGGAAAAGCTGTGAGCTGCTTTAGTGCTGGTGAATACCTGGAAGAGAGCGTAAAGGATCTTGAAGATCTGTTTCTGCACAAGAACAGATTCGCTGGAGGGATCCGGCAGCAACTGTATGAACCGGTCCTTCAACATGGGCATAAAGATCTGCATGGCAGCAACCAATGGCTGGCGCTCCTCAGGCTTCTTGTATCTTACAAAAAGAAAAACAGACTTATATTAGGACAATACATTTTGGAGGTATAGTATGTCTGTTCAACACCTACCAGACTTACATCAGTAATGAGTATGTACAATATCATATTCTGGTGATTTTTCCCTGACAGAACAGCTAATGCAAATTGCTTAGGTGTACATTAACATTACAGTTAAAACAGAAAGAAAACCAAACCAATTTCATCTTGATATGTAAAACAGTACTCTTTGCTACGGCAGGTATGGGTGGGGCACTTGGCATCATGTTAATGCCTACATCTTTACCACAGAAAACATTGGCTGAACTTATCAACTGCAAAATTTCAAATCAGGCGCTCTGTGCCAAAACCTGGCTTCACAAATCCATTCAGAAACCATGCACAGTTTGAACACCACCTGTGAGTGTTTCACGGCTCTCTTACTCGTAATTCTTGACCAGCTGGTAGAGGCACAGCAGAATGCCCAGCCAGCAGCCACTGTTTTCAGACTGTAGGTAAAAGCCGATCTTGTCCACGATAGCCGTCCATCTAGCTGGATAGTCATGCTTGATCATGTGGTGAATGCAAGTTGTGAGTTGCACTCTACAAAGGTGAGAAAAAAAAAAAAGGTTATAAAAGAAAGTGATCCTTCAACCCCCGTGTACATGTACCACTTTGTTACCTGAGGCGCTCTGGGGATTGGATGATGGCCTCCACTATGTGGTCTCGAATGAACTGCCTGTCCTCTTCTGGGATGTTACTGGTAGGCCCTTCAGTGTTTGCATTATCTCCTTCACTCCAGTGCTGTGTGACCATGTTCTTCAGGTAGATCACACCTGGACAACAACAGAGATAGTGGTCCTAAATGCTATGCTTGGATCACAGGGCCAATAGCAAAAAGTCATCAAATTTAAATTTTCAGGACTTTTTGGCTTTTTTTAAATTATTGATCAAAATGGCTAAAATCTTAACTCAAAATGGAATCCCAAACAATTACATAAAAAGATTATTATTTGAAAATTTGTTGGCTTTGAAACCTTGTTGAAACCCAGTTAGCGCAAAGAAAGGATGAGGTTAACACGCTCCGTCTGAACGCCCATGTGATATCAAGAAACCCTGAGCCATGTCAGGCACTCGATGCAGCTGTGCATCTGTTGAAAAATCCCAGCAGGTGCACTTGAGGGCTCTCCAGAGAGCAGCTTTTTCATATTTAGAAACGCACATCTGGAGCCTCGGTTTCATCCTGTTGTAAAAGAAAGTCCTCGCAGGCAGCCAGACCACATATGTAGAATGCAGACCATGAACTGTTTTAGCACACAAAGTTGGTGTAAGTGCTGAATATGTAACCAGCATTAGCTGACGGGGAGGATGAGTTAGACCGGAGACAATCAAACAGCAGACTAATGGCAGACGGGTTCATAAAGCCGGAAACGAGTAATCCTGCCTGCTGCTGCTGCTGAATCAGCAACTCTTCTCATGCCTCCCTCCATCCTGAATCTAACGGCGTTAACAGCAATTGGGCATGTGAACGCCAAACTGCCAAATAGTAGTCAGGTTCATTTCAAATGGCTGATAACACGTTGAGCAAATTCAGCCACTTCACAATAGCAAATTGAATAAATTTAAGTCAGATGATGTCCTGTCTGCAACGTAATCGAATTGGGCGATATTCCTTAAAAACACTGTGTACATTTTACTACAGTAACAATATATTTGATGTGAAAGCTTCATTTATTGTGTCAGCTTGCAGTGAAGACCTCTGAGTGCCTGTGTCTATTTGACAATTAGTTTTTTTTTTGTTTTTTTCCCAATTAAACGTGAAAGGCTAGTAATGAAGGTATTCTCAGAGCGGCTCTAGAGGTGATGTTCAAGTGAAGACCTCAAAACAAAACATCACACATCAATTTGATTAAATGTACAACCTCGAATTTCATTTCGCTTTATGGTACATTTTTAAAGACTGGATGGCAGGATTCTGCGAACAAAAATTAAAAGAAAAACAGCCCTCAGAAGGAAAAAAAAAAAAAACTAACCATCAAGATCTTTCAATTGTAAAGGCAAACTATTTGAAGAATGGGCTGCGAGCGCACCTCCTATCTCAGTTATGAACCGTGTTTTTCTTGATAATTGTCATTTGTAAAGTCACAAAAGACAGTCTGGCTATTCAACAAAAGACAGAATGAGATGAAAAATTGTCACTGAGCAGCACAGAGGCATTTCAAAAGCAAACATCCACCCACTCCAGCGCTGTACAAATTCAATTATACTTGCGGCCAACTACACAATTGTGCTTTTGTGCCACAGTGTGTATTAGTATTTTCTACAGCAGGTCATCTAAATATGTATTAACGTACAGAAATTTTCTAAACCAAATGTAACAACTACACCCTTGAAATTCCCGTGAAACCGTACTCAAACACGCGGTGACAGAATGTCACAGCTGTGTCAACACATGACATCTGATACTAAAGAGGGAACAGGGACGGTCAGAGATTGACAGAGGAGGAAGTTTGAGCGTGCAGTTCAACGGCTGAATATGCTAAATGGTATGGCAGCAGCACTGAGCGTAACGCTGCTGAAGTGAGGACTGAGAAAGTGGGTCTTAAAGAGCTGGAACCGTACCTGCTTGCCGTACAGGCAAATCCAACTGATCGGTCATGGTCACCTGCAGTAGTGTAGACACAAAGTTCACCTGGGTATGGCCCTATGGAGCAGAAAACAAAAATCACAAAATGTAAGAAATGCACAACTTGGCGTTTGACTGAATCCAGGTCGTTTAAAGTACAGTTTGGGTTCTTGGTTCTTTAGATTAATTACCGTTCAGGTGTAAAAGTGGATCAGGCTGCATGAAAATGAAGTGGCCTTGTTAGCCTACCTTTTTGTTTTTGTCATTTAAAAAAAAAAAAAAAAGGTTTATAATATAGGCCTCGCTTTTCCAAATACGGCTGTTGTTCTTCAGTGTGCTGCTCTAGACTTCATTTTAACTTAAAAAGTGAACGGTTTACAAAGAGAGCTGTATAGCTCCACTGAGCGAACCGAAACAGCTTTTCAGGGAACTCCTTACAAGTTCACTTCTAAATAAACACTACATCTACTTCTGGCCTCTGATACCGAACACCATAAACATACAAAATGCACTAGTCAGCAAAGATTTCTGTGGAAAGAATCACTGAAATCCAGCCAACTTCACTACAATTTATGAAGCGTCACCATTTATGGCCATTTTGGTGTATTTTCCCCTTCCGCGAATATGTTCTTACAAATACAGGCTGTGCCGAGACTAATAAGTCCTGTGACGATCCCATTGTCTGTTAGCTCTGAATAAATGGATGCAGTTGGAATGTCATGACAGCCTTCTCACCCGACCACCAAAGCGTCAACACGCAGGAATCCAAGCCTGCTGTCCACATGGGCCGCCTGGAGCCCAGCCAGACAGTGACTGTCACAGGAGACCGCAAGCAGGAGTCTATCCTCCACTTCAGGGGTTCACAACCTTGTGGACTCATAGGCCCCCAAAACATGAGACAAAATTTGGGATAATTCCTAAATATCCTCGCTAACTTAAATTGCTTTAATTAAATTTAGTGTTTGGTCAAAAGAAATCACACTAGTCCCCAAAGTATAATCTACAAAAACTTCTGAATGTATATATATGCCATTTTTTAAACTTAAGAACATCTTGACCGTTTTACTCTCATATCTGAGAGTAAAGGCATTAAACTTCACAAAACTAGGCTTCTATACAGGTCGATGGGTTGGTCTCTCAGGTATTGTCTTACTCATGTTCCTCAGGTAACATCTACTGTATACGGATTACCACTAAATGAGACTCGCTGGTCTCACGCCGTTAAACAGACTCCAAGAACCTAGATACCACACAATGTAAGTCGTCTAACAACGTAATATCTATTCCTGACAAACCAAGCGCAAAATCAGATCCAATGAAGGAAACTGCCAAGCCGGCAACCGAAAATGTCTGGTCTCAGACTAACACGCGTCACAGAAATCAAGGGCACCGGCTCGGTTATTAAAAACATTACTTTAGACAAGAACACATGACAGGGACGCTACATTTCAGTGAATAAAATAAAATTTAAGGTCATAACCCTGTTCTTAGAGAGCCAGCATTTTTGTAATGAACGGCATTTCATGACAAATTTGCTCTAACTAGACAACTACGCAAAAGAACTACACTTACATGATTTTGGCGATAAATTATTGGCTATTTACACACAAAGTACCACAGTCGTATGGTACATAAATGGGGGGGGAAAAAAACAGTTGTATCAACTTTCTGAGTTGGCACTTAAAAAAAACCCTACAACATTGCATTATGTAAACCTACATCAACTCCAAACAACATTGCTATGTTAAAAATAAAAAAAACCTCCATGAATAAGTATGATTGTAAATAACTGTCTACTTAAAAATAAAAGGTTTCATTTAATAAAATGCTTTAACTACATACGTTAGCATACATTTACAATAAATACACTTTTTTTTACATTCAAGTTTATTCCAACACTTTTTAATACAATTACCAAATAAAATAATTATGTTGACATCAGTAAACGTTCTGTGAGCTAACAAATGAAGATTAGTTTTTTTTAAATCAAACTGTAACAACACGTTCTTTAAGAAACGCAGCTTACTGGTCATGTTAGTTTCTACATTAACTACTGCTAACAAAAGATACGCGATCAAATGAGATATTTATCTAATTATAACGAGATGTCATCATCTGACACATCTCTGTACCTTGGTACCACAGGAAGTTACTTTTAAAATACTGACGCAGCTCGCTAATGTAACGAACCCAAACACAGCTAAAAAAAGAGCGATTCAACACATCAGCGAGCATCGAAATCGGTCGTCATCTTATTTAAATACGATCATCAAATCGTCTGAAAGTTAAGTTTGCGAAAGGCTTCACGTAGAGAGCGAAATGACAACAACAAGCCTCCTGCCTCATGTTGACACGTGAGAGACTAGCGCCTAGCATCTCCCGAGCTAGCACGTTCGTGCACCCAAAATAAACAGCTTTAACACGCCGAGACACATCCGAACATTATCTCAAAACATCGAGACGTACACACTGTCGTTTATTCCGAGCAACTTTTTAAAGCCACGTTGCATTTAAGCGACGCATCGTCTGTTTCACGCGATCACATTTGCGCGAGCCATTATCGCGGTGACGTAGTACGCGGACACGAGCTGCTAGCGCGTGCTACAGAACGTAAAAATATACATGATCTTTGCCCTTTCGTAGATTACCAACTCGTGTTATGAGTTGATGAAGGGCTATACGCCAACAAAAACGCTTTCAAAAACGCATCTGTAACGGAATTCAACAGCGGCCACGGCCATCCCGCTGCGCAAGGCCCGAGGCGCACCACCATCATCATCATCCGATCACTTTACCTCGTTCAGTTGTCTCTCTGCGGCCTCACGCAAATTTGCGTCCATGGTGCCCCGAAGGGCCTCGATCAAAGAGTTGAGATCCATCACAAGGTGGCGGTCTGGCTCGGATTCGGAAGGCTCGGTGATCTATGAACTCCAGGGCGCTGCGCACATGGACGCTCGGTTCGTCGGCTACCGGCGCGAAAGGAAGAGCAGTGGAGATGGGCCGGATAGATCAGCGCCAATTTCTCCACAGCGAGTTTCCGTTCCCCGGTAAGACGTGTAGGGAGTTGTAGTTTTTTTTTTTTTTGGTCGTCGACGCTGCGTTAGCGTCACTAGAGGTCCGAAATACCTCATGCCGTACAAAAACAAAAGTTACCATGGTAACTGAGGTTGTTTGTACACAATAACAATATATTTTAAGCATAGCGTTTTTCGTGTCTGTTATAAATGTGTTCACGTATTAAACTTTAAGAAAAAAAACGTATAAAATATCCCACAAAACACTGTATATGGCATATCTAGCTTAAGCTTTAGTAGTGCATTATGATAGAAAAAAGTTATT
Source organism: Puntigrus tetrazona (assembly GCF_018831695.1). NCBI lineage: Eukaryota > Metazoa > Chordata > Actinopteri > Cypriniformes > Cyprinidae > Puntigrus > Puntigrus tetrazona. The sequence continues at coordinate 36,497,703 of NC_056705.1, read as the reverse complement.
CAGTAAACGTGTTTGTTGGTGTGCATACGTCTTAGTTAGTTGTAGGTTATGTAACTATTTTTGACATGACTTTCCCTCAAATAGAAAAAAATACACAGCTTTTAAAATTTGTTTAATCATCTTAATACGTTTTACATTTGCATATTCGTCAGATTTTTCAGTGGACTGCTATTATATTTATCAGATAATGAATGCTTCTTGAACCCCTCTACACACCTACATTAAATTAATATTTGTAGAAATTATTAGAAGAAATATACAGACAATAAAACCAGTCAGTTTTGCATTTTAGTCTGTGCCCCATTATTGACATTACTGAAGTGGAAATTATTCGTGCAACTGTGAAATGCTAACTTATGCCTTATGTCTTCATCAGACCTACTTCATCTGAGCATTTGTGACTAAAACTCTGTCACGTGCCTTTCCTCTTCTAAACTCACTTCCCCCTGTGCTGTCGACTGTGATTTTATGTGACAGAGATCCCTATAATTTAGCAAAGTCGCCACGTTTCTAGACAAAGCTTTCAGTATCATGTCTCTTAAATGGTTATTAAATGGTTTGATATTTTAAGCAAAATATAGAACGCGTACTGTTTTCGTCTGTTGCGTGCAATGAGGCACGAGTATGTTTCCTGCGTGTTCAGAAACACTTGAAAGGCTCTTAGTGTGCGATCCTCGGATATTTCTTTTATGATGTCCGTTTTGAACCACTTTCAATGTTGAGAAGTTTATGATGCATGAAGCGTTTTGAAATATCTTCTGATTTGAAAAGTTTAAAAATGACATTTTTGGGATGGCTTTGCGTGACGAACAGGTTCTAAACACAGATCAGCACACACAGAGCTCACGAATGTACTTATTGAGCGACATATCAGACCTGCAGCATAATTTCTTATTTTCATAATTTGTGCCAGGGGCCTGAAACTGGAACGCGGCCTGCTCTGAGTGCACCAGATTTCACTGAGCTGCGGCAATTCTGGCCATTATTAGGCCCAAAAAGGCTTTTTGGAGAAAGAAGCTCTATGCTCGCTTCGGTATAGTGCTTTCGTCTCATGACAGTGGGCTGAAGCACAAGGATCCGGAGGCACCGGGATGATTGTTGTTAGGTTTAGGTTTGAGGTCGGTGTGCAAAAGATTTCATTGGATTATTTCCACGATGACTGTAGTATCATGTGGGCGCAGCTCTGGAGTTGCAGGTTAGAGTCGATGCATAAATGGCACGCCAAAAACATTTCAAACTTTAAAAAGCCCATGCTAGAGAAGTCGCTAAAAGCCTCGAGCAGGGTGGTCCTGGGATGTTGGCAGGGGCTTAATGTTTATTCACGAAGCCCAATTTCCCAATAGATACTCACAAAAATTCGCCTCGGCGCATGTTATGGATTCAGTCCAGGTAAAAATGTTGTACATTTAATAAAAGTCGATTCTCGCTAATCCTATGAGTTCTTTGGAACGCCCGTCTTAAAGCCCGTTTTAAAGTTCTTAAAGTTTTAGGTTCCTCATCACAGTCCTCACTTAACTTCTGTGGCCTGAAAAAGCAATGCAAGCGTGCCAAGATTTTATAAAGAAGATTTGTGATTAACAAGTGTCATATCTGTAGTTTTAGTTTTAGCTACTAAGTGTTGTCCAGTCCGCTAACAGATTTATGGGGCAGTGTCTATTCACACGTGCTATTTTCACTAACTCCACATATCATTGCTCAAATATATATTTTTATTTTAGCACAAACAGCATTACCTCTCTTTACACTTTATTTCACCATTTTGATCTTGTAAACAAGATTTATACAGTATCCGCTTTTGGGGTGATATGAATTATTATAGGTTAGCGTCACTAAAATAAACATAATAATATATTGTGTCTTCGCAAGTTTAATAATGTTTGCATTTGTAACAATATATTGAAATAAACGTAACTATTATTGTTAATTTATGTGTAAAACAAATATATTGTATATTTAAGTAACTAGTAAAGCAGCACGTTACGTTTTTATTTTAGAAGGCAATATCTGAGTTTTGTTGCCTATGTCTTGAGTGACAGCTCTCATGTTGCCATGTTGAGAGAAATATATATATATATATATATATATATATATATATATATATATATGTGTGTGTGTGTGTATATATATATATATATATATATATATATATATATATATATATATATATATATACACATACATATACACACACACACACACACACACACACATATATTTTATTTATTTTTATTTATTTATTTATTTATTTTTTTTAAGTTTATCCATGGCCTTCTATGGAACGTAAAAATATAGTGTCCGTTCAGAACGCAATTTCTCGATATCTTCACTAGATGGCAGTAGCGCTCTGACAAATCCGTTGCCGTCCGAACTGAACAGCACCGAGGAAGAAGAAAACACAGTCACAGGTCACCGGTATCCCGAGAAGTAGGAGGAGAAAGCCGGCTGAAGCCTTGCGTTTAGCTTTTACGTTGACATATGATCTCGGTTAACATCTGAGATCTACCTCCATTATTTTCTTTCGTTGAAAGCGAGCATCATGGCGAAGAAGAGAAGCGGTAACCGCGAGACCGAGAGCAGTCCGCTGGTAGAGCAGGCACCGAGGCCCTCCAAAGAAACTCCAGTCCTCAAAGGTAATTCTGAGTGTGTGTCCTGATAGCACTCTCGCACGGGTACTCTGTGGCTTTCCACAATTACTCGGAGGCCGAATAATAGATATTTACTAGGAAATTGTGTTTGCGAAGGTCTGCCAGACGGAGGTTGACTGCCCGGGACTAACGTAATATCGATTAAATTCTTCTAAGGGTTTGCCGATTATTAATAGATTCTGAGCCGTGGCTTACAGTGGAAGAAATCAACGAAATGCACAGCAAAGCTTCGACTGAAATGGCCCTTAACGTGACTTTATTTGGCTAGTCAAATGGCCTGAAGGATTGTGCAATGCAGCGATGATATGTTACTCATACTTTCAGAGACTAACCTTTAAACTGATCTTTTTTTATTTCGTGCCACATGAACAAGAGCTATTAGTCACACTTTTAATAAGATTAGATGCCAAAGGGAAAAGTTACAGAAATGTCAGTTAAAAAAAAATACAAATATACCAGTTTGTTAGGTTGTTCCTAAAAGTCATTTTAAATATTTAAAATATAAAAAAAACATTTCTATAAAGTTTAAAAATGTAAGTTATTTTTGTACGTTTTTTTTTTTTTTTTTTTTTTTGGTCACACCATAGGACACAGACACGCACCTGGTCTGCAAAGCCAATCATAAGGGTCTTTTTTCGTCTGAAAGATGAACAAATTAGCTTTCTGTTGATGTGTGGTTTGTAGTATATAACTATTTGAATATCTGAAATGTAAATACGGAGTTAATCACCTCTTCATGGAACATGATATTTAATATTCCAATGTTTTTGCCATTTTTTTAAAAATTTTTACTATATATATATATATATATATATATATATATATATATATATATATATATATATATATATATAATTGTACTGTTCTTTACATTTCAAAATGCCATTAATAAAAAAAACTCAAATTCATATAATATACCACAGTTTTCTTTTAATATTTTTCTAAATCCTTCCAAAATAATCTCGAGCAAATACAATGATAAAACAAATAAAAACAATTTTTCCTTTTCCAGTACACAAAATTCGTAGGTAGGCTCATACGTTCAGCTTAAATCTTTCCACAACATGCTTAAATGGAGCATAGTATATATATATTTTTATTTATTAATTCATTTTGCTATTAATACAAGGATGAGAACGTGTCATGCTTTGTCCCAGTGAATATTACTGTGAAAATGAAGCCCACTAGATTTGTATGACAGTTTTTGTAAATGCACGTATTAAAAAGATTCGGATTTAATGAGGAATAAAACTAAAACGTCTTCAGCCTAACGACAGTCTATTTTAAATTCATTTTATGAATGTTTAACCAAACGCACTAAATAAAGACCACAAAGTCGATGACGTGCTAAAGCCTGTAAACCTCTTGGAGTGACTTTCACCCAGTTATTTTCGTGAGCCGGTGTGGCGTCAACCGCTCCTTTAAGATGATGTCACATTGTTATGTGATTTTTGGCTTTGTAGTTCTCCAGCTCGGCACATACAAGAGCTCCCACGGGCCCGAACCCCCCCCCGAGGGCTCGCTAACAACTGATGCAAATGTACGCAACGCATTGCACAGGCGATATTCGAGGTCATTCACAATGTGTGTATTTTTTTTTTTTTAAACGATTCTCTCAGGAGCCCAGTCGCCGGGAGGAGCCTCCGCACGCATGTCAATCCTCCTCCTCGTCACTATCTTTGCCTGCTCTGCTTGTGTCATGTATCTGGTGTTCAGAAATTTCCCAGAACTGAGCGAGTAAGTCCGCCTCCTCCTCTCGAGTGTAGTTTTGCGTGCGAACCTAGATGGTGTCTTTACGGTAAACGTTCGATGTTTGTGTCTTGCAGAGACGAGAGAGAAAAAATCAAAATACCTAAAGACATGGATGATGCCAAGGCTTTGGGCACAGTACTGTCCAAATACAAGGACACATATTACACTCAAGTGCTTTTAGCATACTTTGCTACGTATATCTTGTATCCTTTGTGCCATGATTTGTTTTTTCATGCTTGTGTCAAAAATCCTAACAAATTTGGAGCAGCCTTAACTAAGACCTTCTCAGCCTTCAGACGTTTGCCATCCCAGGCTCCATATTTCTCAGTATACTGTCTGGTTATCTCTACCCTTTTCCGTTAGCTCTCTTCCTGGTCTGTCTGGTAAGCGCCTCGTTTGTAGGCTAATTCATTAAGAATTACCCGATCCGTTTTTCTAGTATGACTTTGTTTTGTGTTTTTCAGTGTTCGGGCCTCGGAGCGTCTTTCTGCTATATGCTCTCTTATCTCGTTGGGAGGCCAATGGTCTACAAGTACCTCACAGAGAGAGCTCAGAAATGGTCACAACAGGTACGATTTTCATACAGATAGCCTTAATTTTTTAATGTAAATTGACTGATAACGCTGAGCCGATGTCGTTTAATGTCAATGCAGGTGGACAAGCACAGAGAGCACCTCATTAATTACATCATTTTTTTGAGAATAACTCCTTTCCTTCCGAACTGGTTCATCAACATCACCTCACCCGTCATTAACGTGCCTCTGGGTGTCTTCTTCTTGGGCACCTTCCTTGGTAAGATTAATCTTTGAACAGAATAATTGAGAGCAGCATGTTTGTTGGTAATACATTAAACATGCACGAAATAGGTTGGCAAAAGGTTCTTTAGAGGTTAGCAGTTTTCTCGTTTTCAAATGCCATTTTATGGGACAAAATAGAGCGCACGCCATCCGTTTTTGGTCCGTTTTGTTGGAGGGGAAAGAATTAAGTTAAATATGAGTCAAACCCATTGAAACGTGCACTTGAGATTCAACTAATGAGGTTTTTTTTACTTCTAAATAAACTTGAAAACAAATGAGTTTATGAAAGTAAAATGCTTTTGTAAGGTTAATCGTCAGGCTGCTAAAAATGCATTTTGTAGACTTGTAGGAGTACGCTTGCACATAGATGCTCTCATAGCTGAAAGATGTGGGCTAAAAAGCCCCAAAATGCTTTATGATTCCATTACGTTTTTAACAGTTTTTAATAATTTGTATACTCTATGGGTCTAGCTTCCACATCCTGGTATTTTTAGCTGTACAAAACAGTTAGTTCTGCTCCTTGATATTAAAAACCGGTGTGCCTTATGTTATTTTAATGCATCATCGTAATTATGAACACACTGGTTTGTAGTGCAAGCAGTTTTACAGTTTACTGCACGTTGCTATTCTCCTCGTTATTTGCTTATAGCATCTAATGAACCTATAGACTTGCTTCCGTGTTGAAGAAAAAGGTATATGGCATGCTATATATTGCCCAACCCTAATTCAGTCTAATACATTCATAATGATCACAAATTCAACACATGGGGGCAGAAATGTATATATTTGTACTTTAGTTTTCTCCAAAATGTGCCATAATTACACTGCGATATTGTTCAACAAACAAGACTTACATTTTAGACAACATGTAGCCTGTTTTTACACTAATTCACCAACAAAACTAATTCCAAACACAGCCACAGCACTGTTTTTCATTTCTGACAAACATGAGGGTGATTCATTACAAAACCAATGAATTAATTAACCGTTCAAAATGGTTTATTTCATTCGCAATTCTTATTAACAGACTTGCTGAAAAAAATTAATTTTGATATTTTCATTTGCTTGGTAACAGCCCAAACGTCTCTCCTAATTCGCTGATGTACGTGAATCGACCACCAAACTGAATATGAATATCAAAAAATGTAAGAGATCGGCACAGTAACGCACTCGGCAAAGATATTGTCGAATTATTATAATGGAGAAAATTCTAAATTCTGCAGCATTCATAGCATTCAGATAAAATATTAAAAAGAAAAATAATAATTTACAAATGATAATACACTCCATTATTTGCAATGAGTCGTATAAACGGCAGAATATCTGGCATTTTAACATTGTGTAGAGAGTCTATAGCATATACAGAGTCTATATTTAATAGCATACGTCTAAGAAAATACAGCTTTTTTTCACTTAGTGTAAATAGCATCTATCACTATAGCTATTTTAATTAGTGTAAATAGACTCTGCCTAAATTAAATCTTATGCACAATAATACTATGAAGTAACCACTAGATGTAGCTGTACCTGTGAAGCCTTGTATTTAAGTTTAAATATATAGCATGATTGATTTATTTCTTTTTCCAATTAACCTTCTTTGTTTTGTGTAAGTATAAAAAAAAATAAAAACTGTTTTCACTCAAGTAGTTCCAAACCTGTATGAATTTCACTGAACACACCGTTTTGGGTCACCATTGACTCCCATAGTATTTTTTTTCTACTATGGAAGTCAATGGTGACCCAAAACAGTCTTGTCTTTTCTTTTGTGTTCGGCGTAATTTTCATTTTTTGTGCGAACTATTCTTTTAACTGTGCACGCTTTGTTATCGCCTGACAGCTGTGGTCTGGTCTGTTCTGTACTGTAGGAGTGGCCCCTCCGTCGTTCGTGGCGATAAACGCGGGGACGACGCTGTACAAGCTGACCACGGCTGGCGAGGCCGTGTCCTGGAACTCTCTTCTCGTGTTGGGGGTTTTAGCCGTTGTCTCCATCCTGCCCGTCTGCTTTCAGAAGAAACTCCAGCAGAAACTTGAGTAGCGACGACCAACCCCCGCTTGATCCAACTCAGGAATGATACTGGTCCTCTAAACCTCTCCTTGCGTTCTTCTTTTCTTTTGTGCATGTACCACAAACCCTCGTTTCATCACGCGACGGACCGGCCTCTTCCATCGTTTCGACGGTACTTTCATGGGATGAAAAATTCTGCCATCGCTGATCCCCTCTAGCGTCAAGCAATATTTTCCGCGCTGATGTCTTCAGTGGATTTTTCAATATCTTCCACGATACAGCAATGATTAATGCGAGACACGCTGGAAGAGACAGGCTTTCAGTCCCTCTGAAATGGAAAGTGCCAACGGAAACCTTTTTCGGCTTATTTAACGTGTTTGAGAATGAGGTATTACATGCTTCAGAAACCTTTTTGAGGGTGAGCTTTGCGGGTTTTCTGCTTTTCTTTTGTATTTCTCATGCCAGCTGAGACTGCGGTAGGGATCAGAACGGACGATCTCTTAACAGTGCCCTGTGTACTGCTGCTAACTGTAGACGATAATGCTCGATTCTTGTTATAGACCTAATTTTTCCCCCCGAAAACTGATAAATACGGACGATGCCACATTAGTATTACAGATCGATACTGTAGAATGCATATAATATAACAGCCTTAATATTACAGGTTACTTGAAGTAAAAGAAACGGAACGAATATAGACATCACACGAGCTATTAACATCTTTTTTAGCGTTTCAAACACTTATTTCTTCCTTTACGTTGGATGCAACCGATTGATTTAGTCAAAATGCCAAACGATTGTTTTTATGTGTTTTTCAAATGAAGTAGTTCATCGTTTTAAGTTTATAGTGCTATTGCGATTTGCTTTAAAATATTCCTTTTAGCCACGCGACAGTGGGAAGTATTACATTTAGGAAATATAGGAGATTTGTAACCGTTACAGTTGGTTTTCTGGATCTAACGAAGCCGAGCCACTGTAAACTTTTAAATGTATGCCTATTTAAAGGAATGGTTCACTCAAAGTTTTGCTTGGGAATGTGCCGTCCGAGATGTAAATGAGTTTGTTTCTTTATCAGCCGATAAATGCTCTGCGGTGAATGGGTGCCGTCAGAACGCGGGTCTAAACGGTTGATTAAAAACGTCGCAGTAATCCAAAATTGATGCAAATAACCGCAGTCCATCAATTAATGTCTTGAGAAGTGACCGTGGACCGCAGTCGTGGGGATTATCGCCATGTTTTTATCTTGTTCTGACGGCACCCATTCACCGATGATTGCTAAATTTGATCCGAATCTGTTCTGATAAAGAAACAAACTCCTCTACATCCTGGACGGCCCGAGGCTTAGTAATTTTCTTTTTTGGGGTTATGCGTTAAAACTCTACAGTTAAAATTGCCTTTCGGTAAAATAAATCGGTCTTAATGTCTTAACTTTTGTCTAATACCTGCAATGCTGTTGTATCCTGTTTTTTTTTTTTTCTGAATACCTGGAAATAGTCTTTAAACCTTCAACATGCTCATTTCCTGCCTGGAAAGGAAATGGTATCAACAATACGAGCAAAGGGGATTAATAAACCATTTGCACTGAAATTTCTCTTAAGTGGAAGGGTGCGATGAGGGACAGTTCTTATTCCAGATATCATTACCCTGTTACCTCATTTGAGTTGTTCTCTCATGTTGCATTGCTTTATGTCTGCAGTTTTTATTTGAATGTAAAACCTAACGTTTAGTTTTGTCGTCTGTAAATGTCTAAGTGTTCCCAGCAGCTCTTGACATGGATGGCACTAAACAGAGAAAGCGGATGTTATGCAGTTGTTCTGTAACCGTTTCAAGCTGTTTATGATGATAAGTGTGTTGATATGCCCTCTCTGACCCATTTATAATTTACTAAGTCGTACTCATTCAGATTTTTCTCTAGCATCTTTTTACAGAACTCTATCAATAAATTAAGGTTACTGATTACAGTATTACATAAGGTTTAATCGACAATGTACTGTCATGTCCTGTATTTTTAAAATCTATTCATTTACGTCTGTACATTTTCTTGGAATATAATATATTTATTATGACATGATTAAATACGAGTAACATTTGCTCTCAACTCTTCTGAAGTTGCTTTGTCTTCATTATTAGTGGAAAAACCCCCCAACTATTATCACATTTTGAGGCAGATAGGATGTTTTATATAATATTCATCAGTATAGTCATTATTGTTTTAGAATTTATTGTGAAATGTTTTGATTAAATTTGGGGTTCATAACCTTAAAAAAAAAATTATATGACGTTCATATTTGTTGATGTCTTAACACTTCTGTGAGTAATACATTTTGTAAAGGTTAAATTGTTTGAAAAGTAAGAGCACAAGAGTGTTGGATTATTATAAATATTGAGTATATATATATATATATATATATATATATATATATATATATATATATATATATATATATATATATATATCTCAAAAAGCAAAATATTTGTATATATATATATATATATCAGAAGCAAAACAAAAATCACATTTTGCCTCCATTTGTACAATAAAAAAATGGAAAAAGTGTCTACCATTATACCAAACCTTTTCATTTTACAAATTTGGGATAGATTAACAACATTTCTCATGATTGGAGAGTATCTTTATTGTTTTACTAATCATTTTTTTATTCATAATTCACAATCTATTTATATTTAGAACTTACGTTAATTGATTTCTTCTGTTGGCACATTTAAGGTTCATCCCATTGTTTTTTTCAAAAAGCAAAACAACCGTTATTTTAAATTAAAAGACGCTAAAGTGATGCTAGGAAGTTTCGAGTTTGTTATAAATTAATTCGATTTCCAAACGCGCCGCCAGAGGGCAGCATCGAACAACACACCGTCTCTCTGCCACGATTTATGACGATAACTAAAGCGCTAAAGCGATTGTTTAAAGCTAATTCCTGGTTGACGACTTGCGGCTCGACTCGTCTTGCTGTTAAAGGAGCGGTGATGTATTCGCGGCGGAAGTGCGACGCGGCGGCTTTGGTTCGGTGTCCTCGCGCTCGATGATGCTCAGGGGTTCAGCGCATAACGTCATCCCGAGCCGAGCGGCGCGCATGCGCAGGAGCGAGCGCCAAATACCGAGCGCAGCAGCTGTAACGTTACCGGGGGAGGCCACAATGCGACTGGCGCTCGGGGCTCCTGCCTTGGTCCGCATCCGCAATGGCTGCGCAGAGTGATCCGGAGAGCTCGTACTATGCGCTCCTGTAGACCCGCAAACGGAAGAGCACAAGCGGAGCCGTCTCAAAATGAGCACCGGATTCAGCTCGAGCTCCTGCCGCTTCGCGGATTATTTCGTGATCTGCGGTCTGGACACCGAGAGCGGCTTAGAACCAGACGAGCTGTCCGGTAAGAACCGAGCTAACTGGAACGAGGCTGTTGAGGACTCGACTGATTCACGCGCTTTTATTAAATATCGATTTGCACTTTTTTTTAGTTATGCGAATTGCCAGTGTGTATTATCAGTCTTTTATGCTACAATAAATAGTGAGCGCAGTAATAATAACACCAGATAGGCTAAAATGGCTTTACAGTATGGTGGACGTCCGTAATATTCAACACATGAGTGCTGAGATTTATGTTATTGTGTTATATTCATAGAAGTCGTTATTTATATATATATATATATATATATATATATATATATATATATATATATATATAGCTGACCTTACAAGACCCTTTGATTTGCCTTAAAGGAAATGTCAACAGTTTTTATTTCTTTTATTGAGAAATAATTATTATAATTAATTAATTAAACCGATTAATAGCTCCTCCATTTATTTATACAGGCAAAAAACAAACATACCCCAAAAGCAGAGACCGGCATTATTTACTTATATAAGACAAAAGATTGAGGACCAGCAGCCGTGAAAGTCATACAATCCATCTATTTTATATTTGTGTTAACTTAAGTGTGTACAGCAGGTTTTATTCACAGTTCATCACAGTTTGAGTATTTATGTAACGTGTTCACACCATTCCAGCCTAACAACGGTTAATGATCAAGTAACATATATAGTCCAATTAAACAAATTTTGTAGTGTTTACAGTAGGACCGTACACACTATCTTCTCATCTCAGAGGCCCTCTCGAGCAGCACGTGAAGAGTTGTTGGGCGAGAGTGCAGATTTCCTGTGGTTTCGGGCTTCCTCAACTTGCTTTTTCTGTTTTGGTAGATTTCCACTGCTGTAATCAGAGCCTCGGTTTTGGTCTCAGATGTTCACGGATTTTGGTGAAGGAGGGTGTTTCATTTCGGGAGGGTTCTGTTGCATCAGAGGCAGCTCCGTGAGCTGCACCGGTTTTAAACGGGCACGTAAAACGGTGAACAAGTCGCTGAATTTTGTTCGGTGAAATTCTATTTGTTGTTGCAGAGCTCAACGAGGCGCCTGTTAGCCAGTGACCAGTGGTTTGAGTTTTGAAATCGTTTTATTTATTCAATTTGCAGCGTGTGTCAAAAGAAATATGCTTAAAATAATTTGCACAATAATATTAATAACAACAACGTAATTGCTTAGAATGCGTAAATATCAAAATATACTATATATATATATATATATATATATATATATATATATATCAGCGCCTGTTAGCCAGTGACCAGTGGTTTGAGTTTTGAAATCGTTTTATTTATTCAATTTGCAGCGTGTGTCAAAAGAAATATGCTTAAAATAATTTGCACAATAATATTAATAACAACAACGTAATTGCTTAGAATGCGTAAATATCAAAATATACTATATATATATATATATATATATATATATATATATATATATATTTTTATAAACACTATAAATTGTTCTAAACAGTGCAGTGCCTGTTTCCCAGTAGCGCATGATGTGTTCATTTAAAGCAGCGGGATCCACATATATGATTGTACTGTTAAAGCTCGACTTTGGGTTTTGGAGCAGCTCGCGGCTGTTGTGGGTCGAATGCATTGATGAGCAGTAAACGGCGCATTTGGAGATGGCTGTAGTGAAACTGACCCCGGAGTGAAAGTGACTGGTGTCCACAATGACGTGCCCTGAGAGCCGAGATCAATGGAGCGAGTCCCACATGCGCCCTAAAGACAAAGAGAGGTCACCGAGGTTCTCGCAAGAAGACAGTCCCTATAGCGGTCACGGTGCTGTGGCGAGGTTTTCCTCGAGATTTAGAATTTCTAAGATGTGTAAAAGTTTTAAGCGCTCGATCGGGGTGTCGTTCTTTGAGTCTGTGCTGGCCTAGTTAGCCGGGGACTGAAAGTGCTAACATGCTGTCTTTTAGAGGAAACGAGTCTTTGTTTTTTTTCTTTGTGTTTTTAATGAACTCGCACTTTTTGATCCTTGTTGTCAGTTTTCTGAGGTGCGGAGGCTTGGTTAAAACCTTTACTAAAAAGGTACTGCAGCAGTGATATTGATGCTATCGAATAGTAAATGTTAAAAATAAATATATTTATAATAGCGCTGCTAAACTATTAATCGTGATCAAATCGCATCCAAAATAATTTTTTTTTACATAATATAAGTAGATATATTAATACACACACATGCGTGTATACATTTCAGAAAAATTTTGTTTGCACATTAAATAAATATATTTATAATGCTCATTATATTAATATATAGACATGTAAAAAATAATATATACATAGAAATCCATTATGTATGCAACAACTACTTTTATTTTGGATGTGATTAATCGTTTGACTGCACTAATTTATACAAATATTTATGGCTATGTTATATGGAATTTTTTTAATGATGTATACATTTAAAAAATAATTATTTAAATCATAAGCGTACACACACACACACTCGTTGGTCAACTTTAAATGTTGACTACTGTATATAAACCTAATACACACCTGTACACACTAGTATACTCTGTACTTCGTTACTAAAATTAAAACCTAACACTACCAATATTTTTTTTTTAAATACTTCAGAGTACCCGGTCAACGCCGGTTCTTTATACTGTTTCTGTGATGCAAAAAAAAATAATATTAAGCTGCAAAAATCTATTCAGATACGAATCCTGCATGTTCTGCGAGACTCTGAAGCGCGCGAAGCTCGCCGTGGTTCTCAGCGGGGACATAAATACATAAACAACATCTCCAGAACTGCTCCGAAAGTAACTTCACATGCATTTTACTGCTTCATTTGAGTAAAACCAGCCTCACGTACAGAGAAATGGTAAGGGATTCACGGCAACCCGTCAAAATAAACCGTTTAAAAGCTTACACATTGTGCCAGAAATATATTACTGTCATTTCAAATAATTTATGTGATGGGCTGCTACTAACATGTAGCATTTTAACATTTTAACATGACCTGATCAGTAGATCACACACCAATGCCAATCCATTTTATGGAAAACAAATAAAATGAAACGGAGGCATTTTTCAAAATGGGTTCCAAACCATTAAATGTCTTTTATGTTCAGAAAAGAAATTAATACAGTTCTAGAAAGACATGTTTTTAGTTGACCCATCCCTTTAACGTGCGGTGCGTTGTTGAACTGTTACTTTAGCTGTAGAATATCTATTTTTTTTTTTACATCGGTTTATTGAATGGATTCTGATGAGCGTCACACGATCCTTTACCGATACTCTCTTCCGACTCGTAAAGGGAATGCCGTGCATCGCTGAAGTGTTAGCATATCTCTTGGCAAAGAGACTGAAAATAAGAGCCATTGTCATTCCTTGCATTACTCCGCTGGGCCAGACGGTTGGGCTTGATTTAGCTGTAATGAAAAACATCCATTAGACCGTTAAAAGTGGGTCACTATTGCATTCGAGCACATTTTCCAGTGATAAGTTACCCTCTTTAAAATTCGAAGTTAAATGAGGACAAAACATTATGAATTTTAGTCCTAGGTGGGAAGAAAAAACGTATTAATGTATATTAATGTATCACATAAACATCCGATCACTAAAGATGTGTATTGGGTTCGTTTTGAATGGACGTCAGTGAAGGTAATCGCAGCTTAGTCAGATGATGACTGATTTGAGATGTATTCATAATATATGACTTAATGAGTCATTCGACTGAGAAACTGGCTTATGAGAGCAATTTGTTTTTTGAATCACTAGTAACACTTTTGCAGCCTGGGGACAATATTATAGAAAGTTATGTTATCTTGTCTCTCTTTTTTTCTTTTTTTTTTTTTTTTTTTTTAAAGCGAAACCCTTTTTATCTCTTCATGTTCAATTCTCACAGCGAGCACGCAGATATCGGAAACTCTTTTTTTTTGCCCTTGCACTTGAGATTCAGATAATTGAGATGAATAAAATAACTGCGCACATCATCTAATTGAAGTTATCTGCTAAGATTGCTTTAAGGCACACATCTGATCCTGTTCTGTAAGCAAGCCCCTTCGTGCGAGGCCTTAAGTTGACTCTTGATTATATTTTCCCTCCACGTCCTGTCCAGGTAACCGTCACCCAGATACACACAAACAACAGGAACAACGAGGAGAATACAGTTTACAAAGGTTTGAGCGCTCTTCGCATTAAATGGCAGTGTGAAGTGTGTTTAGACAAACACATATTTTTCATATTTTTGAGATACCATAATGCCGTTTAGACCGTTGAAGCTGGTGGGCGTCTCTCTGTTAGTAACTTCGCTAGTGCTAAATGATACTAGCAATACCGCTCCGAAGAGTCCTCATACTCTAGGTAGCACTTAAGTGTGTTCTTTTAATGTTTTCAGAAACTCGATTGCATTTAAAAAGGAAATGTATTTTAATTTCTTCTTCACAGGAGTTTCTGGGTCAGTTTTTGGAACCGAAAGTTTAAATGTTTCCTGTTAAACGAGGTTCACTTGTGGTTCTTCCTTACCTTGGAACTCCCAGAGTTACTCAGCAGTAAAAGATGGTGCTTTTTGGTGATCAGTGTTTTTCTTTGTTAGCTGATAGTGTAAAATGCG
Source organism: Puntigrus tetrazona (assembly GCF_018831695.1). NCBI lineage: Eukaryota > Metazoa > Chordata > Actinopteri > Cypriniformes > Cyprinidae > Puntigrus > Puntigrus tetrazona. The sequence goes on along the minus strand of NC_056705.1, from coordinate 36,482,561 downwards.
CACATTTTCCCGGGGGTTTTGTCATGTTTAATGAAGTGTCTCTCTTGTATTTGTGCCGGGACCCTTGTAAACAAAGCAACCCTGGGTTTATTACTGAGTAACAGGGTGGTTTTTATTGTACCTCTTTAGTTTTCATTTAATGGATGAACAGCTTTCGTCCGTTCGCTTTTATGCTTAATTACTTTTTGTAACTTTACAGTGTAACCTGGTCTCTTAGAAATGGATGACTGTCAATGCTTGTGGGTATTTATGCTGGAGTTTTTATGTATTGCATATTGATATTCCTTGCATTTAATATCTAACACGAAACCATAAATACTTTAGTTTGAAGTGACATACTTATATGCTGCCGTACAGCAAAGTATCCTCAATTCGATAACTTACATGAATACAGGTGCTTGACACGTGCGTTCACATGCCCTTCGATATCTTCAATTTCTTTTTTAACGTTGCTTGTTGCAATAGCTAGCTTGTTTGCTGGTAAATCGACAGCTACGGATTTTTAAACTTCAAGGATGGGTTGTAGATCTAAACATTTTCAAAATACCGTGTTGTGCCATGTCGTTGTGTGTACCACAGTTGTTTAGAAATGATATGTGGCACAAAAAGGCTTTACGACTTTTCTAAACTCTACCCACAGACCTAACCAATAGTGTTAACAGAAGGAAACATAAAATATCACGTTAGCTGTATCAACTGTGATACTGTAGCTTCCTTCGACAAGTCTTTAAGCACTTTTATCAGTTGTTTGACTGATTTGGTACCCATTTGCTCAGTTTAATGCTGTTCTACGGAGCAAGTGTACATCAGAAAAGCCATACATGCAGAGCTGCTTAAGTGACGCAAATATGAAAATGTATTAGTTTACAAATGCACAATTGGTGCTTTTTCACTGCGTGGTACGGCACGGTACGGTTTGGTGCACTTTTGGGGGGTTTTACCTGGAACATGGTACTTAATACCACCTTGTCTGAGCTTCTATGCGTACCCTACTGGTAACGAAACATGACGTGTAAACTTTGCTGATCACTGATTGGCTGGAGAAAACCGTAACTGCCGCGTCATTGAACTTCTGAAAGCATGCGTGAATAATCCTGCCCGTTCTAAAGCGATACTAAACTGCAGTGGAAACGCAAACCGAGCCATACCGTGCAGTGGAAACGCGCCAAATGGTAAAAATGTTTGGAGAACCTCTCATTATTAATTTATAGTGTGCCCCTGCATTTTTAATTGGCGTAAAAAAGCATAAAAGTTCACTCTCGAAAAAAGTTCTTCACAGCGATCCCATAGAAGAACCATTTGGTCAATATGCTTTTTTAAAGAACCATCTCTTTCCTAACTTTTTTCTTTCGCCACAAAGAACCTTTTGAGAAACAGAACGGTTTTTCAGATGTTTAAGGTTCTTCATGGAACCATTTAGACAAAAAGGTTCTTCTATGGCATCGCGAAGCCCCTCTATTTTTAAGTGTTGTTGGTGTTTTACGTTCACTAGTGCTCATTTCAGCTGGAAATTCATTTTGTTATATTGTCAGGCCACCACAAAAACATAATCAAGTTTTTTTGTAGACACTTACACCACTTTGAAATGTCAAAGAAATCCCTTTAGCAGCTACTCAAACAAGAAAGTTATTAAAGCGTACTTTCATTTTAACCAAGAGGAAACCAATGGGGCATCGAAACACGTAACACATATATTCATAGATTGCTAAAACTGTGTGTGTGAAGAAGGCGTTGAATGTTTGCATGTTCTCTGAGCATAAATAATTGTATAAACAAGCAACGTAGTGTAACTAGCCTTCCAAACATAATCTTAGATTACCTGCGATTCTCATATATATATTTTTAATTAGCTTTCTCATCCTCTGTCCTGTTGCTTTCGCATTAAAACAGCAGTAGTTCCAGAATGAGGCAAAGTTGGTGACAAAACCCTCTTTTATTCCCAATGACAGGGCACAGGGTGAGGGCTTCATTAGCATATGCATGAGAGGCCCTGCTGGCAGAGTGTTTTGATTGGCTGGCTCACAGCCTGGGTGCACCGTCAGGCCCTCAGTACACTGAGGACGGGCAGCTGGGTTCGACACACACTCGCACACATAGAGAGTTAAACACTGTCCCCCAGGAGTTCCCATGGACCCCCGTGTGTTGAGCTCTTTCTCAATGACATCACTATGAAAGAGCACTCCTTTAAGCTCCTTGGACTCTGATTAGTCATTAATCCAGCGCGCACGAAAAAGACAGTTTTAAGAGTGGCTTTACCGGATCATTTTCGAAAAGAATATTTCACCAAAAAATAAAAATTGCATCATATTCTAAACACCCCCAAGCCGTCCTAGGAGTGTATGACTTTCTTTCAGATGAACACGATCTGAGTTTTGAGAAAAATGATCTTGGCGACCACTATTTTGAAGCTCCGATATATCTGCCGTTAACTAATCAGGGTTTTTTGTAACAAAAATATTTCTTGTTTTCAAATTATAACGTCGTTTTTTTTTGTTTTTTCCGTTTTCCTGAAAATCTACTTTCTGCTATATCTTGTAAATGGTCTTAAGTCTTATCTAGCACGCACAATTTAAAGCAGTGTGACCACTTAATTAAAGCCATTTTAAAGCAGTCCAGCCCTAGCCATTTCATAGTACACCATCTAATTACATCGATTAGCTAGGATTGTTTTTAACCGTGTGTGTAGTCTGTTTGTTCCTGTGTAAAAATGAGCTCATGTCTTTCTTCCTGTTGGAGCACAGAGGAACACAACATTCTTAGCCTGCTGGTTTTATCCATGCTGTGTTGCTAAAGGGTTGCACTGCAGTAAAAAAAAAGCGCTGTTCATCAGTGATTCTCCATTTGTGCCTGTGGTCTTGATTAAGTCTCCAACAATAAAATGGACTACCCTTACCCATATACAATGTCCTAGGGTGCTTTTAGAAACACTTAAAGATAGTTTAACTGAAAATTAAAATTCTGTCATCATTTACTTCTGTTTTGTTCCAGATGCCTAAATCATTCTCTATAAAAAATTACAGTGATTTTAACAGTAAAAAAACTGTGAAAATGCTGTTAAATGGCTAACGTTAAATTCCTGTAAAATCTACAGGTAAAAACCGTAAACTGACATTCCCAGAATTCCCTGCATTGCATCTAAAATTTAGTTTGAATTTGACGATTTTTTTTCTTTGAAATTTCTTAGTTTTTTTTAGGGTTGTATGTTACAGGCAATGCTGTTAAATGAATGTTTATTGCATATTTTAGTTTAAGGAGTTTCAGCATCTCACCGTGTTGGTGTTTAGGGTTTGTTTAAATGACTTTGAGCACATTCTGTATATGTTTGTTCAAAAAGCTACTCGTGATGGGCTTTGGTTCATCGTGTGACTTTCTCATCGCCCCCTGCATTCGGTGGTTATCAGTGTATTTCAAAGGTACAACACAGATTTCTGCACTTTAATAGGTTGGTATATTAACATTCTATTAGTTAACTGTAAATTGAGCTTAAATCCGTTACTGTATTTTTACGTGTCGAATTTCAACAACCGCAGCAGAATTTTTTCCAATCTTGTCCAATCTTGGAAAAATCGTGCACACTACTCAAACTCATTACAAAATGTTATTGGCTTAGCAACATTTTGTTCAATCAACCATTTTGATTTTGAAAAAATATCCATCTTTTTTCGGACATAAAAATGTATGGGTCTAGCTTCCGGTCTTATCCGCGTCCAGCTGTTTTTAGCTGTACAAAACAATTTGTTTTGCTTCTTGATATTAAAAACTGGTGTGTCTTATGTTATTTTAATGTATTATCTTAATTATGAACACAATGGTTTGTAGCCCAAACAGTTTCACTGTTATTGTCTTCATTTATTTACCTATAGCATCTAATGTACCGGAAGTTGCTTGAAAAGAAACGATTGCATGTTTTTCAGTGTGCATCTTTGTAATCTGCGCCTTGGCCAAAATATGATTTCATGATATGACTAATTTAGTTTCACAATAACAATATGCATGAAATATAATTATTTTTGTAGCAATAAAGTTGTTACCAAAACGAACACTAACTGATAGGCTATAATTGGTATTTCTTTTTAGTCAGACAGACAGACCTGGGGCTTTTTTGACTTTTTGCTAGTAAGCAACCACTCAGAATGCATTTGCAGCCACCGTGGAAAACACTAACCACCTGAGCAAAAACTATGCAACATGGTATAAACCAACTAAAATGCCTTAGCAACTGTGACACAATGGCTGCATTCACGTTATATAGTTCAAGTGACCCAATTCCATTTTTTCCTCTTTTGTGGTAAAGATCAGATATGAGCCACAAACACGTAAACAGGAAAAAGCACATGGGTACTGATATTGTCATATCAGTTTCAGGCCTCATTCATGTGTAGAATTTAATCCGATATGAATCGGATACATGCATTTGTTTTTGCAGTGTAAATGGACAGGTTCCCATGTCAGTGTTAGTCATATGTAATCAAAAAAGTGCTGGCGCTGAATGGTATCTAACCAGGTCGATGCTTTTCTGGGCAGATGTTGCCAGGTCTGCATTTTTTGCACAAAATTGGGCTACATTTACACTGTTGCTGCGGGATGCTTTTTTGCAGGTCAAAGTGATCCGCCCTGGAATGGAATTTTGATGTTATGAACCCCCGACAGAGGGGGAAACCACGGAAAAGACGCTATTGGGCTAGCTTTGATTAGCAAATAGACTGTTTCACAGACCTGGCAACCCTTTTTCTAACTTGGGTTGCTTTACCGAGTGTATAGGGTAAATGTAGATGTCACACATGGGCCACTTTTAAATGAAAATCTAACCTGATCATCAGAAAAATAAGATAAAGTCAACCTATTGGAATTTGAACAATACGTTCAGTGTAAAAGCGGCCAAATTTACACTGTATTTTTTAATGTAAGGTGATGCAACTTTAAATAACGAGGGATTCCATTTGTAAAATAAAAATAAGCACATAATATTGGTTAAGAAAAACCTCTGCAAGACATTGAAAGTTACCCTGGGCTTACAGTAAGGGTAGATTTCGAGCACAGTGAGCAGAAAGCAAGGGAATTAGAAAAGAGGCAGCTCGGGTTTGCTTTGGACTTGGTGAACTTTTAAAATATGCGGGGGTTAATTTTCACAGGAAAGCATCATCTGCCATCTGTTACTCCTCTTCTCTGAAATCCATTTGCTCTCTTTGTGCCCCTGTCTTTGCTCACACATAGATGTAGGTTACCCGCTATCGCTCTCTGTCTGGGCTCTACATTCATTTGACGACATTGTGCTGCAAGGATCAACATTGTGTCATCACATCAGCTCCAGCCCAGTTATTCAATAGCAGAGGCGTTCATGCCTCGCTTCACAAATGATCATCTAATGCATAACCAGTCTGTCATTTCTAATTCTTAAATACCCAGGTTTGGGTAATTCTTTTCAATATTTTCCTGCAGCTGTGGATAATTACTGTTAAAATCGTGTCATTGGGAGCTGCTGGTACTTCAAGGCCCGTTACTGCTGGTTTAGAAATGTTGACTCCTTAAAGCCTGACATATGAAATAATAGACTGAAAAAAAGAATTATTAATTAATTTATTAATAGAACAGTTTTCTTTACACAAAATTGTATAAAAATACCATATTTCATACATATTTTATGGCTCATATATCGTATTATTCATAGACCCAAAATTAGCAAAAATATACAATGTACAAATAACAGACAGTCTTTGAAAGATGTTTTATGATCAAAACTAGTTTTTATTGCGGTGCAAAACATATAATGAAGCACAGTATGATGATAATTAAGAAATGAACATTCCTCAAAAGTCTGACGATACGTACATTTTAACATGATTTTTCTAAAAATGTATGTGGGTCAAAGACGTTAAGATGACCACATCAAAAGAAATTCACAATAGTGATTTTATGTCCATAGAAAGCACAATGAATGTAAGTAATGTGTCTACATTTTAAAAAAAAGTACATTTTATTGTGCATTAAATTAGTAAAAAATATTATTGACGAATGGGTCAAACCTAGGATAGTTAACAAAGTTAACAAAAAAAAAATTAAATAAAATTTCAACTATTTAATATTTGGGTGAATGTTTCAGTGAATGACATTTTAGAAGGTAAATTTAGGGAAATACGTGTGATATTTATTTTAATAATTATTTAAACAGAAAACATTTTATTTAAAGCAGTACTACACATATTTTTATTATTACCTTTTTCATCTTTGACCATTTGCAGATAATAAAGTAAACCTAAATTGCTTCAGAACAGTAAGAATTCATTTTGAAATTATACCAACAAAATAAAACGTATTCTTACATTTACCACTATTACCATAAAAATTCTTAGATATTTTACAGCATAGAAATGTGTCAAAACCGTTAAAGTAAAGTGTCAGTCAGACAACAGAAGACATAATAGATTGCGTACAACAGGTTTTTCAAGAAAGTTTTGATCAGGCTGAAAATTCAAAGGCCTTAGATATTTGCCTATCAAATGTGGCAGGCTGTAGAGGGTTAATTTAGTTCTTTCCTGTGAAGTGGGCATCACTAAAGAGCTCTCCTCCTCACAGAGCTCATGCATTCACATCATGCCTGTAGCCTCTGGCTGTTCTCTGGCCAACAGACGCAAAGCTTTCAGCCACCATACACAAGTACTTTATAAGATAAGCTTTATCTCTTCCCTCATAGCCTAGAAACACGGAAACCGTTTGAGTACTAAAAAGAATCCATTTTCCATTTTTTTCCAGTTCAACTTTTAACTATATCATAGCAAATTAAAAGGTTTTTTTAGACGTCATGAATATCATTATATGCATGAAAATAAAATCCTAATTGCATATGCAGCAGTGATTCATTGATCAAATCCTCTCTTGCACTTTTTTTTTGTGGTTTGCACTTACTTTAATGTGGTTGATTTATTATCTATCTGCTCTTTCCCAAATGCAGTCAGAAAAAATTTAGACGTGTTTTCCCCCCTCTGCATCATTTCGTGGTTTCTCACGGCTTTACAGGGGTCTTTTCATGGGCAATCGACTTTTGAAAAAAAATTCCAAGCAGAATAACATCTCCGTTTTTTTGTAAATCAATTTTGAAAGCCGTTTTATAATAAATGAAATCACAGCGTATGGGCTCCAATCAGCAAACAAAAATAATAAAAAAATATATAAATAAAGGACAGAAAGGTAGAAGCACTGAGGAGAATATATATTTGAATCTGGCACACTTTGCTGTTGGGTTTGTTTGTTTACAGCGGCGGTGCATGGCCTCATTGATCTGTTTGCAGTTCATAATATCCAGTGCTTGTTTGCTGTCGACAAAATGATGAGCGTTTAGTTTTTCTTTGGCTTCATTGCTGTTGGCTCTTCCTCACTTGAACTCGGGGCCTTTTGTGCTGACAGTCCCATGACTGAAACAAATCATGTGTGAGGCGCTGGCAGAGAATTAACAAGGCAAATGAACCATGACCAAGTCTTTTCATTCATCAGAGCTGATTGCTTTTCTACACCCTGCCCTGCTCTGCGTGTGGCGCTGCCTCTGCATTCGTGCTCGGGTTATTAGAGAGAACATGGAAGGCCTTCCCATGAATCGTTACGAGATGATCGCTCATATATTGCGAAGTTTCACGTGGAGATGGATAGCGGCGACCACAATTTGCTTGCAGTGTTTGTCTACGTGAAATTAATAGGGTTAACATTCTGAATTAGATGCTTATAGTGTGTCACAATTTTGTAAATTAACACTTAAACTGGTAAATTGAAAAAATTGATTTATTAATATAGTTTGGATTACAGAAAGGTTGATAATGTAACTAATTGCACCATAAGTTGGGATGAAAACATACAAAATTTCTTAATGGCTACGTGAACACTTACCATATGCATTTAATTTAGAACAATTTATTGATCTGTCATCGATTATTATTGCATACGTGTCACACTGTATGAGATGTTAGATGTCCCATATTATAATAATGTATTATCCTAGTATTAATTTATTAAATATAAATGCATATATAAATATAATATCACAAATCTCAACTCTCAGTGTCATTACACATAAAAAAACAGCTTGCTAGGCTCTTTTAAACTTAATTATATTGAAGGAAGAGCAGAAGCTGAAAAACATCTTCATAATATTACACAACAATCTCAACTAATGAGTAAAATCATGATGAAAAAAAAAGTGCAGGAATCTATTATTTCATCCAGGAAAAAGTCATTTTTGTTGTGTTTTTTCCCTTTAAGTGAGAGTTAAAAGCTGACAACTGTTTTAATAATTTAACCATTTGGACATCCGCACATAAAGATTTTAACATCTGCCTTGGTGTTTGCTTCTCAGCCGTTATGCAACATTCCCCTAAGACTTTAGTGTTTACACGCTATCTTTTACTAGTTTTATTTTTATTATATGCTTAATCTTACATTTAAATATTTTATATATTTGATATTTATATATTAAGTTGAGTGGAACGAGAACGAGTACCTATAAGGAAACAAAGCATTCATGGAAAATGACAGATCAGGCATAATAATACATAGCATGTTGTCATATGAGTGTGATGTAGACTCTGGTGGTTCCTTGTAGCTTGACGCTGACAGTGTTTAACCCGGCCCAGCAGTGTTTGTGTTGGTTAATTCCACACATTCCCAGCCTTATCCCTGTAGCGATCCCATGCTGAGGAAACCACCGGGTTCGATTTGTCGCTTGTCCTTTCAATGCCACACATAAAGAACCCATAAACTCTTCAAACACGCGGCGTCCCTACAGATCGGTGACAAATAAACACTTTCTTACCCTCAGCTTAAACACTGAACCCGTTCCTCAGAGAAATATCCCTCAGAGACAAGTCTGTTCTTGTTGCATCACGGCTGTACTGTTCATTGTCTGAGGAAGATCTGTTCAATATCTTACGGTTTCTGCGATATGGAATCTGAAAAGGTTTGAATGAATCATTTTTTGTTGTGTGGGCAGAAGAGGACTGTGACATTAACGTCGGTGCACACTGCCTTCGCTCTCGGTCGTTTCCACACGCTGTGTCTAATGTGTGTGACAGCGAGCAAAACTTCTCCAAACCAAAATTACACGCGGCCAATCTGTAGAAACTGTGGAGTTGAACAGAGGGGTTCCTTTTTAATGGAAGTGTCCGTCAAAATGAAGGTTCGGTGAACATGTACTCACCCTCAGGCCACCTGGGATGTAGATAAATTTGTTTCTTGTAGCATTTCATCACTCGATCACCAATGAATCCTCTGCAGTGAATGGGTGCCGTCAGAGTGAGAGTCTAAACATCTGATTAATCCACAGTCCATCAGTTAAGCGTTGCTTCTGGCTAACTTTCGAGTCAATAATATTGCTTTCTTTGACTCAGGTTGATTCAAACAATTCTAATCAAATATATTGGTGGCTTTTGATGCAGAAGAAGAACGGGGATTGGCTTTTTGTTCTGGAGGAAGCATTGTTATGGAACATGCACGCATTATTTTGGCCTAGATGTGACAGTTTAAAGTCGAAACATCTGTGATGCAGCTTTCGCCTAAAGATATTAGGTAATGGTAGTTAATGGATTGGAGTCATATGGATTATTTGTGGATTATTGCGATGTTTTTATCAGCTATTTGGATGGTTCATCGGTGAGCAAGTGAGGAAATCCTAAATTCCTACAAATCTTTTAGGATGAAGTAACAAACCTACATCTTAAACTCTGAGGGTGGATACATTTGTGCAAATAAAATTTTTTTGCGTGGACTGTTTCTTTTGGATTATCATGGTGATGGAAAACATTTAAAAAGCAACTTGCAAATGGGTGAAGAAATCAATGTCAAATATGTTTTTTTTTTTTTTTTTAAATTTATTGTTTGTACATTGTACATAATATTTACATTTAAAAATAATGCAAAATATTTTTTGATGTAAATTGATTTATTTGTTTATTAAAAGTGATTTACTGATTACTAGTTTTTTTTACAATTACCTGCAAGATAAACAGTACGAGTAATAAATGATTGCCCTTGTTGGTGCTGTCTGTGAGTAATAAGTGATTACTCATCCTCCATATGTAAGTGATTAATTGCACTGTTTTATCTTTTGTGTAGCTTTATGCCAGTATATACAGGCTACTAAATTCAGAGATGTTGGCAGAGGAAATGTGGCGAGTGCGGACGCAGGTAACCCCCTCCCCCCCATCCCACACCATGCTCTCCACTCCTGCAGTCAGTGCTCCTGTTTGTATCACAATCAACCACGGCTCGGCCTGTGCCCGCTAACCTTTAACCTTTCCACACACCTCTTTCACAGCTGTTTGCTCATGTGTGAGATGGCTGCGTGGTCGGGTAGCGTGGGATCACCTGTCTTCCCGTCCTTTCCCCCCTCAACTCCTTTTCCTCTTCCTCTCTCAGCAACAGCAACTTATTAGCACTCCAAACTGTTTGTCAGTCACTTGCTTCGGTGAACTTTCACCAAGGTCTGCTTGGTGGGCTGTAACTCCTTCACTTGGAATGATTTTCGAGGCACGCGTCGCAACACTTTTCTGCTTCAACTGTTCTAGCACTTTTGGCTTTGACTGGGTTTGATTTCTGTTTTCTGTCTAAACAAATGTCTTCTTCCAGAAATTGCCGTATATATTTGAGATACACACCAGTATATCCCTTTTTTGTGATGTTCTTGAATTGCCATTTGAGGACGATTGCCAGATAAGAGCTTTCTGAGCTTATCTGTCTTTTTCTTTCCTCTTCCTCTTTCCTCTTCTTTCTTTCGAATCTCAGGTGAGAATTTTGAGCAGAGTCCACTGCGGAGAACGTTTAAATCTAAAGTTCTAGCGCATTATCCGGACAATGTGGAGTGGAACCCTTTTGACCAGGATGCTGTGGGCATGGTGAGTGACACACATAGAGGCATATTATTATAGGCTTTTCAAAAACTAGTTCTTAGAAAGCAGGGTGGCCACCAGCAAAAAAAAAAAAATTAATAGTTTTGCAATAAAAACAGCTTTGATGCAAAACAGCATTTCAACTACCTTTATTGTACATGTCAGGTCTATGTGGGACTGAAATTATGGTACTCAGTGTATTTTCTGTCTGAAATTAAACTGAATTATTCAAAGACTCGCTCATAATATGCAAAAAGACACACACTGGTTGCCACATATTGGAAAAATAAGGTAACTTGCAGAAAGAGTCATCAAATTAATCAGTGAAAGAACAAGTTGTTGATCCCAAAAAATGAAGATTACCCCATGATTACCCTTGAGTCATCAAACGTTGAGTAATAAAACGTTTTCCACACATCACTGGGGGATTAATTCTGAAGCGATGCATTTGTGCGAGAAACATATACATAATAACCCCCTTAGCGATGTAGGGTAACAAAAAGACCAAGTTGAGTACTTTGATGACACTTAATTGAACTTCAAAATCTCAACTGCCGTCATAAAGAGAGCCGGGACGTTTTTAAATGTAATTTTGTCTGAAAGACGAAAGTCAGACATACTTAGTAAGGCTTGAGGGTGAGTAAATGATGGGGTAATTTTCTTTTTTCGGTTAACTGTCACTTTAAGGCACAGTTATGCTTCATATTCTGTGTTCCACTTTGTCTCATGCACAGTTAAGCTTGCAAGCCTTTTAAAATATATGTTTTTGACCATGAACATGGATAGATGTGGCTAATGGACCGTACTTTTTCAAGCACTCATATCAGAAGCAGACTGTGCTGCTGATAAAAATGACATCAGGCAGACATCCGCAAGCCAGCTCTTAGAGTAGTCTGACAGTTCCTGATTCCTCAAAATTGCAAAAATGTGATTATTTTTGGGATCCACACCAATCCCTCCGGTATCTTTACCCTATCATAAAGCAGCTTGAGATGGTGTTCTGGGTTACGCCTAACAACGCCCTTTTGCCAGTCTATTTTTAGAATACAGCACAGCCTCCTGTAATGTATTGCTTAAATATATAATATATGATATATTTAACTGTTAAATTATTTCTGTCAGCACTTTTAAAAAAGTTTCCAGCCACCACCTGAATTTTTGAAATTTTCAGTATCCCAAGAGAAGAGTTTGTTTGAAAAACCGATAACTCCTTTTTTGACCATTTTCAAAAAAAAATAAAATCACGATGACATAATAAAAATCATGATTCGTTATGTTTTGCAAATAAACTCTACATGTGCTTTTAAACAAAACAAGCCATTTTTGTCTAGCTTCATGCATTTTTATCAATGCTTGAATACAAACAAGTTTACAAGAGCAACATTTTGAGCAAAAATACAAGGAAAATTTGCTATTTTTTGTAAAACTCTATAACTGGATTGGATTCAGAATGATGATCAAACCCGATGTAGACAGTAGGTCACTTCCATCAGCACCCCCAAGCTTGCATGGCCTGATACCACTTTCTGCTCAACATTTCATTTAGTAACTTTGGGCAGTTTTGTTTTACATACTGTTAAATATGGGAGCCAATATATTGTGATATTTTAGAACCATACTGTAAACCAGGAACAAGGTTGGGAACCACTTCTAATACTGATCTATCAAATGAGATATAAAGTGGCTAAAATTAAGGGAACTCTAGAACTCTAGAGCCTCAGACTTGTTGTTTCCCCCCACAGCTCTGTATGCCAAAGGGCTTGTCCTTCCGCACCCAGACAGACATCCGCGAGCCCCAGTTCCACTCTTTCATTATCACGAGAGAGGACGGCTCCCGAACCTATGGCTTTGCCCTCACCTTCTTCGAGGAGGTGACCAGCAAACAGATCTGCAGTGCCATGCAGACGCTCTACCACATGCACAATGCAGAACAGTACGACATCTTGCACACTCCCCCCACACCTCGCAGTCCAGAAGACACCCGTTCCAGCCCTCAACAACTGCACGCTGCTCCCTCCTTGTCACGGCTGCAGCGTTTCAACTCCTACGACATCAGCCGAGACACACTGTTTGTGTCCAAGTGCATCTGTCTGATCACACCCATGGCCTTCGCCCAGGCCTGCAGAAGGGTTCTGGAGCAGCTGCACCAGGCCGTCACCTCGCCTCAGCCCCCGCCACTTCCACTGGAGAGCTACGTCTACAACGTCCTCTATGAAGTCCCGCTGCCGCCGGTCGGGCGTTCCTTGAAGTTCTCGGGCGTATACGGGCCGGTGGTGTGTCAGAGACCAAGCACGTCTGAGCTGCCCCTCTTTGACTTCCCCCTGCAGGAGGTGTTTGAGCTGCTAGGCGTGGAGAACGTGCTACAGCTCTTCACTTGCGCACTACTGGAGATCCAGATCCTGCTGTACTCGCAACGTGAGTAACTATCGCTCATACTTTTGTAGACCTAGTGCCTGCTTATTATTAATCTCTGCATCAGACAAATTCCACACAAAAATGGCAAGGGGTTTCTCAAAACGACAAGCTCTAATCTGATTGTCTGGTTTCATGCAATTTCTAGGAGGGAAAGCTTCTGCAGGAAACCAGACTGTTCCTATGAGTTCTTGTAAAGAGAAATTGGATTTGACAAAGTTGCCAAGATTTGTGGCGCCTTTTCTAAAGATGCCCAACAGTGTTTTGGGTTTTAAACACTTAGTAGCTCACATGTAAATGCCATTTTATCAAATGTTGGAGGCCTTGACCAGAAGAATAAAGTTTACCAGACTATTGATGAAAATCAAGTCTCACTACATGAGATTAGTTCATTAAATACATTTTTAATTTAGCCAGTTTGGGTATTTGTTCACAAAACCAATTTTTTTAAGGCATGCTGATGTGAAGTCTGTTCTAAACAGTTACATTATTCCTCCCCTTTTTAAACTGTGTTTGAGTGTGTTGTTTTTTTGTGCTAATTGGACTATCATGTTAGCTTAGCTTAGTGCTAATGTAAACATGCTAGCATGTTGATTGCATGCACAGAGTTAGGGTTGCAGAGCAGTGGTAAAAGTTTTGGTAAATTTTATGAACTTTCTAGAATTTAAAACTTTTTTGAAGTTTTTTTTTTTTTTGGAAGATTTCAGGAAAAATACTATCCCTTTGCAAACCTACAAAGAATACATGACTACTTGTGAATTTGATTGTCATTATAAAAACTAAACTACCAGTACCACGAGAAAAAATCATTCCTGTCTATGGTTGAATTCCATGGCTGTTTTATTCATCAAGGAAATCTCATCAAGGTTCTATAAATTATTAACAATTATTATTGGCTGACTTTATTTTAGTAAACGTTTTTTGATAGAAATTAGGATTGCTCTTTGCTGCAAATGTACAGTAGCTTTTTTCCAAATTAAAGTCGATTTAAATCTGATAGCCTTAACCTAACCTAACATTGATTTTAGCTCATTTTTAAATTATTTTTGGCTTGTTCTGTTTGGTACAGGCTGGTTTTAGACAAGAGAATAAACAGGCAGTTATATTGCAGTGTACTGCGACATGCTCTTTCTCTCTTTTCACACTCTCTCTCTATCTCAGTGTCCGTGTGAGCTCATCTTAGTGCTTTGTTCTCTCTCATTCTTGTGAAACTCACATCCCACCCTTTTCTCAGAGACACCTGGTACTTTGCGAATTAAGCTTTCTGTGGAGTATTTAGGTGGACACGTTTAGAAGTTGATTAAAATTGTAGCGGTTGAGTCTTTCGCCATATGCTTGAATTTTCCGTTATAAAATTGTCTCACAATATCTCAAAACGTCATCATTGTATTTATGAAAATGTCACTTACATGTACTTTTTCGGTTCGCATGCAGTAAACGGAACATAATAGGTGGTGTTTCCTGCTGGAAATCCTCAGCAGGCCTTTTTAGATTGAATTTAAAGCAGTATGGGAAGATTGTTTTGCGATTCAGTGGCAGATGTGCTGATTGGATCAATTACACCAACAAGCAAGAGCAAATTACAGGAGGCAACTACAAAGCGACAGGGGGCTGGGTGGATGCATCGCTGTGGTGTTGCTTAGCAACCGTCCTCCGGATGAGGAGGATGGTGGTGATGCAGCAGAAATATGATTGGCTGGAAATGACATCATCCCTTTCTGTATCCAGAAGGCTCGTGCTTGTAGCGTAATGTTTGTGGACAGTGAGAGACCGGAATGAAAAGGACTTCGTGTCATTACATTGAGCGTCCACACACACACACACACACACACACACACAGCAGCTAAAAAACAAGATAGCCTACGTTGCTCTATAAATAACAGGCGCGTTTGTAGCATATATAAATACCCTGGCCTTTTCCCAGGTACGTGAATCCTTGAGACGGGCATCTGCTGCTAGATCAATGGACGTTTGCCAGTTACTGCTCATTTCCCTAAATGGACTCTGACCTCAGTTGCAGGACAGTCAATTAGCTTTACATGTCATCGCATTCCTACTTGATTTTAATATATTGTTATAACTTAATGAGACATAATACTAATTCATATTAAATAATATTCATTGGTTTAAACTATTTAGATTAATTAAAACAAATAAAGCAATTGTTAAATAAAATAAAAATTTAATTGTAATTAGATTTTAAATAAAAGTATATTATATTAGATTATATTATTAATAGGTTAATAAGTAATACATGTGTTTTTTTCATAAAAAAATTCTTTGTGCATTTGCCTTTTTTCTTCCTTGTAAAATATATTACAGTAGTCTTTTTATTTTAAAAAAATGGCAAATATATATTTAACTTTCTACTTCAAAATATCCTATGTAATACTAAGTGTTTCTGGATGTTTTTTTTTACAATTGTAACATTTGCTAGCAATTTCTAAGCTTTTTTCAAAGTAAATTCTACACCAGTATTTATCAGTGTGTGTGAGTGTGTGTGTGAGTGAATAGGCCTGTTGTTGTTACTCCGGGTGCTTAGAGGCTGGTTTAGTATTCTTGTCTCTCTGACAGTCGTGACCCACTATGGGACTGCAGGGTGGAGACCATAACAAAAAATTGCCCGTTATGTCTTGAGTTTTTTGTGTATAAGAATAATATATCCTCTATATTGTGATATTTTTAGTTTTAAATGGCCACTTGAGAATGCATTGTATGCCATTGTATGCCAATGCATGTATGAACATTCTTCAAAACATCTTCTGGTATGTTTAAAGAAAAAGAAAATGGACTGTCCCTTTAAATCTGATGCGTATTATCTTTCAAAAAGGCCGATTGGCCAATCAGAGTCTAACTTGTGATTTTTTTTTTTTTTTTTTTAAACAGCTCTTGCCGTTTTTATCCGTAATAAACAATATTAGATCAGTGACTGTGAGTGGGCTGTCAGCGCTTTCCCTTACGCTGACATTATCCTCAATGCAACACTAATAAGTCGTAATTTACAAATATCTGTTTCTGTTGTGATTATTCTGTCCTTGCAGATGGATAATCTGCCTCGCTCTGTAATTTAGCTCTCTGTCTGAATGTGTCTCTGTCCAGATTACCAGCGGCTGATGACGGTAGCTGAGAGCATCACAGCCTTAATGTTTCCTTTCCAATGGCAGCATGTGTACGTGCCTATCCTGCCTGCTTCACTGCTCCACTTCCTGGACGCTCCTGTGCCCTACCTCATGGGTCTGCACTCCAACGGCCAGGATGACCGCACCAAGCTGGAACTCCCCCAAGAGGTGCGTGACACACGCTCGCTCCTTCACTCCAGTACAGGATGAATTCGTGGTCAGGGATGATATCATGTGGTTTTATTAAGGAATTAGTGGGATCATCATAGTCTGTTTGACCTCACATGCATCTCGGTAGAAAAAAAAGACTCAAATCTCATTAGGTAATGCGTCAACATCACCCGGCCGTCAGATGTTTGTTGTAATTTGCCTGAAATCATTATTCTACCCAATGAAAAGAATTATACATTAATGTATACTCACCGAGATTGCATTTATTTGATTTAAAAAAACTGTAATATCGTGAAACATTTTTACAATTTAAAATAACAATTGCTATATTTTAAATTTAGATTTATTCATGTGAATTTTCAGCTGTTTTTAGTTTTTAAAGACTTTTAAAGTTTTTAATTCTTCAGAAAAAGCATTCTAGAATTCTGATTTGGTGAATTGTTATTGATATTAATAATATAAATGTTGTAATGTTTGGTTTTTGTGTGTTTTCAGGATTTTTTTTGATAAATGGAAAGCTCCGTTTGACTTTTAGTCAATGTATCAAAATAATGTATAGATAGATAGATAGTCATAATACCGTAATATGAAATATGAGTGCCTAGAAAAAGAATATTGTCCTTTAATAACCATACGGTTATCCATCTGCCTACTGAAATGTGACTGAAACAATATTGGTAAAACCCTTTGTAAGAAAAATAATCTCTGTGACCTTGCTCACTGATGAGATCCACTCTTTCCTTGATCTTACCTGAAAAGTAGCAGTAAAAAGTCTGCTGTTCATGTAGAGTTCCTTTTGAAATAAATCTTTTATCAAACGTCTGTCGGCTATTCTGCCACTTTTCTTCTTTCAGTGCTTCTGAAAGAAATTGGCAGCATCAGCCCGCAGGGAAAGCAAGCTCTAATGTATCACTGCGATGTAACAGAACCTTTTTTTTTTTTAAATGTACTGTTGCATCATCATGGTACAATAATGAGAATCGTATAAATTCCTGTTTGTGAATCGTCAAACCTTTTTGTATACGATTATGTAAGCATATAATTCTCAGCGGAGCATCATTGGTTTGTTAGTTTGTCCTCCAGTGGACAGAGATGAAAGTCAGCGTTACCACATTGCTCATAACCAGAAATTTTTGTTACATAATCTCATAGATCAATATTTGTAATGAACTAAGTCTTGTACCCTTCAGGCCAACCTTTGTTTTGTCGATATTGACAACCACTTTATCGAGCTACCTGAGGACCTGCCTCAGTTCCCCAACAAGCTGGAGTTCATCCAGGAGATCTCGGAGGTTCTGCTGGCGTTTGGCGTATCTTCAGAGGCAAACCCGCAGTGCAGCGAAGGCCAGGGCAAGCTCAGGGGCTTCCGCTCGGGTGACGTGGCCTCCGACAAGCGCAACGGCAACCTGGCCGGCTCACCGCTCAACTCGTACTTGCTGAGAGAAAACCAAACCATAGCACGTCTGCAGGCGCTGGTTAAGAGGACCGGAGTCAGCCTGGAGAAGGTGAGCATGGGAGTGAGGACACAAAGTACTGTTTTAAGTACTAAAACAGCGGTTCTGTTATGGTTTTTAAAAGGAATTCTGTATTTTAATCTAGCAGGCAAGCGAATAAACATTTGCATTGTTTAATTATTACACCGATTGGTGTCTACATTCTTGTAACATAACAGGGACTTGGAGGGGAGGCAGCATAGAAATTTGTAAAGCACTGTTTATTGCACTGTTGCTTGTGGGAAAAGCATTGTTTAAGGCGTAACAGAATAATTTGCATCAGAAAAAATTAAATCTGATTTCAAAATTGTCTTTTAAACTACTTCAGACCTCAAGCACTTAGTTATTTAACAGACATCGAAGTAAATTTTATTTAATTTAGCCCAAAAGGTGTTTTATTTTATTATATATTTACTATTTATACATATTTACACACACACACACACACACACACACACATATTTGGTTTTAATATAATTTTTGTTTGTATATAATGCTGTAAACTCTCTCAGACAAAGGCATTTAGTTCATCTAGTTTCTCTGGGGATTTTCTGTGAATTCAACAATTTCCTTTTTGAACCGAACAATGACTTGAGCCGTGATGACAGCTGCTTTGTGGAAAACAGATCTTTTCAGTGTGGGCAATAATTATAATTATTGTGTGGGCAATGAAAAGATGAACAAATGGCTTTTAAGATTGAGCACGCTCTGTTCTGATTCTCAGAAAGCTTGAGGTCTCTCGAAGACATTAAGCAGCTTAAGGACACTCTCTGTCTATAGACCAGGGATTGACCCCTTACTCTTAATATAGCTTCTAGAGAGAGTTTGTCACAGCCTTACAGCTGTACTAGTAGAAATTCCATCATGCTCGCTTGAACGATTCTCCCTTGTTTAGAATGAGCTGTCAGGGGCTTATTTGCTTTTCTTGCTCCCTGTGTATTGCCGCTTGCTCTGTATGGTTATATTCTCTTGGGAACGAGCCTCGTTTGCTTCATAAATCAAGGCAGATTTGTAGACTTCCGTTCCCAGCACTCCCTGCTCTCCATTCAGGGTGTTTCCATGGAGAATAGATAACTCAGATCAGCTCTGAAAGCTGTGCACTGATATTTGCTACCACATTTTCCCACTCTCTTGTTTCTCTTTTCTGTTAACTCATGTCTTTACTCTTAAAGTTCAACTGAAATGGGAAATCACGCAATTTTCTAAATAGCTCGTTGTTGATCTTATTTCTTAATTCACTGATGCATGTTTAATTCTTTTAGGAAACAAAAACTTTTTATCTAAAAAAAGGTCATAACTCTGAAAAACATATCTCTTGTGATGTGTACTGGGCTTCTCCAATCATTTAGTCTGTTTAAATCCCACTACTTTCTTAAAGTTAAGCTTATATTCACATCTGCCTCCATCCAATCAGCAATTGATGGATAGTTCCTTCAAGATATATCTGTTGCTATTTCAGTTATATTGCAAAACCGTCAAGCATAAACATAGACGTAATTTAGCATATGGAACATGTAGAGTCGTGTTTGTGACCTTTTGTTATTTTTTTTAATGCTGAGGTTATATTAAGATGACATTTCAAAACAAAGTTTCAAGGATGAATAACATTATCTACCAGGACTTTTTAAAGCAATGTGACACTTTTTTGTCCTTTACCCCTGGGACTGTTTATAACTTCATTCTTCTTTTGGTGTGCTTGACAGTTGGATGTGAAGGAGGATACGAGCACTAATAAGGATTCAAAAGTGCAGTGTGATGAAGAGGAGATGAAAATGCATCAGCTGAACATCCGGGTGCGAGAGGTCTTCGCCAACCGCTTCACGCAGATGTTCTCAGACTATGAAGTGTTTGTCATTCAGCCCAGCCAAGACAAAGAGTCCTGGTTCAGCAACCGAGACCAGATGCAAAACTTTGACAAGGTGATGCTTTGCTATCCATTTATAAACTTCCCTGCTTGATAGCTAAGTCATGTTGGTTTATTGCCAGTTCAAATTGACAATAAACCATGTTACAACCAGCTCTGATCAAGAACGGACACGTTGCTTTAAAAAACCCCAATAAGCTAATTTTCCAAATCCCCTAGAGTTAAACAGTTGAGTTTTTCCGTTTTTGAATCTATTTAGCCCATCTCGGGGTCTGGCGGTAGCACTTTTAGCTGTAGCTTAGCATAGATTATTGAATCTGATTAGACCGTTAGCATTACGCTCAAAAATGGCAACTTTTCATTTTCTGTCAGTCTTAGCACACAATGTAAATATAAGGGTCAAGTTTTAAATAGGAAAAATCTTGAAACTAGTCATTTTTGAGCGTGATGTTAACGGTCTAATCAAATTCAATTATTTATGCTATGCTAAGC
This sequence comes from Puntigrus tetrazona, assembly GCF_018831695.1. Taxonomy (NCBI): domain Eukaryota; kingdom Metazoa; phylum Chordata; class Actinopteri; order Cypriniformes; family Cyprinidae; genus Puntigrus; species Puntigrus tetrazona. The sequence goes on along the minus strand of NC_056705.1, from coordinate 36,462,142 downwards.
TGCGCTAAAAGTGCTACCGCTAGAAGCGGAGATCAGCTGAATGGATTCAAAAACTGTAAAACTCAAATGTTTAACTAAGGCTAATCAAAGAACTGGCTTTACTGACGAGATGCGCATAATATATTGATATATACATATATATATATATATCGTCCAGATCTACATTTGACTGAAGGGGGAGTTGGAAAATGAGCCTATTTTCAAAAAAAGTGGAGTGTTCCTTTAAATTGATTACCCATTTTTTAGCTTATTAAAATGTACCCAGAAAAAGTAAAACACAAACACAGAGTTTTGGGATGCTGAAAAAAAAATTGGGATGCTGATACACTTTGGAGCCCACAGTATCTTCATGATTTCTAAATTCTGCTCACTGCAGGCCTCCTTCCTGTCGGATCAACCCGAACCTTACCTGCCGTTCCTCTCCCGCTTCCTGGAGACGCAGATGTTTGCCTCTTTCATCGACAGCAAGATCCTGTGCCACGATGACGAGGACAAAGAGCACACGCTGAGGGTGTTTGATTCCCGTGTTGACAAGATCCGCATGCTAAATGTCAGGACACCCACCCTGCGGACCTCCATGTACCAGAAATGCACCAATATTGACGAAGCAGGTGAGAGGGCATAAGTCTGGAAATGGAGCTATTTGGAATACTTACGTGGATGATATACAAATACTTTTTTGGCATACACATAAAGAGTAAACTGAAATTTACTGGCCATAAATATATTTTCCAAACCTGTTTGAATTTCAGAAGATATTTTGTAGAATGTTAGGAACCAAAACAGTTGCCAGCAGCCATTGACTTCCATAGTAGACTACCAGCAACTGTTTTGAACCTACGTTCTTCAAAATATCGTTTTAGATCTTTAAGCTTTAAATAGAATTATATCCACTTCCCCCACGTTATGCTAAACCCATAAAAGCTTTGTTCGTCTTTGGAACACAATTTAAGATATTTTAGATTAGACTTTTGATCGTCCCATTGACTGCCAAGTAAATAACACGGCCCAGTATCCAGTAAAGTACGACAGTATCCAGTAAAGCTTTTTTTATGCAAAGAAATTAAAAAACTATTTTAGAGAACATACACAGGACGCAAACTACATATGGTCTTCTGTTAGCCGTGATACGTGATTTATGCTTTGATTTGAACAAAAACATCCTTGTTGCGCGGCTGGCACGTAACAGCGTACGTAGTGGATATGCTCAAACTTGACAAAATATTAAATAAAGTTGTTATTCTTATTTTGTTTGCTTGCAAAAAGTATTCACATTGAACCACTATTCTGGTGTTATTCACTTGGCAGTCAATGGGACAGTCACAAGCCTTCCAGTTTTCAATCTAAAATATCTTAAATTGTGTGCAAACAAACTTTTACATGTTTGGAGCGACGTGGTGTAAATACAAAATAATGACAAAAAGTATCCCTTTAATAACCAAGCTTTTTACCATTGCATATTTACAGCAGCCAATACCTCAACTTTCTACCTTTACTAAGCCAATTTTTAATTGCATCTTGCACTGCGGCGGCTCATAAATATGGACGCTTGAGGCATTTATTTTGTTTCGTTTGTGTAATTTTCAAATGTCATAGTTCAGATGTTTCATGTACATCAGATGTGATATGCTATTTGAATGCAAGAAGTTATTGATCGCGGCTTTATGTTTATTCATATGTGACCTTTATTTTCAGACATCTTGCTTTTAAAGTGTTACTGGAAAGTTGATCTGTCTTCCTCATGGCGCCTCATTAATAAAAAAATCTATACGTTTTAGCTTAGTAATACATAGACGGCTCACTCCACGCAACGGTCATGCTGAATTCCTCTCCCTGCAATGCATTATGGATAGGATTCTTGAATCGCTTGCGTTACATTCAGATGTCTTCCATTAGCTCTGCTGATGAAAGGGGACAGCTCAAGCATAGAGAGGCAAATGTAAATGTTATTTATTATTAACGTTAATAATGATTTATTGAAAGATGTGTATGCAGGGAAACACTTTTTTAAGGCATTTATCATCATAGAACTCATTAGAAAGTATATTGCATTTAATTTATTTTGAAGAATTATCTTTCATAATAATCTTTGCTAAGATGTAAGTCCCTGAATGTGAGGGCCAGTTATACTAAACAGGGTAAATTAGCATGAGATAGCAATTTCAAAACAGAAATTTCTGTCTGTGATTTACTAACAATTAGCAAATTAAAGACCACAGGAGCAACATCTCTGTTTGTGAAACCGGGCCATAAAGTACTAATATATACCTTTACGGTACCAAAATGGACACTTTAGTACAAACATGTACGTTTTGAAAAGGTACCGCTCCAGTGACAGCTTTTGTACCTTTATTTCTGAGTGTACGAATGCCTATTCAATATGTTCAGACACAAAACCTCGCATTTTAGTGCTAATTCATCAGTGTGCATCTTAAGTAAAAACTGGCCTTAAGTACGATATGTTGGTGAAATATTGTTAGCAATAAAGTCAGTTTGCCTTAGTTACAAAACTTTTATTTATTTTAACTATATATATATATATATATATATATATATATATATATATATATATATATATATATATATATATATATATATATATATATATTTTTTGCATTTATTATTCTTTTTTTAATTTAGTTTAATTCTAACAATTCTTTTTTTTTATTTTATATTTTAAAAATAGTGTCAATAATGTTGAATAAATAATTTTTTAATGTAAAAACACTGGTCACAGCTCTCACTGTAGCATCTTTTAATGACTGGTAGACTTTGTGTTGTGTAAGAGATATTTTGAGCGTGGCGTGTGGGTTTACGTCACAGTGGCTTAACTGTCTCTTTCATTCGACCACATCACCGAGTCACACTCCTCCACCATGTGGGTTTTGTGTCTCCGTGACAGGGATGCCATTTCTTTGATGACTCTCTACGGGGTTTTTGTGATTCATCAGTAATATGCGTGTGACGCGTTCCTCTCTCGCCACTTTAGAAAAGGCCATTGAGCTGAGGCTGTGTAAGATCGACCACACGGCTCTGCATCCCCACCTGCTGGACATGAAGATCGGTCAGGGCCGCTACGAGCCGGGCTTTTTCCCCCGCTTGCAGTCCGATGTCCTCTCCACTGGACCCACCAGCAACAAGTGAGAATAAATACATGGTGGTTTAAATCTGCAACAGCAACTCAAAATGGTTCATCAACAGCTATTTCAGAGCAGAAATATTGAGAGATGTTTCCGATATCTTCTGAAGGCTTGAAAGCATTGGTTTAGCTGTATTACCCCAGATGTAGGTCATATTAAGGTTGTTTGAAGACCAGCAACGATGCTGATCTAATAAGTTGTCTTGCTTGGGTAAATCTAGCATTGAGACCCGTTCTCAGAAAACATAAGTTGTTTGTGATATATATATATTTTTTAAATAATGCTGTTGTGGTGCGTCAGATGGGCGAAGCGCAGTGCACCAGCACAATGGCGGAGGAAGGACAGACAGAAACAACACGCTGAACATCTCTATTTGGACAATGACCAGAGAGAGGTATGGACAGAATGCAAAATATAATATAAATTGTGACTACATATGAATTTAAACAAGTTATTTATGTTATTTATTCATGGTTTATTTCATATTACTGGCCAAAAGATTTTTTTTACCATTTTTAAAAGAAGTCTAATATTCTTACCAAGCCTGAATTTACTTGTAGAAAAGTAAAAAATACAAAGCTCTGAGAAATATTGCGCAATATTATTACAATATAAAATATTTGTCTATTTAAATATATTCTACATACAGTTCATTTCAGTGATGGAAATCTTTCTAATATGCTGAATTGGTGCTCAAGAAGCATTTATCACCTTTGACTGTAATACTGAATTAGTGAATGGTGAAATTAGCATTCATTCAGATATTAATAAATACTTTTAGATGTGTTTTTCTTTGTTAGTCCGATGTAGTGTATTCAATATTGATATTAGTAGGAACGAGAGTAACGCTTCAGAATAGGTAACACTTGTTTTTACTATTAATTACGTTTTTTCCCTCAATAAATTAATTTGCTGTTTATTAACAGTTAGTAAGGTAGTTAAGTTTAGGTATTGGGTGAGATTAGGGATGCAGAATAAGGTCATATAGAATAAAGCGTTACTACGTGCTTAATTAACACTACTAAATGGCTAATATTCTAGTAATATGCATGCCTATAAACCACTAGTAGGTGTGACCGTAAAATAAAGCGTTACGGAAAAAGTGTAAAATCGTAGTTATTCCAAACATTATAAATATGATTAGATAATATGTAAGTGCTTCCATACATGTTATTTTACAGTGTAATATTATTACTATTAGCAATACTACTATCTACATTTAATGATAATAATAGTAAGGAATAACTATTTATTTCCAAATGTTTGACTGGTAGTGTGCATGTTTGTTAGATTTTCTAGTTAGTTTCTGTTTTTCTCCTTTTTTTTTTTTTTGCTTTGTACACTCTGTTTATCGTCCATTGTCATTATTTTATAGCATGATTAATGTGTTTCTTTTGTTTTTGTTCGTTAACTTTCTTTTCCTGGATCTTTCTCTTCCTTGTCTTCACCCCTCTTTTTTCACACTTGTCGGTCTCTCCTCTGTCTTCCTCTCTCACACACACACACACACACACACACACACACACACACACACACACACACACACACTCTCAGCATGTGGAGTGTCTGTTTTCTGAGCTTCAGCTTCTGCTGGCTCTGGACTACTACTGGTTCTCGCAGTCCTTCAGGCCCTGTCTAAAGTCCGTCAAGGTGGATGTGGTATGTGCTAGATGAGAGCTCAGGCCGTGCTCAGGCTGTGAATCTCAATCTGCCAACTTTGACATTCCCCACTGCCTTTCCTGTCTTGAAAGCTTGAGCCCTCATCCCCATCAGTGTCTGTAGCTTCCTGCTTTTGACACTTTTGTCAGATTCAAAAAGGAAATCTCTTCCTTTGTTTTATTTGACAGTCGACTTTCAGGCAAAATTTGTCCTTTTATGGAGTCATTTATATTTGCTGCAGAAAAAGACAGGTCTTATGTTGCTCCAAAATTAAGCAAAAGAAATTAAAGCTAATAACTGACACAGAAAAAGAAAGCATTTATTTAATCCATTAAGATTTTGTATTGTCATATTATTTTTTTTATTAGAATTAAATTCATTCAAACCCCTCTCCTTCATTTGCCTTTATCTTATTAGAAATGTCTTCTTGAGTTGTAGCGCTTGTGGCACATATTTTTAAAAAGATTTTATTATTGCTTTTATGTGATTTTAGACTGTGCCGTTTCTTTTTTTATTGTAATTTTATAGAAAAACGTCAGGACATTTTTCAGAATGTCTATTTTTGTGCCCAATCAAAGAAGAGTCATGTGGGTTTGGAAAAGTATTGCTTTATTTGTCATGGATAAAATATAATTAAAAAAATATATATATATATATATATATATATATATATATATATATATATATATATATATATATATATATATATATATATAATTATTATTTTTTTTTTTTTATACACAAGTGCTTGCTATGGTGATTAACTAAATGGACTCTAATGAACTTTAAATTTGAAGTAAGCCAAAAGCCACAAGCTACATCAGTCTTGTACTGGACGTCATGTGACTTTGTGATATTGTCAATACAGAAGTACATCCAGGAGGCCAGGAACCTGGGCACCACTCTGCGGCAGCCCAAACTCTCCAACCTGTCACCTTCAGTCATCGCACAGACCAACTGGAAGTTTGTAGAGGGATTGTTAAAGGAATGCAGAAATAAGGTCTGTGTTTTGATCCAACTAATAAAATTGCCATTGATATCCATCCGGGTGATCCAGATAGACCAGGGTTTAAGCTATAACCAAACCTGTGTGATTCGTGGCTTAGACCAAACGCATGTTGGTGGAGAAGATGGGACGGGAAGCGGTGGAGCTGGGACACGGGGAGGTTAGCATCACTGGGGTGGAGGAGAACACGCTCATCGCCAGCTTGTGTGATCTGCTGGAAAGAATCTGGAGCCACGGTCTGCAGGTCAAACAGGTACATAGACGACATAGACTGCCATGGCTTGTGAGTGCGGTAGTGTGTAATGTAGTGGGCTTGTTTGACCGGCTTTTTCTCTTTGTAATTGCCAGGGAAAATCTGCCTTGTGGTCACACCTCTTACATTATCAAGAAAGTAAAGAGAAGAGAGATGCTACTCCAGGAGGTCTCGGCCCTCCAGGTAAAACACTAAGATGATACAGTCACGTCTGCACGTTGTAATTCCATACATCTAGCTGCCTACATAGGATTCTTCTTCTGAAGCAGCATGTCAACCTAAATAGATCCTCATAAGTGATTGATCTGAAGCGCTCTACATAGGCAACTTCTAACATGTTTTGCTATGCTAGCAACTCAACATTTTGTCAATGTTGTTATTTTTAGCTAAAGGTTCACGGATAAATCTATTACTATGAAGCTTTTTACCAATTTCTCTAATTCTATGATAATATGGAACAGCACAGAAGAACATTATTGTTGGAATCACTATTAAAACTTTTTTTAGCTGACGAATCATAAAAACATTAACGGCCAATCCTGATTTTTAAGAACGTGAGCAAAAAATGTATTTCTTGATGCGAAGGGGCCTTAAAACTTTTCAGCTATCTTCATTAATTGAAATAAAGCTGACGCAAAATGAATTGTATGTATTAAATGAAAAACTTAAGCTTAACTTCAAACTTAAGCTTAAACAAAAGTCGGAAATGTTGCTCTGGGAAAAAAATATATAGTTTAAATTAAGGACTAAAATTACTAAAACAGAAATAGATATAGATTAAAGGTTAATTAAAATATATTATAAATAATAACAAAATAAAATAAAAATTCCAACTTAATTTGGAAATTCTAATTAATTAATTGCGCACATATAGTTGTTTGAAAATTTTGAGCATTTTACATTTGCATTTTAAATATTGACAAGAAGTGTTTTTATTTTACTTCCATTGAATTTGTTGCAGTGCATTCTGCAACATTTTGTAAAATTTAGCTGTCTGTTTTGGAACAGCCACCGCATCAGATGCCAAAAATATTTTCTAGGTAGGCAGCTCTCTAGGGTTTGGATAAGAGCCTGTATAGTGCTTATAAAGCTGGCTTTCATTGAAAACATGCTGAATAGGTTTGATTTTTCAGCACATTTTTCCCTTTTTGTGTCTCAGGTATCATTCATGACACAGAGAGACGGAAGTCAGATGCCGGCTGTGCGATGCCACCTCTCAAAGTCTCTTTGATCCAGGACATGAGGTGAGAATTAAACATTATAGTGTAGAGCAAAACAATCACACTACACAGGGAAGTGCTGATGCTTTCGTTTGTACTCTCAGCGTTTGGTTCTGGATGTATGGTTTAAGTGGTTTTAGTCTTAAATACCAACAAATGGTGCTGGTTGTTTTGGTGGGGCCAGGCTGTGAGATAAATCAAATTTAACTCATATATAATACTGTCGATAAAGGCTCGGGGTTGTTACATTTCCATAAGCAGTTGACAAATCAGAGCGTTGAGCGAGTGAGCTTTTCAGAAATAAAATATTTCAGGCAGAGCACGAAAAGACAGATTATGAGCTTGTAAATGGCGCTTTAAAAGAAAGTGAAAAATAGTGGCTGCAACAATGAAAAAACAGAAACAGTCTACTTAAATCGCTCCATTAGCCATTTAAAGTGGCATCTGTCAAACTTGTTTCGTGTATAAAAAATACTATAAAAATGTTAAACATACCCTGAAACCTGAAGTATGCTTTTTTTCAAGATCATACAGTTTATGAAATAAATGGTAGAGTGCTGCATCGTATTGCAGTGAGCGTATGGGAAGGGGGGTAGACTCCTTGTATTGCTTAAGTACCGAGACATTTCATGTCTCCACATTATTTCCAGCCTAATTAGCACCAGACCCCTGCTGAGCTGTGCCGTGACATAGCAGTGCAGGAAAGCCTTAGCATGACATCCCTCTCTTTAGCCATGTCAGCATCTCCTAACCGATAGTGCTAAGCGATAAACATAGCATTTCAGTAATAATATTTGAGGAGTGAGTTTTTTTTCCCCTGATGTCAGCATAATATAGCACGACAATGGCATTGGTTAGTTATGGTATTTGTTGTAGCTGCAGGTCTACAAATTCAACTGTGGTTCCAGCAGACTGTAAATCTGAGATTCGTTGAGTCTGGAGGGCAGCACTAAACGCTATAATACATTTATGTAATGGAAGGTCAGACTGTGTTGACTACCAGAAGTGGAGTGAAGAGAATGCGTCTGGACGTGGCATGCATGATAGCGGCGGCAAGCGATGACAGCAGGCTGGCTGATGCTCCAGGGAGTCTGTGAACTATTTCTCCTGCCCCCATTTTCTCTTCCGAACGGCTCCAGAGAGCCCTGACAAAGTCCCACTACACTGCAAGCACGCAGTGGGTTGAGTGAACCTGTGCACAGCAGGTTACGGCCGTATCTCATCAAGAGCTCTTTTGATTCACCGTTTAAAGGAATACTTCACACAAAAATTAAAATCCTGTCATTTACCTACCCTCGAGTAGTTCAGAACCTGAATGAATTTCTTTGTTCTGCCGAACACAAAGGAAGATATTTTGAAGGTAGTTTGTAACCAGGCTGTTTTGGGTCACCATTGACAAAGAAGCTCAGACAGCTTGAGGTAAATGATGATACAATTTTGATTTTTGGGTGAACTGTTGCTTTAAGGTGCAATTACATTTACTGTTGCGAAGCTTCTCATAAAAAGTACAGTTCTCTCCATCCGTAAACACGCAATAGGGAAATTTGCGAGAAAGCAAAGATTTCCTCACACTGCTGGCGCAATTGTTGCTTACTTGCCACACTGACCAACAGAGAGCTGTTTGGCATAAAAGTGATTTCTGTGCGAGTCGCATCAATGTACTATTGACAGTATACGACAATTGCAAAAATTGCGATTTAAAATAGATCTGCTTGGCAGGTGATAAAGTTAGCTTCACCCAACAAACGCTTATGTTTTGTTCATAGTGATAATCTTTAAAAATGTACACAACTTTTATGGATTTTATATTATATATATATATATATATATATATATATATATATATATATATATATATATATATATATATATATATATATATATATATATATATATATATATAATTTTTTTTTTTTTTTTTTTTTTTAGTATAATGTTAAATGTAGACTATATATATGTTACCCTGGACCACAAAACCACTCTTAAGTAGCATGGGTATATTTGTAGCAATATATTTGTAGGGTATGTTTGTATGCCAAAATCATAAGAACATTGAGTAAATATCAAGTTCCATGAAGATATTTAGTTTAATTTTGACAAATCAACACTTATGCCTGGTTTTGTGGTCCATATGAAGTATACCACAGTCACATGACTTCATCTCCACACTCATTGAGCTTCTGACTCTTTTAGTCTTAAAAAGTTGGAATAATTTGCAAGACCTTGATTATTAACACAGTGAAGATGGGAAAGCAACTAGTAGATGAGTTTACCTGTTCGGTGTGATGACGTTTTATGTCCCTGTCAACTTTTGTAGTCTCACCTAGCTACTTATTAGCTATACCAATTTGTAATAGAAAAGTAAAAGCTATTCATTGAATAACAACTGGGCATTACCAACGTATTTAATGTTGTGAAAATGTAAAATATCACAAGCTTGTGTTTACCACAGACCTTATTTCAGGCATTTAACCAAATAAAACACACTGAGACTCATATTCTGATCTTAGAATCTCTAGAGCGATGAAGCCTTCTCAGGTAGTCTTATTAAAACACGAAATGACTGACAACCAGACACGATGCGACTAGATCTGTCTGTCCACACCAGACGTGTCAACTAAAAGAAACAACTAAATCAATCAGCCACTCAGAAGAGCATGTGGGCGGGCTTTCTCTGCTAGTGCGCCTCTGTCTTCTTGCTTTCAAATTCAAATTAAACCATATGAACATTGTTCAAATTACATACCCAGTGACTGATACAGTGTTAGTCATTCAAACACTTCACAGTTTGAACCATCTTTTTTCCTTCATTATGTTTTTTCAGGATCTTGGTAAAATGGTTCAAGTGTCGCCTTGGCAGGGAATATTACTCTGTTACCCTGTTGCTTGTAGCATATCACCATTGTGGCTAGTTAGCACGAGTAATTAATGACAGACTTTTCATTTTTGGCTGAAGTATCTATTTAATTCTAGGTTATGTTGGAACCGGAAGTCCTTTTGTCAATATCCTGACTGTTATTCGCTGTATGTTGTTCTTCAGGCACATCCAGAACATCAGCGAGATCAAGACAGATGTTGGGAAGGCCAGGGCATGGGTGCGTCTCTCCATGGAGAAGAAACTGTTGTCCAGGCACCTGAAGCAACTTCTGTCTGACCATGAGCTTACAAAGTAAGACCTACTGACTAGTTCTTTAGTGATGTGTAGGGCGGCTTTGTAAACCAGATGTGCTGTAGATGATCACTTATATCAGGCAGTTAAAATGCAAGAGATGTAGCAGAGCAAAGAATAAGGCACCATTAAAAATTAAGATTTTTTCTTTAATTATTAATGGGTCTTGATGTGTAAAGTGGCTCATCCTCAGTAAAGAATGCTTTGTGGTCCTCTTCTGACCTGAAATGCATTTCTTCAGGCTTTTTGCTCATGCACTTAACTTTCTTTCAAGCTTTTGTGTATAGAAGTGTACTGTACGGTTTAATGTGTTTGTGCTTATTCGAAGGAAACTCTATAAGCGCTACGCTTTCCTGCGCTGTGATGATGAGAAGGAGCAGTTCCTCTACCATCTCCTCTCTTTTAACGCTGTGGACTACTTCTGCTTTACCAATGTCTTCACTACAATTAGTAAGAATCTCTGGAACATTAAAGATACATTCCACCTAAATATAAAATATAGTCCTTCTTTTTATTCACTACCGATGTCGCCAAGAAGATATTTTTAAGAATCTTGGTAACCAAGCGGTTTCGGTTCATGTTGTATTAAATTATATGTTTTAACCATTAAATGGAAGTCAACCGGAACTGAAACTGTTTGGTTACCAACAAAATATCTTTTAATTTCACAGAAAATTGATCTATGCTATAAACTGTATTTTTTAACGTTGGTTATTTTCAGTGTTTATTTTTTCATGGATTTTTTTAAAGACAAAAACAGTTACCAGTTAGAATAATAATATTCATGAGGTTTCTTATTAATATAATATTAGCATAATCATTATGACTGGACCATGTATATTAACATTTTTTTAATAAAAAAATAATCCTAGATCATATAAAGATGTTTAGAAAAAAAATCTATGTTTATTTGAAGAAAGAAACATGAGGACAGGATGAGGACGAGTAAATTATGAGAGAATTTTCATTTCTGGATGGAGAAGTTCTCTGGACTCTGCTTTTCCTCACTTGACCTTGACCTTGACCTTGACCTTGACCTTGTCCTTGTTGTTCACAGTGATACCATACCATGTGGTCATCATTCCCAGCAAGAAACTAGGTGGCTCCATGTTTACGGCCAACCCCTGGGTGTGTGTCTCAGGAGAACTAGCTGAGACTGGGGTTCTGCAGGTCCCCAAAAACACCCTGGAGATTACGTTTGAGGTGAGCCAATATTCATCAACACACATAGTTATGTCTATTACTCCGGTTTCACTATGTATTACAGTTGGGTTGAAAATATTGATTTCCCATTTTTAACAGAGTCTCATCGTTACTAACCAGTGTTTATTCTGAAATCCAAAAATGACCATCCTCCCATGAAATAAATGGCAATCAGCTTAGGCTTTTGGTATTTTTGGTATGAAATACTGTCAGTTTTATTTTTGAAATTCCAACAATACATCCTGTTTTGGCGTTTTTTAATGTCATGTGATATAGTTGTAGCACCTCAGTACAAGCTGTAAAGTGAAAGTGAACTGAATGTCTTCCTCTTTACTACTAGTTACTGCACGATATGAACATCAAAAAGTGTGTTGAATAAAACTATATAACTTCATTACATTTCGCTCAATGTTTCAACTGAACAAAAGTCATCAAATAAAACATTTTGTAAACAGTGTCACATAAAATCAGTTACATTAGAAATGGCATTTAGTAGACATTTACCTAGAAAAGCGAACTCAAGAAAGGAACATTTTGCTAACTATATGTAATATATTACATTTTTATTATATTTTCACTTTCAGTGTGCTTTTCAGTGCATGTTTGAATAAATCTGTCATGGTAACAAGTGAAGACATTCACTTTTGTATATTTCAGCAACAAACACGATTAAAGAGTTGTCATGAACACTTTTATATAGAAAATATATAACCAACAGTGTTTTTTTTATTATATAATGCATTTTTATTATAAAATATCTTATGAGCAATATACAAGTCTAATTACAAATCATTTTAGTATTGTAATGTACTAAATTACATGGTTTATCGTATAGTTTACAGCATTCGTTTATTGGCGGAAAAAATGACATATCCTGAACCTAATCAGGTGCATATCTAAATCAATCGATATCGAATCGAACGAGACTGAAATCATCTCAGTAGCCACCAAATGTATTTTTGAGCAACGTGCTAGATACTGGCTCCAAAAAGTTGAGTTCCTGTTGGGTTAATCTGCTTGGCCGAAGTTTGTATAATTCTCTCTGTACTTTGCACAGTGCCAGAACCTGGGGAAACTGACCACAGTACAGATGGGCCATGATAACTCAGGACTGTATGCTAAGTGGCTAGTGGAGTGTGTAATGGTCCGCAACGGGATCACAGGGCACACCTACAAGTGAGTACGAAGAGTTGAGTAGATCCATAACCGCGTTATTCATTATTATAACCCTTAACCTATTGCCGGACTGTTGTTGCTTAGGTTTCCATGCGGCCGTTGGCTCGGGAAGGGAGTAGATGATGGCAGCTTGGAGAGGATACTGGTGGGCGAATTGGTGACTAACATGGAGAACGAGGACAGAATGTGCCGGACTCCTCCAATGCAGCAATCCCCTGGGATGATGCGAAGATTTGTCACCATTTCGCCAAACAGCAAACCAAGTGCGTACTTCATAAAAGTCATAAGCCACAGATTGTATAACTGCACTTATTGCTGGAGGATATTGCTGTCGTCTCAAGCACGTTTACCATTGTGTGCCCGCTAGAGTTAAACACGGGCCAGATCCAGGAAGGAGTGGGAGAGGCGATTAACGGTATCGTCAAGCACTTCCATAAGCCAGAAAAAGAGGTAAAGTATTATTTTCTGTGAAATCCAACAGTGGAAAGGACAAGCGTGAATGAAAAAGGCACCTACGGACGATCTTCTTTGATTCTTCTGTTGTAGAGAGGAAGCCTGACATTGCTTCTGTGTGGAGAGTATGGTTTAGTATGGGCTCTGGAGCAGGTGTTTCAGCATGGCTTCAAGTCTCCCCGCCTTTTCAAGAACGTCTTCATTTGGGACTTTCTAGGTAACAAATATTTTTATTAGAAGAAGTGTTTTGTTAATTGCTCATACGTACAGTTTTGTGCATACGGTAGCATATTTTGGTATTTTAGAATGATTTCTGAAGGATCATATGACACCAGAGTTCTGGAAATTCAGTTTTGCCAGCACAAGAATAAATGTTATTTTAAATAAAATTTAAATACAGAATTGTTTTTTCAAATTGTAATAATATTTGACAATAGTACGTTTTTTTTCTATGGAAGGTTGTTTCCACCACGGGATAAAACATAAAAGATAATTGCAACTTTTTCTTGCAATTCACACAATTCTTACCTTTTATCACAGATTTTATATCATAATTCATATATCATTAACATAATACCAACATAAAATAATCATTACAAGATGTTATGAAGAACACTTTGGGACATTTAAACTTGCAATTGTGTGAAAAAAAAATGTGAATTGTGAGACAAAAAGATAAAAAGTTATTTCATGGTGAAGATACAGAATTCGGAATACAGAATACAGAATTATTTTTATTCTATAATGGAAAAAGGCTTCTGTAGTTTCTGCTTTATTTTTGAATTTCAAGTAAATTCAGCCTTAGCAAGCATAAAATACTAAATAATGAATAAAAGTTCCAAAACACTAAAAAAACATGAATTATTCCAAACTTTTGAAAAGCAGTGTAAATATCACACCAGCATGGATGAAGCAAATTTGAAAAATAGAGCTTTAACTTTTCAAAAGTGATGACAGACTGATAAAAAACATCTGTGCCTTCGCTCTCTGAGGTTTTGTAAAAACAGCCAATCAGATTTAATCTTACTGAGATGCATCAGTACCGTGGGCCATTCAGTGTGATTCAGAGACTAGGAATTTGCCCAAACCTAAATCTTTCTATATACATAAATTATACCTCAAAATTTTCCTAAATCCTCCCATTTGTATTCCACAGAAAAAGCACAGGTCTACTTTGAGAGCGCAGAGCAGAGTCAGATGACCCAGGATGAGAACTGGCAGATGAGAGTGCGTCATTTCTGCCATTTCATGCGTGCCATCAACAGCACACCCAGGAACATCGGCAAAGATGGGAAGTTTCAGATGCTCGTGTGTCTCGGAGCCAGGTCGGTCATTATTTACGTTGAATGGTTAACTATTTGAACTGAGCTTTGGTGGGAAGGGAACTTTTAGGCAGCTCACAACCTAATTCTGACTCTAGAAATCGCAATACGGTTTAAAACGATTCTTAATCAAAAAATGTTCCATGAATTAGTGAGACTACTGACTTTAAAATGTACAATATTTATTTGTGCATTTTTATTAAAGTGCCTATATTATGAAAGGTTCATATTTTGGTTTTGGGAATTTCAAAGGTCACAGGTCAACATTCGTGCAGAAAGTCAGAAAACATTTTCTCAAAATATGCATTTATTTTTATCTTATTTGTTCAACAATTCATTTTTCCAAACCCCTCCTATGGTTGATTTCATTTAAAGCAGTGTGTGCGCTTTTAACGCTCCAAAAGTGATACCTAGTGGCAAAGAATGAATTAGCATTTTCATTCAGACCAATGCTAAAAGATCGACAAGTGTGCAGGTGTTATGCTAATATTTTTCAACGTGAAACGGCTTGGGACTTGTTTTACAAACTGTTTTTGGATGATTTTCAAAAATCCATGAGTCGCTTTAAATTACTCGCAGAAGTGCTTTTTAATTACAAACGAAAAATAAATCAAAACAACTTAAGAATTATTAACTAAATATTTCTTCGAAACATATTCAAGCAAATATAATTTATCAATCAAATCACGTTTCTCACAGTGCATGTCCAGTGCGATGGAGCCCAATGTTTCCCTCGTATTTAGCTTCAAACCTGAAACCTAATGCAATTTCATATAGTCGTTATAGTGTGTGTTTGTGAAAATATGTTTGTCTCTAGCGTACAATTCCATTGCACACACATGAAACTGAATCAGAATTTTTCAGAATCATTGAAGAGAATCACCATGAATTGTTGAATCTGTTTTTCTCAATCCGCTTGCAGAGATCACCTGCTGCACCACTGGATCGCGCTTCTCGCCGAGTGTCCGATCACAGCACAGATGTACGAGGACGCGGCGCTCTTAAAGGACCATTCTCTGGTGAACTCTCTGATTCGAGTGCTACAGACTCTGCAGGAATTCAACATCACTCTGGAGGCTTCTCTCGTCAAAGGAATCGGGATATAACGTCATCTGAATATAGAACTAACACAGGGATCAGCGGGACCATGGACTAACTTTTTTTTTTTTTTTTTACACGGAGAGACTTGAACAAAAGGACTAAACCTGGCTTACGTTAAAGCTACCGTCATGTTTGCCATATATTAAGTGCAATGAGCCTTTTCAAACGTGTCATAATTTTTATCGACAACATTACTGACATTCAAATATGTCTTCTATTTTGATCCCACCCCGCCTCCCGTGCTATACCGTTTTATCGAAAGCTCAATATTTTTCGTTGTTGTTGTGGACTGCTGACAATGGCTATATTTAAAAGGAAAACATGTAAGAAAAACTGTTATTATATTTTCAGAGAAGAACAGTGTTATTTTGATATGTGTCAGGTTGCTTGCTCTGTGCTCTAATCTAATCCATACTGTCACAATGCAGAGTTCAAAGCAAATGATGTAGAAGTATGCTTTATAAGTACAACTTGTGGGGAACTCATATTTTTACTTAAAGAAAGGAAAGATGAGATAAATGGAAAAAAAAGGCTCTCTTTTGTAACAACGCCAGGGACTTGTGTCATTTCCCTATAAATGCAAATCTAAATGCAAATTAGTTTAAAGGGACAGTTCACCCAAAAATTACACTACCAGTCAAATTTTTTTTTATGAATGTTATGTTGTGCTCATTGAGGCAATTTGAATACATTTAAAAAAATGTAATTTATTCAAGTGATGGCAAAGCTGAAATATCAGCAGTCAGCATTTCAGTTTTTTATCTTTATTCGGCAAGGATGCTTTAAATGAATCAAAAGTGACTGTCAAGACATTTTTACACATTTCAAATAACTGCTCTTCTCATGAACCGTCTATTCGTATAATAATTCTATAAAAAGGATTGCACATAAACATTCAGCAGCAAAAAAATTTGCAACGTTTTTTCTGATTGAGAACCAGAAATAATTATGATTTTTGGAGGATTGTGTGACGCTGAAGTTTAGAGTAATGCCTACTAAAAAATTCAGCTTTGGCATCACAAAGATAAATTACTTTAATAAACATTATTTCAAACAATTACTAAGAAAACTGTTATATTTGCAATAATATTTTACAATGCTACCGTTTTACTCGTATTTTATATTAAATAAATGCGACCTTGGTGAGCGTAAGAGATGTATTCCACAAACAAATGATTGAATTATTCCAACATTTTGACTGGTAGTGTACGAGTTGGTCATCGTTTACTCATCATGCTGTCAGACCCTTGTTCATTTTAAATGATTACATTCATTTAATATCATAAAATAATCCCACCTTTTTCTTTCTTTCTTTCTCCCCGTACAATGAAAGTGAATGGCAGCCACAAATGTCTACTGTCCTGTCCACTTTCGATAAATGGGAATAGAGCAGCTTGGACTCTGGGATCTGAATATTTCCTTCAGCTTTCCACATGAGAAAAAGGGGTGAACTGTCTTCTTTAGCTTATTGGGATCCCCCAAAAGACTCATCAAGTACATATTTTATGAGATGGATCGTAAAAAATTAAAAACAATCAATGCAGAAAGGATAGCATTAATGTTTCTTCAACCCTTTCAAAGTACCCAGTAACATTCCCCATCTCGTCAGCCCTCAGGTCTCGACTGTGGCCAACTACAATGCCATATCTGGAGTAGAATTAATTTGCGGCACAGTTGCTGTGTTTGTGTCCCTGTCCTTAGTTAACCCCCAGCATCCCCTCTGTTTCTGCTATGCAATATTTACAGCTCCAAAATTTTGTTATTGAATATTGATGAAATATATCATTCACCTGTTTTAGAGTGTAGCATAATTTGTAGGACATAACTGGGAGAAGCACATTAAAGGCTGATATTCATGTGCCAATTTCACGACTGTTCCGGTACCTGTTCAAACACGGCTGGCATGAGCATTCTGGGAGGTTTTTTTCTTGTGTTTTATCTCTTGATACGTTTATAGACAAAGCAGTGTAATGTAGTGTTAAATATTGAACAACTGTGTACAGTGTATAAAATGTATTAAAGGTGGCAATTCGATGATGACGATGCTTGGGCTTGAATTTCAACAATCTGAATCTGTCTGGAAATTGATTATTTGCAGCACAGTCGGTTTCATATAACAGCTTTTTGCTCCTATTATGTATGAAGCCATATTGTTTAATTGTGTATTAATACACTACATGGAATATTTATATTATTAAAATTAATGTAATAAGATTTAAAATGAACCAGTGAAGGAAGAATGGTGATTAAAAATAATAAAAACAACAAAAATTGGTGTGAGAACCTAAAAAGATTTAATTATTCAAATACATTTCAGATTTTAAACGTATTAGTTTGTTTTTAAGCAAACCTGAACTTCAGTAACATGGTATTTTATCTATCTAGATATATAGATAAATAAATAGACAGATAGATGTAGATGAAAGGGGCTCGTGAATGTGCCAATAACCTATTTTAAGACTAATATCACTTACAAGAGGTATATATTGCATTTAACTGAATAACGAATGCGGTATCTCTTACAAAAAGGCGACTGCCTTTCACTAACTCAGACATAATAAAAACATCATCAGAAAGATACATTATAGTACAATTTTATCCAATGTACATTGTGCTAATATAATACAAAAAGTAGCGTATTTGAGGCATTCGAGCGACAGTATTTTGGGGAGTGGGTCCATTCACTCACATTCAAGTCAGAACAGGACGAACAATACGTGCGAGACGGGACTCCTCCGTGTACTTCCCCGGATGCAACATTCTTAAATGGCAAAAGAGCGCAGCGCTGCGATTGGTTGAAAGAACGTTCAAACTTGGCGTCTGCGCTCCTTATATGGTCTTCCTCCGACAAACCCCTTTACTCAATGTTTGTACGCAGGCCCCGCCCCCACCATTCATCTGTGTATGTGCGTGTGGCCGTAGTAAGGCATGCGCAGTGCAGACGAGTAAAACGGACGGAATTCAAAGTTTCTGACGGTAAGTCCTTTGTTATTGTTACGAACTAGCAGTACGAACGCAGCATTTCGTTTTAATCGTACGCATTGGCGGCCCTGGAGCGTGTAGCGCGGCGTGCGCGCGATGTTAGTGCTTTTGCAGTTCGGTTATTTACATCAACAATGGAGCTTTGCGCGCTTGTGCGTGGAGCGTGGCATGGTCGCGTGCTAACGGGCTAGCTGTTATTGTTAATGGGACGCGCGTTTTGGCGCTCTCGCGCTGTGTGAAAGTTTAGACGAGCGAGACGTTGGCGTTAAACTGGATTTTTAACTGAAATACCCTTCGTATGTTGTTTAGAAACAACTTCGCCGGCGTTAGGTTTAAGAACTCGCGTAAATGTTAATTTACGACAGATCTCCCCCTGCGTAACCTCAACGTTGCCCTTTCCCCCCTCTTGGTTTCCATAGACGCAAACGGCGCGAATGAACCAACGCGAAATAAACGGCGTTTGTCGCCATTTCGCCGAATAATTATTTTGTGGTGTGTGAGGTCTTCGTGAACGAGTGGCTTGTGTCATGTTTGATGTGGTTTTTCAGACGTTCGCGCGTCTGCGTTGATGTATCGAGCGCGCCGCGTGCGTTCTGTTATGCCCCCAGAACGCCCGAGAGGCGTTTTTAAAAGCGTTATAACCTCAATATCTGTGTTCAGATACGAGTTTTAGCTTTTCCGTGTCTTAAACTTAAACGAGGCGCCCGTTTAATTGCACTTTCGATTTTACGACCGCTTTCGCTGACACCAGCATTGTCACAATCCCTGAAGGAATCATCATAATTGGAAGCAAATGTAAAACATTCAAAAATCAAGTAAAGATTCGCGAGATATTTTTTTTTAGTTGTTTATTCGCTTAAATAGATCATTCCTGTTCAGTGTTTTTTTTTTTTTTTTTTCGTCTTCAATTATCGCACAAATCCCATTATCATAATTTGTAGGATTTCCAAATTAACCATTTCAGAGCGCGCGCACGCTGCCGTTGTTTACGTCCGTGTGTGTTTTTTTTCCTCGCAAGTCCACGGTCATGTGTTAAAGGTGGCTGCGGCGAAAGGCTTTTGTCAAACATCAAAAGTAGGTCATTGCAGCAGACGCGACGGATTCAAAGCGAACGCGCGCACGCTTCCAGACGCACGCTCGTGATTCGACGTTTCTGCGCGACTCCCGCAACGTTAACGAACCGCGTGAAATTGAGCGCAAGATACGAATTCCCGTGACCGCCCCCTCGATCCCCCGCGCGAAGCGTGCGTGAGACCTTTGTTTTAATGACGCTCTCCGTTCACGTCCAGAGCCCGTCGAGATGTTCGGCTTCCACAAATCCAAGATTTACCGCAGCAACGAGGGCTGTTGTATTTGCAAAACCAAGTCGTCCAGTTCTCGGTTCACGGACAGCAGCAGATACGAGGAAAACTTCAGGCTCTGCTTCGGGTGAGTGTTTTCCCCCCTATTTCCTAAAGGAGTGCTGGTGGAATTTAGTTCACGGTTTGGAGCCAGTCCTAATGGGATCAGACGAGTAAATGGTAATATGTTGGATAATCCCATCGAAATTGGGGTTCCAAAATGAAGGAAATAATTTAAGTCAAATATTTATACTTTTATTTCTCAATCGGAGTGATTAAATTGTCCAAGCTGATTCCTTCTTTTTTTTCATGTTGATTATGTTTGGTAGTCTGTCAGAGGATCGAGTTGGAGACATCTGCAATGCTTGTGTGCTGCTGGTGAAACGCTGGAAGAAATTACCTCATGGATCAAAGAAAAACTGGAACCATGTAAGAGAGCGTTAAGTTGCTTTCAGTGGAAATGATGAGTTTCCCCGCAGCTATTGTGAGCAATATTTAACGTATCCCCCCCCACAAGGTGGTGGATGCCAGGGCAGGACCCGGCTTCAAGCTGACCAAACCCAAGAAAGTCAAAAACATTGATGGAAAGAAGAAAAGTAAACTGAAAAAGCTTCATAAATTCAAAAGACAAAGTGAGTGTTTTTTTTTTTTTGGTGTGTGTGTGTTTTTCAAACCGCGTGTTTACTTTAATTTGAAAGATTTAGTAATTGAGCGTTTTTAATTTAGTTCATTTTTGATTATGCATTTTTTTTAGTTAATTATTTTTAGTACTTTCTGTGAAAGCTAACAAAAAATAAATGTAACAGAAAAATACTAAAAACATAAATAAATACCTTTTACCTGGTTTTCTATAAAAATAAAAAATGCATGTGTATTTTTTTTTTTTTTTTCAGTGTATTTAAGTGCTATGATTAATAAGTTACAAATCTAATGAGACACTTTATGTACTTATACAGTAAGTTTTTGGAAGTGGAGAAATGCGTCTGTATTTTGTAGAATGGTCATTAATGTTTGCGGCCGTGTCTTTACAGACTCGGATGCCCACAGCACCACATCCAGTATGTCTCCCTCTCAGTCTCCCAGCCACAGTAATCAGTCTGATGACGGGTCAGACATCGAGACCAAGCAGAGGCGTCCAAACCCCTCCGGGTTCTCCTTTCTCGACCTGTCCTACTGGAAGAGGTACCGCTTTCCTCCTTTTTCTCTAATGCACGTTTCTAGACTTGCTAGTTGTCGAGCTGATCAACGACACTTCTGTTCAACGTTTCAGGCAGAAGGTGTGTTGTGGGATCGTCTACAAGGGCCGTTTCGGCGAGGTGATCATCGATCCCCGTCTCTTCAAGCCTTGCTGTAACAAGAAGCGTCCGGCTCTGGCGGCACCCTCAGACTCTCAGATCTCACAAACACATCCTTCCCCTCTTCCAGAGGACATAAAGGAGGCATGGTGATCCGGCTGAAACCCCCTAAAATGTCTCTTCGAGGCCCTCATAGCTCTGTCTCCAGTGGTAGACTCTGATATCTTCCCTTTGTTAGATTACTGTGTATGAGTTGAGTTTTCCCTTTTATTTTTATTTTTTATAATGACTCTTTTTGTAAAATTTAATTTTTGTACCCTTTTTTATATATAACAGAAAAGGAGAAAAAATTGGGCATTAGGACATATTTATAGGTCTGAGTTAGAAAATTTAATGTAATCCATTTTTATTACTGTAATTTTTTTATTTTTATTTTTTTGGAGTTACCAGTGTTTTGTAAATATAATCTTATTTTCCATACCAGTGCACCAAACACTTCTATTTGGCATTTAGTTTGACGGGTTACAGATGAATAATGTAAAGTGCTGTATCTAACATTATAGCCGAGGCATTAAATGAGATGGGTGTACTTTTAAGCAAATACAATATTTTACTCAGCCTTGCAGACTTCTGCTCTGATTCGAGTTCAACTGTGGTCTGTTATATCTCTCACGCACGCACACACACACATGCATTTTCCGACTAGGGTTCTCGGGCACGATATTTCACAATGTGAATTCACCTCAGCTTTTGGACACGTGCTTGTAAAATCTCTTTTTCATTCTGGTTTGGCATAAAGATGTCGCTCGATTATTTAAAAACGGTTACGGGTTTGTAAATGTTTTTAAAAACCAAGATGCAAAAAAAATACATTATCAGAGTATTTAAACGGTTATCATTTACACAACGGCATATGAAAGCATGCGTAATGTATTTGTAGGCATGATCGGTTTTATGACTGTTGGTGGTGTTTGTGTTTTTATTTAGTTTCGTTGTTGTATGAGAGTGTTATAATACAGGAAGCAAGAGATATTGATGAATTTCCGACCAGGCTTTACACTGTGTTTTTACCACGTTTTTTCCATGTTTCGATATTGTAAACTAAAAGTAATCGCGGATGAAATTGTACAGTCTTTCAGTCTTGATGTATTGACTGCAGCCTTTTGTATGTTTTTTTTTTTTTTTTTGTGATTTGGATTAATTGAAATATGACAGAATTGCCTTTTTTGGGGGGAAACAAAAATTCAGCAATATTATGGAGTTTGTAATTGGATTTGGAGGTTCGATATTTCGGTTGTATTTCAGTGTATTATTTGAATGAATGTTTGTTTTTATTCACCAGCAATACTTTGAGTCAGCTTTAACGTTGGCTTTGAGCTCTTGTTCTTAAAATGCATGAGGGCAAATACAAGATGTCGTTAAATTTCAGGGAAAAATGTTTTTAACTATTAATGTGGCACATTCTCAGTCAATGTGCCTTACCAGAGATTTAGCTGATCATTTCATTACGTTAATTTGTCATTTTTAACTTATGCTATTTATTCAAAGCTGTCTGTACAATTAATGCTGTAAAGAAGTTTTTGTGCACTTTCTTTTTATACTTTTTGTAATATTACCATTGATAAAATTTTGTATCTCAATTTTCCTCACATTGGTATTTTCATAAAATTTTTAAAGTAAATGTTTGTCTTGTTTGTGTTTTTATTATATTTATATATTTTATTTATTTATCTGGGGTTGAAAAAATAGGATTTTATGAATTATGCTTTCTAAACACTAGGTGGTGCCAAACTTGCATCTGACTGCATATTAATTAAAGTTGTGCTTTTATTGGACAGGCTTTCATTTAACTGCAATCACCCCCAAATATGATAACCTTTCAAAAATATAAAACAATATATTTTATTTTATAAAGGTCCATTGACTGCATACGTTTAATAAAAAAGACAAAACATAAATAATGCATATATTAAAAATAAATTTTAGGGCAACGGTAAAAGTAAATTAATTTGTTTAGGAAACATTAATTTTGTTTAGGATTTATTTTGTAGCATTTTTATTAACATGCTTTATACAGAGCAGTGTCTCAACAGCCAGCAGGAAGCTGATAGAGGCGATAAAAATGTCACATAATCACATTTAGAAATAAATATTTCCATAACACTGAATGCAGATGCCCTCTAGCGCCCCTGTGCAGTCCCCTGGGTCTCTGCAGACCACAGTTAGAAAATTACAAAGCTCTAAGTGAGTAAAATAATAAGACGAAATAACTGGAATGAAGATTTGGTGTCATGTGACCGATCAGCTGTGGGCTATCTCGCATTAACAATGTCGTCATTGCTGTTGAAGCTGACCTGAATGGTGCCTTTTGAGGAGCTGTGCTTCTCTTTCTGTGCTTGACACGTGAGAGTCAGAAACCACAAGAAAATAAAGAGACCTACAAGACGAAAAGGACGATATTAATGTCAGACAGTATGTATTTTTGAATCAGGAGCTTTTACTTCACAATGCAGATTTAGAGTTAAAATTCCACTCAAATCAAATAAGCACTTGAATGTGCAGATTTAGACAAAATAATATTGTCGCTTATATCATAAAGTGAAGAAATAGATTTGCTTTGAGTTGATTGGATGAACAATGTCAAAAAATAAATAAAATAAATAAATAAATAAAATAAATAGTGAATATATATATATATATATATATATATATATATATATATATATATATATATATATATATATATATATATATATATTCACTATTTATTTATTATTATACTTATGTCTTCCTGTACAAACGTCACACTCACATGACAGGAACAGTGTACTCTTAATAATGTTAAACTGTTTTAATAGATCTCTTGTAGTATTTCTTGTAGCAAGTCACAAGGTATTTGATGACAAGTAGTGAAAATGTAATGCCCAATTTACTTCGGAAATTAATTTTAGTGTATACCACTCTTTAAAAATCACTAGTATCAGTGTATGAGTGAAAAATCATATAAAACGTCGTCGTCTATTAATGTCAGAAACACTCTTTACAGTCAGTGGCGTTCGTTTAATCTGGTGAAATGGATCTCGGATCTGATTATTTATTTCTAGAATACATTTTTAATAGGCTATTACATTTTATAACAGGCTATATACATTTTGTATGTCATTTTCACGAACGTGCTGTTGTTCTGTAAAAGGTTATGACCAATAACTATTTCGTCCGGTGACTAGCTCTCGTTGCATTGCACGGTTTTGACCAGCAGGTGTCGCTAGCATGTTGTGTTTTGAGCAGCGCTAGCAAGGCTTTGTCCAAATACCCGTAGATATATGGCCGTTCGACTGCTTAAATGTGGAATATGTAGAATGTAGAATCTTACCTTTTTTCCTTTTTAACTAATTTCCATGTTACTAGTACTTATTTTTTAGATACTAGTATCGTTTCCATTACTATACATAAGTTCTAGTAGTAGTGCTAGTGCTAGTGCTAGTTTCTAATAAATAAGTACCAATCCAATCTTTTTGATAATTTTTCGTCTTGCTATAACAGTTCTTGTTTTATGATTTATAAGCTTTTGTACCCATGGGGACCTCAGCTTAGGTCGGGTCCCCATGAGTCTGTGTGTATGCAGGTTTAAGTCCCCACCAGTGTACATATAAACCAAACACACACACACACACACACACACACACACACACACACACACACACACACACACACACACACACACACACACACACACACACACACACAGAGACAGACACACACACATATATATTTGTCAAATGAACTGTTTGATTTGTATCCAAAATTGTTAATCTGTTATCTGTTTGGCAGTACGCACTGTATATGTGTTAACTGGGAGTTAACTGGGTGGGTGAATCTGATCTTATCCAAAACGACACATAGAAGCTGTGAATATGTAAATAAAATCTATTTTTCACAAATGATATATGGCAACAAACCACTTGTTTGTTTGTTTGCAAAGACCTAGTCCTGGCTTGATCAAGTTCTTATCCGGGAAACCGGCCCTTTTAAGAAATTACCTGCTCCTATAGCTCCCTTAAATAAGTAGCCCCCTCCCATTTCCAAGTTTTAGCGTCAGCTTAGGCCTGGTTTTAGTGCCAGCCACTTCCTGCAGCCAGCAGCGGCCACTTCTCATATTTTGTGCTGAGACGGCCAGTCAGTTTGTTTAATACGCATCGCCATTTCCCCCGTTCATACGCCACAGGGGGTGTTTAAATATATTCATGTAAATATTGGGTTGGGTAATCTTTGCAGTGTATGCTACACAGTAACAGTTTTGTGTTCGATATTGTGCAGTGATGTCACAACGCATTTAGCAACTTCCCCTGAAAATGACTTGATGACGCTGGTTTCAAGTGTTTAGAAACCATGAGTAATTTTGTGAATCGGTTCAGCCAGAGGACCCACACCCTATTACTGTCTGTGTAGCTCTCAGATTTCATCCAAATATCAAATACACCAATCCGCGTCACGTAGGGGCAGCTAAACAGAAATTTAGAGGTTCATCTTAAAGGTTTCGCTATTCAATGTGCGACTAAACATCTGTGAAAAAAGTTGCCTATTTTTTGAGTTTTGTCTCCCATTTCCTTCTTCTAAAAAGTGACGGGACTGCAGTATTCGTGACAGTAATGCGTGAGCCTGCTTTTGTTGCAAGTTCTTACCCTGTAAACTGTTGAGAATGGTGAAAACGTAGAGCGCAGGGAGGCTCAAGGGGCCGTGGGTGGAGAAAGCCATTGCCCAGGGTACTCCTAGAACGCAGCTGAGCCCGAGGAGGGACACCCACTCTTTCCAAACCTTCCTCTGATGGTCTTTAGCCTGAAGAGATTGTGCCCTCAGCCTGTGCATCTTAACCAGCACCACCCCCAGCATAACGATGTTAAAGAGCATCACCAGCCCCAGGTAACCGTTAACGGTGATGTAGCTCACGATCTGTGTGGTTATCCAGCATCTGAAGGAGAAGAAGTCAATAAAACACTTCTGTTACAGGCCTGAGAGATGATGAAGTAAAAGTGCGGCGTGCTTTGAATAGATTGGACTTACAGAGGTGTGATTGTTGAGTTTTCGTCACTCGTGTAAAAGGTATATTTGCCGTACACTTTAGTCGCGCAGCATATTATTACTGTAATGGTGGGCACACCTGCAGGAAAGATTAATGCAATAAAATAAGCTTGTAATAAAAAAGTTTTCTGTTCTTCCTGGTGTGCTATTCAGGATTGGGTTGAGTTTGCCTTTTAAAACACAGGATGCTAATCAGGGTGTCTTTAATAATAACAATAAACTATTGTAATAAGAATCGTACAACTGTAGCACTAGGCCTATTATTTGGTTACATAGAACTGAGTAACATTAAATGATGGCACAGTTTAATGTTTTCTTGGTTTGTTTAATTCCCGCTTACACGCAAAGATCGACTATTCAGGCCGTGTGTTCATTTTCTGCTGCTAAACCTAAAAAAAAATGATAAAGTTGAGATCTTATTTTTCTACATTGGATATTAAATCAGAAAACGAAAGACCATAAGACGCCCTGATTTAATGCTTATTTGAATTTTTATTTTATTTTTTTAGTTAGTTTAGTTATGAGATGTAAAAAAAAACAGCTTTTCACACCAAATTTTAGTTTCTTAGTAATGTAATCAAATTGCACAGACTGCTGATCACAGCAATCAGCTTTTTTTAATGCATGGTTTAGTGGCTAATGGTTTGTCCTGAAACTCCAGACTACTTTTCTGAAATTTTACCAGAGGTGTTTGCGTTGCACGTCATCGCTGGCAATGTCAGCGTCCGTCAATCAAGCCAAAATAAGCTTCAGAAGTTGCTAGACGTGCAACAGCGCGTGTGTTTTTAATGCAGAGTGCAAAGGGCTGTGCATTTATTTATTTATTTTTAACTCTAAGGCAGCGAAACGAAACTGTCTGAAACCAAAGTCGTCTTACTCCTCGCCCCCGACTCTGCAGCGCACCATGACCACATTTTCTAAACCTGTGATGAGAACTAACCAGTAGTGAAACAGGGGGTTTCATGATCTTTAAGGTTAATATTCACAGACACTACTCCATAATATTGCAATTTGATGAAACACACAGCTGGACTTTTGATTTATTCGTCCAGTTTCGCGACATTCTGTGTTTTACAGTAAATATTTACATTTAATTTAAATTCGGTAATGCAGAAACAGTATAGCTACGTGTGATTTGTGCATTTGAACTCACCCCATCCCACGAGACTCAGTTTAAGCAGGTATTTCTTGATGTAGATGTTGAAGACCCGCACCAGCAGCAGGTACAGGTGGAAGCCCTCGATGGCTGTCCAAGTGAAGGTGGCTAAAAGACACCAGTGTAGGAGAAGTCCCAGAGCTTGACACAATGAATCAGTGTCTTTACGGCCTGAAAACCACGCGCTGCTCAAGAAAGAGACGTGCAACAAGAAAAGCGAGCCCGAGAGCTGCACATGGATGATGATTGAATGCTCGCATTGCTTCTTCCTGTGGGGAGAATTGTGAAACATAAGCCTTTATATCTGCGCCGCAGATCGCATTGTGAAACTCTTAAAATCTTACCTCTGGCACAAAAAAATAATTATCATCAGCGCTGTAAACGCTATTGAAAGGGAAGAGCCGATGTACGAAATGTAGTTGAGAGAGACAATATGGGACGCTTCAGGGATTTCAGGATTCTTTCAGAAACAGGACAAAAGAGCATATTCGCATGAGTACCGTTAAACAGATTATTTAAAGGGGTCATGAACTTTTTTTTTTTTTTTTTTTTACATGTAAGAGCTCAAAACTTTGTTGGCCTTCAGCTAAAACCAAGCTCACATTATTACGGTTTTTGTTTGTTTGTAGGTGTCCAGGTTCTTTTTTTATATAACGGCAAAGTAATTTAGTAGAGAGCAGCGAGAGATATGCTCACATTGAATTTTTGGAATAAACATTTAGTTTGCAACCGATTTTTTTGTATTGTTGCATGCTTTCAAGAGAAGCAGAGGACTGATGTTTGGAGGGGTGTGTTTAAAGCATATACTTCAAACTAACTTCTTTTTCGTTATTCGCTTGAGAGCAGAAAGTAGTTCGAAAAGGCTGAGCGATGGTGTGCTGTTTTCGGCGGGGTTTAGATTAATGTAAACATGACGTGACGCTCAAACGTAGCCTATAAGTTTGATTAAAAACCTACGTTTATTTACTGCATACCTTTTAAATTCGCTTTGAAAGAATAACAACAGCGACCGAAGCAGTGCGGTGTAATATTTATTTGCTCGCTACCTTTCATTCTTTTCATGGCTTTGGAAGATCTGTATTCCTCTGCATTGCTTTTTGCGTAACTCTGCGTCGCTGACACAAGCTTGGTTGTAACCCGAAAAAGGAGCTCCCCAAAAAGTTGACTTTGGTGAGTCGACTCGAAAGGCAAAAGCAAACTCAAAACTAACTTTTGGCCTGATTTTGATTTCAGTTCGTTCTTCGATTTCTTTTGGGCCTTAAGTCGCTCTCACGCCCAAGCATTTCACAGGAGCGTGCAAAGAGCTCTGTTTGGTGTTTACATGAGTGCTCAGTTGTTTTTGTTGCGCTTTGTTGGATAATCCTTTGAATATTCAAATTAGCAAGGCTTATAAACATGTGGAATCGTGATGGCTCAAAGTGGCGGCTTGACTTCACGTCGTTTCTCTTGTAATCATGTAAATTTAATTGCGATTAAATGAAACACAGAAAACAATCAACGACTGTCTGCACCACGCAATCTCTTGTTAGCATCTCGTTTGCACTTTCGGTTATGATGGTGAAAGCGCTTGCGAACGTGCAAGTGTGGGAGTTTGCAACAGCGAGATCCACGACCCCTTTAAACGCGGACGTTTAACACAATAAGGTGACTGGGGAGTGTGGCACTTACAATGAGCACTGCAAAAAAGCTCAGATGATTACAACTGCATACAAAGTCTCCATTGTCGACGGTGGTTTTACAGCCGTCTGTCCTCCAGTTACCTGACAAACACACACGTACGTACATTAAAGCAGATCCAGAAACATTTATGCAAATGAGAACTGCAATTTATGATGTTAGTTCTCGGGTCGTTCTCAGGAAACAGGCGTTGCAGAGACAATGCAGCTTTTTATCCACTTGTATTCTTTCGATTACTGGTTGAGTAACTTCATTGTTAAAAAGAACAACGCTTAAACTTAGCTCTTGCGATGTCGAAGTTTCAAAACACACAACACAGAAAGGTACGAGCTAGCCAGGTATGGCTTTGAGAGTTTATTTCCATTTCTACAAGTTTTTCGCAGTAATAGAAAACGGATATATGATAGAACGGCTGTATGAGTATATTGAGGGTCTGAATGCATCCTGGTACTTTGATTTCTTGAGAGTTTAGCAGTAAAGTAAAGTAGCAGTCAAATGCAACTAAGAATGACCTGGAAGTGTAGGATGATATCGTTTTCACTAGGTTTATTTTTGATGGCGTGAAAATCATACTGACCTTTGCCATTTTTGTCAAGATACCAGTACACGCAGATACCGCTTTCACTCTGCAATGATAAAAGCAGTCTTTTACAGAAGTGAAATATTGTAACGACTTATCCGCAAGGGCCACGGTGTGTTTTAGTGCGTTATAGTGTGATGTGAAATGATCTCACCTGATTGGTGTTTATGAATCTGAGGTGAACAGGCTTAGAAAGGTTCTGAACTTCACTTTTACCGAGCCAAACTCCTAAAACATTTTGCCCGTGCAACATCGGAGCCGATTCACTTTGGTTATTCCCCTTGTGTGGCAACGGCACAATAACAAAAGATCCAAAGAAGAAACCGCCGGGTTGTGAAACGCAGACGTTGCGCAAAGACCGTAAATTCACATTTTATTAGTCACAAATAAACAAGTCTTCGAAAGACAGAAATACAGTGATTCTGCATACCTTGGTGACTGAACTGCTGTCGACCCTGAAGAAAGTCTTATTGATAAGAGACACAATCAAATCCGCGTTCCCTTCTCCATTACTGCTTTTCTGTAACGCTTCATCGGAGATGTGGATTATATAACCTCTTTCTGTATTGACTGTTTCCTGATAAAATGGTGGAGACACAATTCAGCATGTGAACTAATTGATCTTCCTGTACTGCTGACATTTCTTTTTATGCCCTTTTTAAAAGTGCCATATTTAGGACTGGCACAGTGGTTGAACTAGATTTTACAGTCCAAATTTAAAATATTGGAAATTGTTTTTTTCACCCGACTCAGACTTGATGCACACGCAGGTTGCCAGATTCCTGCTCAGACCCTTTTCATTTGCCAGCTTCCATCGCTGAAATAAAATATGCTCTGTTTTTCCCTAGCGTGCAAAACCCAGGATTGGATACGAAACACAATTGGGTAAAATGGCAGTGGGCGGGTTTCACGTACCAAAATAGAGGGTGACATTTCAACTATAGGGTAGGTTTGGGGGGTTAGGTCAGGGGGATAATTTTGATTGCGTGATTGAGAAAGACCCAGCGGTTTGAAAATGGACAGAATTTAAGAAACGCCCACTTCTGGCCAGAACGCACTTTTTTAAAGGAGAACAATAGACTGCAGCGCTGTTTTTCAGATAAAGAAATATGTAAACTTTTACGTTTCTTAAATACCTGATAACACCTTTAAACAATCACACAGTAACCACTGTCTTAAAACTAACTGTTCATATTGTAGATCATGATATTATTCAAACACTGATTTTTGTCTGTGGTTTCAGTAAAAAGTCTTACCTCTGACATAATTAGTGTAGAGAAATATCTTTTATCTGGTAGCCTAGGCGCTGAGGATGAGCAATTTTTCATTCCTTTTTCAATACACCTGTTAAAAAAAGTACAGTTTTTATCTCCAAACGTTATAGAATATTACTAGACAGCTAAAAAGCCTGTTCATTTCATACATTTATTACATCAAAAAAAGGGAAAACTTTCTCCTTTATACTTTTGGTAATATTTTTTATAATTCTCTCTCAAAGTCATCAAAGGGGGGTGACATGCACTTTTATGCATTCAGAGTTGTTTAAACTGTTAAAAAGTTGGATTCTCATGCCACAAGTGGACAAAGTAAAAAAAAAAACATTAAAAATTTTGAATGTTCTTAGAGAATCATAAAGCTGTTTCGTTCATAAATATGATAAAACTAAAACCTTTTTGGGGATATAAAGGATGTAGCACTACTCTGTAGGTACTCAAGTTTATGTTATGCCCCCTTTAACAAAGCCTCTTGATAAAATAGAACGTTCCCTTAATGTTTCCTCTAGCGCTGGGCAACTATTAAGAACACAAACATGCAATATATACATGCATGTGTCTGTATATTTATACATACATAATAATTACACACAGTACACACTCAGATATATCATGTACTTTGGACGTACTTCTAAGAATTAATTTTGTGAGCTGGGTTGTAACAAGGTAAAAAAGAAAACAAAACTCACGATGGAACATCTCGCTCCTTATTTTGGATACATTTTTCTGGAACCAAATAACATCGCTCATCTGCAAACATCATGGGAGGTAAATAGCATTGTAATCAGTTATTAATTTCAAATCTCCATCATAACACTTCTTCACAGATACATGAAAACTTTTACTGTCACAACTGAGTACACATAAACAACACTATTATCAGTCACTCTTTTTTTTTTTTTACTCTTTTTTTAGTTCAAATGTAAGCATATTCATACTCACCGGCTCCAACCTGTATTGTGAAGGAAAATATCCAAAGAACATAACAGTACAAGCCTCTCATTTCTCTCTTCGAATGCTCTGTTCCTCTAGTGTACGGTAGCCTCTGTCGGTCTCTCTAAAAGGCAGGTCTCATGTGATTGCTGTGGTTTCCTGTCTGACATAGCTTTTACCATCACTTCGGAAAGAAGCACAACGAATCTTACTTACCGACTTGCCAAAACTAAAAATATGCATCAGTGAGAAGAACACAGGCATTTGTAAATTAATATATATAATTAAATTATATAAAGTATGTAACCCAACAAAATTTTAAATGTACACATGACGAGTTTATTTGTAAAAAAAAGTTCAAAATTCATGCTATTTTCATTGTGCATTTCAATTCATTTCAATCAAACTGCTATAAATAAAAACCATGATTTTTGAAAAAACCCCATAAAAAAACCCATAAAACCATAAAACCAAAAACCACTGCTATAAATAAAAACCATGATTTTTGAAAAAAAAAAAACCTATACATTTCAGAACTAAATTATAATAAAATTCAAAAACAACAATAATAGAACAACTCTGCATTTGCCATGTTCATTGATAAATCACAGCTTTTAATATTTTTTTTAGATATGTTGAGTAGGTTTATATTTGTTAGATAGATAAGGTTTTAGTATGTCTACAGCTACAAAGAGGAAATTTCTTTTTCTTCGATGCGCTTTATTACCAAAGGCAGTAATCTTGCAAAATAAAACAATTCAACCCCCAAAGGTCATGGCGAAACGTTTTCAAGATCGCCATTTTTTGCCTGTGTGTCATTTTCATTAACCCAGGGGCGTTTCTGTGGGTCATCTGGAAGATGTCGTGTCATGAGGTTTTAGTAAGAGAACTGAATGAGAGGATCTTATCTGGAGCTTTCCATGGTGGATTTGGTCTTGGAATGAGCCGTTTGTGCTCTGTTTTTCCTCGCTGTACCACACATCCACACAAAGATGTAAAACCCTGTAAACAGACAAGCATTATGGTTCAGTCCACCATTTTTTATTTTTTAAAAAGTTTCCATTCCCATTTTCTTAGTCCTCACGTCACAGTATTCTTCCAATTATTCCACTTCAGCTTACCGGGAAACCCGTTTTACATCCTCCTAGACTAGTGTTGTGACATGATAATAACCCTTTTGACCCAAATTTTCTTTTGGTTGCAGAAAAAAATGCTAATTTCACATAATCGCTTTGATCGCGATGTGACCAATATTTTCTAAACCAGAACAAACAACCGTGGAAAGTCACATCACTTGATCGTGACATGACGATCGTGACTTGAGCACACTTTTTTTATGATGAGTTTATGACAATTCATGTGGTATTTTTAGTGGGAGCGCAAAGTCAAAAATGTCAGGGGGATACAATGGTATGACAGTGATGATATAACAGTTTTGAAAAGCCTCATTAAAAGAATAAAGTTCCGGAAAAGATCAAAGAATATTTAAGAAAAATGTCTTAATATTTGAAAACTCAAGTCATGTGTTTCGACAAGCAAGATCACATGGTACAACCAACACGTGGTCTCTCCAAAGACTTCTCATAGTCATGGATTTATAGTTAAAAAAAAAGAAGAATTTTACATTTACAAAAAAAAAGTTATTACACTTAAGTAATAAATTATGACATTGAGCCTAATGGTTACACCAAATGACAGCAAGAATAACAAGAATAAGAATGCATGGGTTTTATCATGGACTCTCTAGCATGACGTTAACCTTTATTTTCTCTCTTGTACGCTGAGTAAACCTACCTTGCATTGTGTTTAAGATGCAGAACAGGTAGAGTATTGGGTAGTTGGTATATCCAGAACTGAAGAAGGCCAGACCCCATGTTGTTCCCACCAGACACATGAGGCCCAAAACTGTGCCGGCATCCTTCCAAACTGGCATCTTCTCATTTCTGCTGCCCACATGTCGTAGCTTAAAGATCTGCCTGGAGACTGTGATTAGGATTGCCAAGTTGAACATGAACGTGATGGAGAAGTAGACAATGTTCACGCCGTACAGGACGCGGATGTCTTTGATCCAGCAACTGTATTGTACCAGAAAAGGGTTCACATTGTGAGCATCCTAGGTAACTACATTTGTCAGTATTGAATGCAAAGTTATAATGTAAAGACTTACATTCGATTTGTTGAGTTTGTATCGGAAAATGTGATCTCGGCTAAACCATAAATCCTATTATCTGACAGCAAGCCTCCAATAATAACAGCTGGGACTCCTGTCAAGGAGACAAGATCACGGGATTGGCTTACTTTTGCATTTATTTTCCTCACACGCCTGAATAGTTTTAGTTTTTATTTCTTTTTTCGATCACATATGTTTTTTTTTAAAAACACTGTATCACTTTTGTAAACACTTTTTACCATTTATTTAACTAATTGTTCCAAACCTGAATGACATTTAAAGATATTCTGAAGTATGTTTCAGCTGTTTTTGTCCATCCTGTTGGCAACCCCTGGACCTTTACTGCTTGCACATACAGCATGATACATACTTTGAAGCAATATGGATTGGATGGTTGAACTCCAGCCCATCAGTTAACATCTTGTGTAAAATGCTGCAAATTTGTAATAAATCCACCATTAAGATTTCTTTTCTCCACAAAAAATGCCATCTCGAACGAATCAGGATGGAAACTGTGCACAGATCACCCATCATTTACTAGCGAAAACAGTCCAAATCAGCTCTAAGCAAACGTTCCCTTTGATTTTGATATGAGGGGAAACAGAGAACTAAGTTTTTTACTTCATGGATTATTGACTGGCACTTTGGCCCAAAGAAATATGAAGCACTTTAATGATGGAACTTGCTTATTAGAAACGCACAGCTTTTTGTTCCACATGGTGTTGGTCAATGGACTGAAATCCTCTAGATTGTTTGTTGATTATTGCTTTTTATCAGTTTTTTAGTCTCTCATTCTAACGGAAACCATTCACCGCTGCTGATAAAGTAACGTACTTGCTAAATTTCTCCAAATCTAATCTGGTGAAGGACATCCATGTTTTGGACGGCCTGATGGTGAATAAGCTTTGAACTATTCCTTTAAATTACATTTTTGGGATTCAAAGCATCCCATTAACGCATTCCGCATGTCTTTTTCAGCCACTATGGTTTTGTAGATTTTTTTTTATGCTCACCCCATCCGATTAGAGACAGCTTGACCATGTAATGCCTGATGTAAATGTTGAAGACTCTGACCAGAAGAAGGTAGAGGTGCAAGGCTTCAATAGCCATCCAGGTGAAAGAACACAGCAGGCTGTAGTGTATCGTCACAGCAATAAACACACACACTTCTATCACTGTGTATTTAGCGGCCCACTCGTTGAGCATGAAGCTCATGTTGAGGAGGAACAGAGCACCGCTCAGAGACACGTGAATGCTGCTGGACACTTCTGCTCTGGCATTACTGCAAAAACACACACTATGTGAATCGAAGCACAACTTCTGTATGCGTTTTTTATAAAAAAAACATAAGAAACTGCACCTGCTGAACATGAAAGACAAGACAGTGGCGGCAGAAAAGAACGCAGAGAGACCGCAGCCTACATAGCTGATGTACGACAAGATTTCCCATTGCTTTTCGGTTATTGCGGAATCCTTCAAGTCGATCTGTTCAGGGTTAATAAGGGGGATAGATGAGAGGTGGAAGTGAACTTTAAACAGTATTAGCCGATCATTTTAAAGTGTTGAAGTGCTGAATTTATTTCATGGGTGGATATCCCAGAACTCACCAGAAGCACAGCAAAAGGGGTCATATGGTTACAGTGACACTCCACAAACTCATCACTGATCAGGGTGGTGTTACAGCCGTTCGATTCCCAGGTCCTGCTTCCTATGTGACAGTAAACAAAATTCATACGTGCCTCATGTGTGCCTCATATAAATAACCATTAACCATTACTGTACCGCTTTCATTATAGAATTGGCAGGATAGGTTGCTCTTTTGATGTAACTACAAAACAGAAAGAAATAATTACCAGGACATTTTTGCACAATGTGCAATTGTTAAATCTATAAATAAATTATATATATATATATATATATATATATTCATATATATATATATATATATATATATATTTCATTCAAGTTATACTTACAGATAATGTATTTGTGTAATTTAATTTTAATTTGAACTTCATTTTAAGTGGATTGATCAAATTTACAATGTCACGTCCAGGGACTTCAATCCGTACGATTTTGGAGGTAAACAATGTACTTCCCGCTTTTAACTGTAAAAAAAGACGATAAGCTGAATAGCTTACTGTACATTTAGCAAAAATGTAACCAGTTTTCTAATCGCTATGACACTCAACAGATCATAAATGGATGTGATTTGAACCTTTAAGTGCTGATCAGAATCGTAGGTAACTATGCCAAATTTGGTATTGTTCTCATTTTTGAAAGGCTCAGTCGGGATCTTTATTCCAGCTACTTCATCACAATTAAATACCTTAAAAGCAAAAACACACACACACACACACACACACACACACACACAAAGTATAGTCAGCATATTTTACATTCTCATATATGATATGTTTTTCAATACATTGTTTGAATAAATTGCTGTGACCAAAAAAACCCCTGCTGTAAGCCATTTCTTTTTATTAATATCCCACATAAAATGCACTGGTGTGATGCAGTCAGCCCATTTAATTGAGATTTCACCCTTTCAGTAAAAAATTAATGCAGTCAGGAAAAAAATTTATTACATGTACAACATCAATGTCTGACATAGATTATATCAGGCATTTGTCATTTGCCAGTTAATGCCTATAATAACTATATTATTCCACCAAATATTAGTATTATTTCATATTACGTGAATATGGAAGGGTTTGAGGAAAAAAGCATCACAATAAAACACTCTACCAAAGTTGACATGGATTTGAATATCAGTTGCACGCTTTCATTTCATTCTTTTAACCCAAAAAGCTAATTATTCTTCCTTAGAGCTAGATCAACCACTTCAGTCTTCCGCTCTCAACCTCACCCAATGTTCGTGCAAACTTTGATGTAATAAACACTCTAATTTGAATGAATGGCTGTTTACGCAACTGTTTAGAGTAAAACTAACAGAAACATTTGCATAACGTCAATGTTTTACATTTTGTCACATGCCCAAAGCTGCTGTTATGAGATGAAACTATGACTTGGAGGTGCTTATGGACAGAGTATTTTGCTGAA
The DNA here is from genome assembly GCF_018831695.1 of Puntigrus tetrazona. Taxonomy (NCBI): domain Eukaryota; kingdom Metazoa; phylum Chordata; class Actinopteri; order Cypriniformes; family Cyprinidae; genus Puntigrus; species Puntigrus tetrazona. Next base: position 36,424,888 of record NC_056705.1, on the reverse strand, counting down.
TATACAAAGAAAAACACTTGGGTCTTAATGCAGACACAATGAAATTGGCTATTTGTACTGACGACAGCAAGGAGGTCCGCTTAATGTTTATTTGCTACTTTGTTGTAGTTTTTTCCTTTGATTAATCTCCCCAGGATCATCAGATCAATGGACAGTTGATGGGAATGTCACTGACTATTATAATGAGTGATATTCAGCATTTGCATGAGTCTTTAAGTCTTGTCTAGTATTATTATTTCATTAAATGTTCATAGGAGGTCACTTCTGTAGTAGCCTACGGCCATTTTTATATGTACAAAAATCATTTGCATTTGTGATTAATATGTATTTAAATGTTTTACTTCCTTTCAGTAAGCTTGAGAATGTTAAACTTACACCGGTCCTCCAAAAGTTTAGAAAGCGCCCTAGAAAAGTGGGGTTTTAGACAATATCGGCACGATATCCTTTTTAATTTATGATAATTCTGCACTTATAGGGGGCAACGCAAACTACAAAAAAACATGCTTTATGTAGAAAACAATAGTTTGCATGGGTCCAAAACCTAATAATTCAATGGCCCTTTATCAATTATTAACTAAATGCATAAAAAAAACTTTTGGTCACACTTTATAAAAGTTGGCTTTAACTACTGTGTACTTACATCAAAACAATAAGCACAATGTACTTAATGTGTTTGATAATGTATCGAAAAACACTTCTGCCGCTATTGAGGAGGGATATGGGTAAGGTTAGTGACAGGTTTGGTGGTATGGTTAGGTTTTAGTAAGGGTTAGGGTGTAAGAGATGGGTCAACAATGTTATTATAAATGTAATTACAGGTGTAAGTACACAGTAGTTAAGGCCACCTAATGTAAAGTAGCAACCAACGTTTTTTTGTCATGCATGACCGAGTTTTTAAGTAGAAATGTTTAACTAATGCGTCTAATGATATGATTCAGCTGCTTAGTTTGGTCAGTGCTTCAGACGAATTCACTTTGGAAAAAGTCCCTATGAATAAAATCGAAGAAATCACGTAGAGCAGCTTACAGAATTATGTTCGCTTGGACTTTTGACACATACAGTATGGGGAAAGAGTCTTACCCCAGGAGCGGCGATTTCTAGAGAATCATTTGTTGCGCTTATATTCATCTCAGCCACGGTGATAGAAAGATCCTCCTGATAGTAGCTTTTGGATTGCTCAAAACGATCCATATTTATAAAGCCATTGATGGCTTTCTTTTCCACACTGCAAAAATGTAAGATAAAAACAAGAAGCAAAAATCAAGAAGCAAAAAACTCAGAATGTCCGCTGAAAGAATTGTACATTTTTAACAAGGTTATATTTACCTGATGTAGGAATCCAAAACGGTGTCTTGAAAGATCGCATCTTTGCACATCCTTTTGATATTGAGAACGTTTCTCATGTCACTTGGCATATTCATTTTTTCCGCTTTCGTTTTCAGGAGCGCACTCATTTCACTAGGCAAGCAATCTACCACGGTACAGTTGGTTTCTGTGTCGCCTACAGTGACGCATGACAGGAAAAGTTAACATCCCGGTACCTGCCAAGGCGTTTCTTGTAAAGCTGTCGCGTAACTGGTTAAATGCTTGCTTACCTATGCTGAAGTCAACTCTTGTGTTATTCTTACTGAGCATTTTCAGGTCAAATGTTTTTGTTTCCGTGAAATTGTTTTCCTTACTGATATTGTAATAGGAGCACTCAATATAACATGAACTTGTCATTGAATGACAAAACAAATTTTCTGCATCGTCCAAAACAGTAATGTTGCCTCCAGCTATGGAAATTATTATCTCTATTGTCTTATTTGTCAGTGTTAGATGCACTTGATCTGAAAAGGGAAAATACACAATTACAGAATGAAATGTAAGTCTTTAAATTAGTTTATCATTTAAAAGTTCTGATTTAGGGGAGACTGGGGCTAGTTGTCACACAGGGAATTTGTCATTATGAGTTATCTGTCTGTAAAGCCTTATAAATACAGTCTGTATTCCATAACACTTCAGTATGCGATTCCTACCAATTAAAAGTTACGATGTGAACTTTTTTTCTCGCAACTCTATTTTTTTTCTCAGAATTGTGAGATAATACCATGAAATTCTGAAAAAAAATTGTAAATATATATATATATATATATATATATATATATATATATATATATATATATATATATATATATATATATATATATATATATATATATATATATATACTTATTCTATACTTATCCAATAGTTAATCTTGCAAAAAAATTATTAATTTTTTTACTCTGAAAGAAAACCTGCTTAATAATTATGCGCACCTGAATGTAAAGCGTTTTTTCACATGACTGCATACATAATTAATAGTACTTATTAAATTCATGCGGTTCGTAATTGGACACAAATGAAGATAGAAGAAAAATATAAGCAAAATATCAACTTGCTTAATCAATATTATAACGGGTTACATTTTTTCAGATTTGATACGTTTATAAAAATTGGTTACACTTTTTGTTATATTTCGGGTTTTTTTGGAAATTTCAAAAATAAAGCCATAGGACCAACCTTGGTCTCCCCATCTGTTTATCTGTCAAACTATTTAATTAAAAGTGTATGGACATTATATGCAAATATAATGTCAAAGTACAAATTCTGAACACAAGGGAATCAAGTATTTAAATAAAAAGTGACTTATTTCAGGAAGACGGGATTTAGCGAGCAATGTGTAATCAATTTAATACAATTTAATTTAGCTTTTATAAGAAATGAAGTGCTTTCAATAGTTACCTTTGTCATATTGTCCACCATCCAGGCCATAGATCATGATGAGAAGTAGAATTGACATATCTTTAGCTCTCTGGGGCATCTTAGGATTCATGGACATTAGAATACAGCCATGGAAATGAAATAACTTCATTAAGACAACACCCCGAAATTAACCATTTAAATCTATTTTAATATAATAAAATACATAGTACTTTTACTGTACATCATTTTTAACAAAAAAAGGTGTTCAAGACGTTATTGAAATTTTCATCTCTTTAAATAACTTACATGAACACTCCAAAATGATCCCAAAAGAACCTACTTACCTTTCTGTTTTCCTAGTAGGATGAAGTGGTGACAGCTCTGTATGGAAAGTTCAGAAGTCACACTGGGAGTTGATCATAAGCCATACCCAAATATTGTGGCTTTAGATATATCCAATGAGCTCGACTGACAGCTGAGCACAACAACGAGCCTTGTCAGTATTTGTGACTATTACGACCGTACATTATGACTATAACATACGGCGATTCATTGCCTCTTTTAATGGAATAGTTCACCCAAAAATGACCATGTTAGATGCTGATGTAGATGAGTTTGTTTCTTCATCAGAACCAACATCTGATAACAACATCATAATAATCCACAGGTAATCCACACCAATGCAGGCCATCAATTAACATCTGCTGAAGTAATTTTGTACAAAAAAAATCATTCATTAAAGCATTTTATTTTAAAGCATCGCTTCTAACCGAAATACCTTACAATACCAGTCCATAATTCAAAATAATGCTTTCTCAGGTAAAAATAATACAGTCCCCATTGTCCTTTCACATTTAATGGTATTAATGGTAGGGTTATTTTAACAGTGAGAGACAGAATAACAACAAAACAATCCAGAAAACACACTACAAAAAAGTCATATCGATTTGCCTTTTAATGAGTATTTGATCCCCTATCAGTCAGCAAGATTTCTGGCTCCCAGGTATCTTTAATCTTTCCACCAATCAATCAGATTTCTAATTTTCCACCATCACCAGGAACAAAGAGCAGTCCAAAGATGTCAAGGACGAGATTGTAAAGCTACACAAGACTGGGATGGGCCACAAAACCATCGCCAAGCAGCTTGGTGCAATTCTTCTCGAATGAAGAAAACACAAATAACTCTCATTGGAGTGTTAGTAGAGTATTAGTAAACAGTTAGGGTTATATTAAGTTGGCATGTGCTTGCAGACCCTCACAATACAGAGTTTAAAGAGCAGATATTAACCAGGCAGTGTACTAATATTCTAATTAGAGTTAGCTGACTTGTAGGTGCAAAGTTACTTATAACCAGCAGTCTGTTCAAAAGGCACTCATATTTAAGCCATATTTAAGTGGATTGCTTACGTATGGATACTGTGAAATGTTCATCAGCTGTTTGGACTCTCATTCAAAGACTGTAAAGAATCAGTTAGTGAGCAAGTGATGTAATACAAAATGTATCCAAATCTGTTAAAATGAAGATACAAACTCATGAGGGTGGGTACAAAAAAGCAAGCATTAATATGTGACCACCACTGTATCACTAGATCTTATAATATATATATAATGGACTGTATGCTTGTTTTGTGTGCTTCTGGGTAACAAACACCCATTTGGACAGGAAGGCTGCCAGCCAGACTGTGATCAATCACAATATATTTAGTTCAGTTTAAGGAAGTTCTTGCTAGTTCGTTTTAAGTTTCGTATTTGATATGCATTAGACATTTCATGCACAGACTGTGAACAACTTGAGGATGAACTGTCAGACACTGACTCACAGGCTAACTTTAGACCAGTGTAGGTATGAGTGAGGTTAAGTTATCTTCCGCTGTTTGTGACGAGGGACAGGCTTCATGAGGCCTTTCGTCATTTACTCATTCAAAACAAGAAATGTACGTTGATCAGAACCACTTACCAGACGATCCTGCTTTTTCTTTTGATTTGCACAAGATCTGAAATAAGGTTTTCACTGAATTCATGCATCGAAAAAGAAGGCTAATGATCCACATCGCTCTCCAATGTTTAAACCTTGATTATTTATGATTCTAATAAATAAAGTATTTATTATTTCAAGAAGCTCTCATTTGTTACCTCTTTGTGCTAGGAAGGAACAGTTCACCCAAAAATGAAAATTCTGTCATCATTTATTCATCCTCGAACTGTTCCAAATTTTGAATGATATTCTTTGTTCTGCCGAACGCAAAGAAAGATATTTTGAAGAAAGTTTGTAACCGGGTTGTTTTGGGTCACTATTGATTTTCATCATATTTTTTTTCCCCACAATGGAAGTCACTGGTGACCAAAACATCCTACCTGACGATGTGTAAATGATGACCGTATTAACATTTTTGAGTGAACTATTAACTATTATCAGAAAGTAAGTCTGAAATGCTTTTACAAACAAGCTTCACAATATTGATATGGGAAATGATCTTTCTGGTGCATCTTAATTGACAAAAATCTGTTATTTGAAATATTCTTCCACCCCGGCGAGTAAAATAAGTATTGCACGTGTCACCATTGTTCACAGTAAAAGACCAGTATGAAAAATACAAATATTTTAAATCTATAACTACAAGCCATGGCTTTTCCCATTCCATTCTCGGTAAGTTGCTTTTTAGGGAATATAGGAATGTAGTAGCTTTTTATAGGAATATATTCATTGTTTTGTTGTGCATTTTGTATACTTTTATCATTTGTTATCTTTAATTGATAATATTCCCTGTGGTTCATTTGGTTAGGTTACTCTTTCTAACTTCCTAACTGTACTAAGCTAACCCTGCAATCTCTAGGATGTGATTAAAAGCTAAACTTTTTCATTTTCCAACAACGGTTTAAATCAATGTAAGAAGATGTGGTTCCCTTTATCAGCCACTAGATGACACCGAAGCCGCATTCTCATTAATTATTATCATCGTGGATGTTCCTCTAATAATTCTTCTTTTTTTTTTGTTTTGGTGATGATGAATTTGTTCTAACCTTCTTTGGTGCAAAATCTGACTCCAAAAGCATCGACAAATGAAATTATTTAGCGCGAGACTTTCTCACAACAAGAAATTGTAGGCTCTGTGATCGACGAAAAGAAGTAAAAAAAGTAAACTCAACGAGTTCCATTATTCAGAGTAGTTGGAATTTAGTTGGAATACATAACAAAGACTGTTACAAAATTTGAGCCCACAACATACAATTTGCTTTTTAAATATCATCATCGTTTGCATGTTGGTGACGTTTAAACATCTCTCGGAGCTGCTCATTTTCCTTGATGCAAATATTGTGAACTAAACGTTTTGCACTGGCATACTATCCTACTGTGGAGATTAAAATGAGAGAACAACCTACAAATACTTTATTTTTTAAGTTATTTTGATCTTTGCCACTCAAAATCTGAAGGAACAATATAGTGGGCATGCCACAATTTCATGTTTGACAAAATAGCCAAGTAATTCCACCAAAAATCGTTATTTTGTGGAAAAAATATCAAACCACTGCGGCACAAAAGAGGATTACAACTAAAATCTTGTTTTGCCAGGTTAACACAAATAACTTGCAGGTATAGGCAAGCGTTTTGCAATGATAACTTATTAATACTGTGCTTCAAAAAAATGAAATATGCACTTCTACTCCCGTTAGGATAGGTAACTGCAACGAGGGGTATATACATTTGATCAATTTATGCATTCGCTACAATCAAACCCATATTTTAATATGCATTTGTGATTAATCTCATCCAAAATAAAAGTTTCTTTACATAACATGTTGCATGTATATTTATTATGTATATATAAATACACACACACGCACAAAATGTTTACATGTATTTACACATTTTTTATTTTTATTAAAGATATACATGCGTACATTTCATAAATGCACACAGTGCACGCACATATATTATGTAAACAAAAAACATATATTTTGCGTGCGATGAATCTGTTCAACTCATCATTTTTTATTTCGGTTCCTTATGTTTTTCAATAGATAAAGTCTCCACAGTGGATAAAGACTTGGTATCAGCTGCTTTCTGTTTTTCTGGCCTTGTCGTCCGACACATCCACAGAAAGATAAAAAAGCCTGTCAGCAATAAAGATGATAGGCAATCTGTATTATTATATATTATCAGAAAGCGTTTGTTTTGTTCTGTGACTAGAGTAAACCCACCTTGCATTGTGTTTAAAATACAGAATATGTAGAGTATTGCGTAGCTGGTATATCCGGAGCCAAGAAAAACCAATCCCCACGATGTACCCAGCAGACACATGAGGCCCAGCACTGTGCTGGCATCCTTCACTGCTAGTTTCTTATGCTTGTTGTCCGCTTTCTTTAGCTTAAAGATCTGTCTGGACACTGTAATTAGAACTGTGATGTTGAAAACGAATATGATGGTGAAGTAGGAGAGGTTCACGGCGTAAAGGACGAGAGGCTCCGTGATCCAGCAACTGTGCAACGTATAATAAACAATGAAAGCTGAATAAAAGCTAAAAGCAAGGTAAAAATGAAAAGGTTGCGTCATGATATGAGGGCTCACACTGGATTCGTTGCATTTGAATTCGATAAGGTCACGTTTTTGATGCCATAGAATGAATGGGTTAGTGGCTGAACCGACAACAAACTTCCAACAAGAAGAGCAGGGACTCCTGCGAAGAGGAAAAAATTTGAATATGAGCAAATACACACTTCAGTCATCGTTTCTTAATGTTTCTGATATCTCCAATCTTACTTCCAATCTTTTTTTATTGGTATTTTGATTGAATTGATTCATACTCTTACTGGAAGCGTAAAATATACAGCAAACAAAAAAAAAAAAAAAAAAACCTCAACCATACATGCCCCAGGAGAAAGAGCAAAACAAAACAGAAAATGTAATATAAAATGTAATAAAAAATTTATATTTAATATTTTCTAAGAGCTCTGCTTAGAGAGACGTCTATAAGTTTAGCGTTGTTTTCCGACAGCATGCACCGAACATGTCTTTTCCAGAGCAAGTAAACACTCCTCTGTCACAATAGTGTTTTAAGTGAGGTAATCCTGTGACTGTGGTCCGAAATAGTGGACCGAGTCAAGTCAGTCTTAGCCTCCAAAGATGAGGTAACAGCTTTAAAGTCTTTTCTGTTCCAGTAACCTAGCGATCGTTAACTTAGCCGTGCTAAGTTCTGTGTCATGCTAAGTTCGGATCCTTTTTATGTCGTTTCAACTCCGTAGAAGCCACGACAAAGGAAAAAAAAAACAACCTGTAGTATCTTTCTAAACAAAACTGGGTAAAAATAGGAGGTGGGGAAAGAAAAGTAAAAATATCACGCTAGAGCGGGAACAAGATAAACACACGTCTATCTCCAACAGCCGTCCGCCATTTCCCCTCGCTTTCTAATATTTAACATGTAATCTGTCCTTGTTAAAAGGTTTCTCCCCTTCAAAATAAAAATGTTGTAGTTGTAGTTGAGTTTTAGGAAATGTGTTATCGCTAATGATTAGCGTGAGCAACACCTCAATGGAGTCATAGCCAGATGCTAGTTATTATATTTTTATGTTTTTAGTCTTTCTGCAATCTTTCTCTGCTTGTAGGAAGTTGAATGAGTTGTGCATGCTCTGTTTTCATTCAAATGAAAGTATAAATACACATAGAGAGTGTATCCTTGTGTTATTAGCCTCATAATGTTACACTTAACCCACTGAAGGCAGGTGAACTATTCTGACAATGTCTTTTATACTTTGTTAATTACTTGTCATTCAATGCACGAGTCTTTCAGTTTTCATCCAAAATATATAAAATTGTGTTCCAAATAAACTTTGTATGGGTTTGGAACGACCCAGGGGTAAGGGATTAATGACAAAATTTTTATTTTGGGGTGGAGTTAACCTTTAACCCTTTTGAGGATGCATTATATCTTCAACACAGTGTCCGCTTGTTTTTATATTCTCTTATGTTAGTTACTTTCTGGAAAGTTGGTGGTACCACACCCAAAATATACATACTGTATATTACTGAAAGTTAATTATGTATATATCAACCTCAAATTTTGAAAAACGCACAAGTTTAGATGTGTCTTTGATTTTATAGCACTTTTCTATAGATGATTATTTATGCTTTGAACAAAAACAAAATGTAATTGCCAAGTAAATTCACTTTATTTATATAAAATGTATATACCTTAATTTATATACACTTTTAACAATACAGATTGCGTCAAAGAAGAGTTACAGTATTCATTATCAATCCTGACATTTTTTCCTCAGAATTCTTAGTTAACGCTTAGTTATTACAAAGGAGTTATTAGCAATTTCACAATTTTGATCCCTGTAGTTCACAAGTTTTTGTATCTGAGTAGCGACTGTCATCTATACGACGATCGGTTTTATGGCAGAAAAATAATAAAAATCCTTTTAAGGATACAATAGGGTTTCATCGCTTTGCACTAGAACCCCTAAATATGTTGCAAACACTGCCATCGATTCACAAATCTATCTGTTTTTATATCACTTGATGCTCACCCCATCCAATCAGGGACAACTTGACCATGTAGTATTTGATGTAAATGTTGAAGACTCTTGCCAGAAGAAGGTAGAGGTGCAAGGCTTCAATAGCCATCCAGGTGAAAGAACACAGCAGGCTGTAGTGTATCGTCACAGCAATAAACACACACACTTCTATCACTGTGTATTTAGCGGCCCACTCGCTGAGCATGAAGCTCATGTTGAGGAGGAACAGAGCACCGCTCAGAGACACGTGAATGCTGCTGGACACTTCTGCTCTTGCGTTCCTGTGAAACACATGCATGCATTTAAACCTCCCAATGTAAATCTATATGCATATTTTTGTATTCACACATATATACGACAACGGAAGGAACGGCACCTGTTGAAAACGAACGACATGATAGATGAAGCAGAAAAGACTGCGGACAGGCCGCAGCCTACGTAGCTGATGTACGACAAGACTTCCCATTGCTGACCGTCAATGTTATTCACTTCAACCTATTCAGAGTGTAGGAGATAAAAGGGCACGGGGTATCGAACGAGCGAATCAAGTTAATATCAGCTACCTTGCACGTTTGGTAACCGCTTGGATCGATGGCTCAGAACTCACCAGAAGCACGGCAAAAGCGGTCATGTGGTTACAGGAGCACTCCACAACAGTATCATTGATCTGAGTGGTGTTACAGCCATCCTTTTTCCAGATGTTGTTTTCTACATATTTCACATTAGTGATGCATTTTAGCTCAAAATTAAAAAAAAGAAAATACCAAAATAGTGCGCACAGAAAATATTTTCAGTCAATAACTTCCAGCCAGTTTGACATAGAGACCACTTTTATGGCGCGACTCTCGTCTTTTTTGTAGCTTGACACGCCACTAAAATTAAACCAAAAACACATATACCGTATCTGAAATACGTTTGCGTCATGCCAATGCGTTTACATATTTACATACTTAAATATACCTAAACTTTTAAAGTCTGCCAAGCTGGTACAGCTAGTTTTATACTGCACTTTATTTGTGTGGAAACAGTACTGGAGTTCGACTAAAGATATACTGAGGATATCTGATTGTGCTACTTATATCTTGCATTTAAAGACTGATATTATACACAATCCTGGTCAACGGCGACATTTAGAGTTAATATTGAGAAATGTGCAAAATTAGCACTCCAAATAGTTATTTCGGTTATTCTTGCGGCAGTGTTTAAAAATGGTAATAGGTTTTATCTATACTTAAAGAGTTCATTCACCCCAAAAAGAAAATTCTGTCATTCATTTCTCACCCTCAAACTCGTTCATCTTCAGAAGAAAAAAAAAGGAGATATTTTTGATGAAATCGAAGAGCTTTCTGTATACAGCAACACAACCAAAAGTTCAATCAGGTCTTACTGGTTCGGATATAAGTTTTTAAAATGTTCACTTTAGGGTGAACCAACCCTTTAAATGAATGTGATTAATATGAATAAGATCTTATTTTGTCTTCCACAGAAATAAAGCAGCATGCAGGTTAAGAACAACATGACTGTATCATTTTTGAGTTGCCACCCACCTTTTTCATCATAGTATCGACAGGAATATATGTAGTTTATCTATGAATATCAACGAAAACTGATTATTCCACATTGCTGCCATACTTTTAGACATTTTGAGGACGTTTGAAAAGGCATGCTTACGCTCGTGTGGTTTATGTAATTGTTCACCAGGAAAAATATTTTAAGTGGACTGGTCAGATTCACAATGTCACGTCCAATAACTTCAACCCGTATGACATCAGACATTACAGAGAGATTTTTTTGCTGTAAAAACACAACCATAGGCAACATGCAGGTTATTATAATAAAGGCGTGATGGGTAAGAACAGTGCAAATAGGTTTATGAAACAGCCGGAACAATAAAATGAAAAACTTTACATTAAACTGCTGGTTGGAAGCGTATGTAACTATTCCAACTTTCTGCTTAGCTGCAGAGACGTTTTGGAAAGGCTCCACTGGGATCAGTGTCTGTACTGTCCGTGTTTTATTAGACACCTTAAAATAAAAGGTATTAAGTGATTTTACTGTATTATTAATTATGCCTTCTTATAGTTATGCAATCTGGAAGTAGAGTCTTACTTTCGGAGCGGTGATCGCTAGGAAACCTTTTGTTAGGTTCACCTCAACCACAGTCAAAGCAAAATCCCCAAAATTGTAGTCTTTTGACTGGTTTGTCATTTTCATAATGCTGTGTATGACTGCTTTCTCCGCCCTGCATTATAATGTCCAAATCAACCCGAATCAACCGAAAAAACTCATGAAGTTTGTTCAGATCTTAAATGTCACCTACCTGTTGTAGGTGTTCAAAGTTTTTTCACTTTTTAGCACGTCAGGGCAGTCATCTTTAAAATTTGGGAGGTCCGAAGTTGCTTTTTTATTGTTTGAGACGCAAACAGCTCTGAAGTTATCCACAATTTGGTTACACAAGATGTTTTGAGAGTTACATGCTGGATTTGCGGCTGCAAAAAAATGAAAGGAAAAAAGTAATCAGACATTCTACTATTTTAATTCACTAATTATTAAATCACTAAGAAAACATAATTTTGATGTTAAATTTTAAAAGGAAAAATGAAAACACATTAGCTTGAAATGAACAAAATTCAAAATGTGTTCCAATGAATATCCATCAGCCACAATATAAAAACAATGCGTTTTAATATATATTTTACATTTACATATGTTTTAATATGCATTTTTAAAATAAGTCTTATGTGCTCACCAAATATAAATATATTTAATACAATTTATCTCGCTGCAATGCTGATTTTTCAGCATTATTACTCTTCAGTGACACATGATCATTCAGAAATAATTTTAATATTCTGATTTACTACTTAACTTATTATTTGTGCTCAATCACTGAGCATATTCTTCTTATTATTAATGTTGAAAAACATTAATTGTTGAAACCCACACATGTGAAAACCCTGATTCAATCAATGAATAAATAGAATAACACACACTTATTTAAAATAGAAATCTTCTGCAACATAATAAATCTTTACTTTGACATCTGATCAAGTTAAAGTGTGCTCTCTAAATGAAAGTATTATTATTAGTAGTAGTAGTAGTAGTATCGTTATCAGAAACAGAAAACATGCTGTAATAAATATAATATTTGACAATTGTTTTTTTTTTTCTAAACACTCAATGTAGCCTTAGTCGGCCTGATCTCATATTTTCCGAGGTTCCGAATTTGTACAAATTAGATTTTTGTTCAATTGAGTATTTTAAGTTTTTAGCTCCGCCCCTGCACCCACCCATCACTAGACATTAGACAAATCATACAAAATTGTACGAATGAGTTTGTACAGATATGAATGAATTAGCCACCACGTATAATACATATGCATTGGTTGTGAGACTTTTAAAGATTTAAGGCACAAGTCTAACAATACTGAAATGGTTTGAGGAAGGGTTCAGGAACTTACGAGGGGTTATCCACTTGTTGCTTTCTGGAACCGTACTTTTTCCATCTACTCCATGGATCACGATCAGAAGTAGAAGGACCCTCATTTCTCTGTGGACAGTGTTGGGGAAAGTTACTTCCAAAAGTAATATATTACAATATTGTGTTACTCCTTAAAAAAGGTAACTAATTATGTTACTTAGTTACTTTATGCAAAGCAATGCAATTACTTTTGCGTTACTTTCGCATCACTTATTAAATATGAGCAGGGCTTGACTGCTTCTTTTTAATATAATATGTTATTTTATATACCAAAAAGTGCAACGAATAAAGCTCAGGCTGAAATAAGAGTAAATTATTGTCTGTACAGTAGAATGCAGGAGAATAAAGTTCTTCAGCAATACAAAAAGAAGCTTATCTAAAGTAATTTTTGCTTATAAGTACGGTTAAACTCGATTATCATAGGTCAGCAGCAAAGACATTGGTTAATAAAATGGTATTAGATACATTTGTGCTATTTAGCATATTTAATTATTGCAGGTCTGTGTCTGAGTTTGCATTCATTTTGATGAATGCTTAATCTTTTTTCTTTCTTTCTTTTTTGTGAGAAGAATCAACGCATGTTTAGTCTAGAACTCCATGCGTTACTTTACTAGTTACTTGAAAAAAGTAATATGATTATAATAGTAATATTAATATTATTAGTAACAATTTAGAATATAGACAATGAAATCAAATACAAAACATACACAGCATATTGAATACGCAATAAACAAGGCATATAATGCAAAATGTTTCAATGTTAAAATCATTTATAAAAAACACTCTATAATAAATACTTAAAACACACTGTATGCAGGTTTACGTATGATATAATATATGTATAATTCAATAAATATTAACAATTATTTTAACACTTCTGTTTAAATAATCCGCTTTCAGTCTTTAATTTCTTACCCAACTGTTTTTCTGCTCATCAAGCATGAAGTTGTGATGGTACTGTGGGAACGTTGGCGTTTACCCAACGAGAAATAAAGAACCAAACTCAAATTTTGTGGCTTCAGTCACAGTCACCGAGCTCCACTGGCGGCGGAGAACAATGACAAGCCTTATCTTCACATTTGCTTTTTTTTTTAGCAATATAATTAACACCAGCCAGAAGGATTGTTTTACTTTTTCAAGTCATATTAACTGACATGATGTAATTAAATATGATATGACCACATCAGGCACTACTGTTTCTTAAGGGTTAAGTGTATCTTACCGCCACTGTCTGATCATATTCCCTAATATCCTGCTGATTTTTATGCTATTATTTTACATCATTACGATCATTCAAGTCTTCATCTCTGGTAAACAGAACAGAAATATAATAACCAAAACATTACTTGAAAATAAAACTTTATACTAGGTATTATATATATATATATATATATATATATATATATATATATATATATATATATATATATATGTAATATTTATAAAAATATATAATTAAAAATAAGAAAATATATATATATATATATATATATATATATATATATATATATATATATATATATATATATATATATATATATATATATATTTATATATCTATATATATTATTTTTTAATGATTATTTTATATGTATATATATATTTATTTGTGAAGATGATAAGAACGATAAGATAATGATAATGATAAGAAAATATCATAACTACCTCACACAGACATGATTTGAATAAATGGATAGAGCAAACTAGAATTTGACTGCAGTAAAACCTGTTTTTAAATAAATAAATAATGCATGATATATATATAGGACACAAGGTTAAACGTAACTTTTGCTTAGTTAAACTATACAAATTAAAAGCAACTTTGGCTCAGATGTGTTTTGTCAGTGTGTTCCCATTAAGGGTTTTACTTCCGTGTGCGTCTGAATGAAGGGATTCGAAAAGGGCCTTCATTTGTTTGCGTTGACGAATGTTGGAAAGCACTCTGCTTTGACAGCTTTGCACACTCTACTGCTCTCAGCACACGGTCAATTACGCTCTTATCTCCGGCTGCAGTCCTTTAATACAGCCGTCTAAAACACGAGACGGTTCAAACAGACTCAGCTTTTTAAGAGAGAGAAGCGAGGACGAGACAGACGCCCCGGTAATGACAGGTACAGACACGTTTATGTGTTCACACAAATATATGTAAATGATTTAAGAGTTAAAAACAAACTTTACATGCTATATTTCAATAGCATTTCACGTGAACCAGGTTTGTTTGTTTTCATGTTTCTTGTGCTCCAAATTAATATTAATTCTACGCTTGGTATTTAGGTGTCATTAAAATGTCAAAAGATTAAAATGGTCTTAAAAACACACAGAGCATTCTGTACTGTAGTAATGATCATTTTGATCACAGACGCAGAGAATACTACTAATATATATATATATATATAAATAAATTTAAAATTAGATTTTATGCCAAAAACTTGAAATGAGTAATCATAATGAATGAAAGTGACCTTTGGGGAAAAATAAAACCGCATGCATCTTTACAAAAGACCATTGTTTTGCTCGACTCTGCTCTTCTGGGTGGATAAATGTGGTTTGGAACATATTTAAAGAATAGATGGACAAATAAACAGTTTTCTGGAGGTTTACTACTTTTAATAAATCTTTCTTGTTTGTTGTGACATACTTTCATCTTAAATTTTAAATTAATTAATGAATTAAAACAAAAATTTCATCACTGTCACACCATAACAACACAAAAGCCAGGCTCCATCAGTCTCCATCCAGTTTAAGTGTCCTTAAACAAATCATTGCTCTTAGCGCTGTAAAGGGTATAGATGTATATTTTCATTTCAAGTTTGAATCTCAAAAAGAGGTTTGCATTTAGAAAATGTTTGATTTATAGATGTAGCCTATGTTCATTTTATATTCAATCTCGACTTTGGAAGATTAAGTGCACTACTTAAGTATTACGTATCTTAATTACTCAGTTTGATGCGTTCCTGTAACAACGTTTTAGTCCAAAACTTTAGTCTCGACTGTATCTCAGCGCCTAAACCTAACCTTAACCGTGAAGATGTCTAAAATCAGAGGAATTGACCGATGATTGACATCGATGTACAAGCACCAATCGCTGACTGTAAACCCAAACTTCACAAAAACTATAAACAGGTTCTTCAAATCTGATTGGTTATGTGCATCCAAGGCTCAACAAAGATGTTAATCTAGTAATCTCGAACTATTTTGTAACCAAACTGTCCTGCAGGAGGCGCTGTGCCAGCACTATCCGACTATCAGTACAGTTATAACACGAGCAAAATAACTACGTCTCAGTCACAATAACTTAATTTCAACCTAGCATTCTGTTTTTGCACCGCGTAAATAAAAAAATAATATTGTTTGCTTGTCAGAACCTAACCAGAGCATATGCTATTTCTCACCGTCTGGCCGATGTTTTATAGGAATCGATTTTCTAAAGTGACAACGAGCGCGTGTACTTTTCTTTTTAACATTGCAGATCTCAAAAGTAGTGCAAAGAAGTGTCTCTATAAATGTCCAGGCCGGAGGTGGCCCTGGACGCTTCGCTGGTGTCCGTGTCGTGGGGCCCCTCCTCCAGCTTCAGCGGGACACGCCGCAGGACAGAGTCCGAGTCCCTCGCTGCACGCACGAGGAGCGCCACAACAAGCCCCCCGGCGACCTGGAACCCGCCCAAAAACCGTATTTTGACCGACAAAAACTGTCGTATTAAATCTTTACAAGCGGGGCGGCGATCCAAGACAGGTGCCGGAGCGCGTCGCAGTCATCTGATAATAATTGCATCGAGGTGACTGCGCGAAGACCGCGTTTCTGACCCAAGAAACGCGAATCTCCGCCGCATTAACGCCAGCCGTTATTCACGCTTCGTTTGCCGGGTCGCGCTACGAGAGGAAACCGCAGCGTAAGTTTGCAGAGCGCCTGCTTTGAAGTGGGTTGTAGCCGTAATTAATTTATAGGCACCACGTGAGTGGGATGAAACTACCATTAAGTGGGCGCACCCGCTGGATACGATACCTAACACACTCAGAAACTTCAGCCAGAGCACCGGGACCTCTTTGACTCCCGGTACAGCGCCCGGGACAGACGTTAAACCTCACCGAATGACCGTAGCGCCGAAGAACACCGCGCTCTTCCGCAGACAGCAAACTCGAGCAGAGGAGAGCCTGTCAGAACGATGTTGTTTTTAATCTGAAAGCAGGGCTTTTTTTGCGTTTTCAGTTGCCGGGTGTTTTGTTTGAAACCGTTTGGCTACACTTTTGAAGAGTTTTAGCCGCTGTCTCTGATCCAGACGAGAATGATGGCAGTATTATGGGATAACTCGTTCACGTTGCCGTGGAGACGGACAGTCGTTTATTCTCTTCTTGTGTTCTTGATGAGTGGAGCGCGCACGTTTGGAGACGAAGCCTTTAATGGAGAGGTAATTATAATGATTTACAAATGATCGGTATACTGCACATTTATGTATGTGTGTGTATACAGCGAGACACGCATGCATATATTTATTTAAGAATAATATGTTTTGTTTATATATCAAATAGGCCTATGTATAGTATTAATTATATGAATATATTATATAAATGTAAACACTTTCAGAAGATATACTGTATGTGTATGTATTTATATAAACATAATAAATACAAGCAGCACACACTCATTATGTAAACAAAAAGCTTTTATTTTGCATGCAGTTAATCTTGATTAATAATTTGACAGCGCTTTTCCATACTCTTCCACTGTATAAATATTTTTTTATCTTTGCATATTTGATATTGACTTTACTGCTCATTCTCTCTATTGAATATGCTTGAGACAAGTGCGAGCTATACATTCGGTGTGTTTCTCATTTAGGTTTAATGCACTGTCTCAGAGTCTCAGGTCTGGTTTTTATATGACAGCTGATTTCAGCTGAACGCTCGTAACTCAGCATGTGGATGGCTGTAATATCCAAAAGCAAATTAGAAAGTTGTTATTTAGCATTTCGCTAAACGTTCTGAATCACCAACGCTCGTACCTCTTAAATTCTTAAGCAGCCGAGCTTTGGGATGTTTTCAGTTTGAAGTGGTAGGAGGTATGGTTGTCGTAGTCCGTGTGGTTTGGGGTTTGTTAGTGGTGTGCCACCCCATGTTTGCAGTGCTGCAGTGGTCCGAAACCCTGTCATTGGTGGTCTGGCATTGTGCAAAAAGACTGACAGAAGCCAAAGATCTGAACCGACTCTCTGAATTGATTATTTTAACTCATCGGATTCACAATCTGGTAGGTAGCCTCGAATTGATACTTTCTGGTATCTGTTGCACTCTCAAACGTTTACATCAGTCCTGACCCAGATTAACCTGAATAATCAGGAAAGATGTTAGCAATAAAACTATATGAGCTCCTCATTTGTAATCTCCAGTTCCCAAACACCTGGCTATCACATCACCCAGCAACTTTCAGATACTGATGCCAAGTTTTAGAAAAAAAAAACACTTAAGTTTATAGCTTTAAGCTTCCAATATGCACCCTTTAAATTACAAAAAACCTTTTTTCTGAAGGTATATTGGAAGACTTCTTGGAAGATCTGGGCTCCTGCATCATTGTCCTGATCTCCGGGCTGGGCTTATTGTAATACACACTTCTTTAAACCTACAGTTGACCCAAAGCCTTTCAGAAAGGAGCAGCTTATCTCAGTAATTCTACCAGTCACAAATGTTGAATGACAGCAGATAGGCCTGCACATGCCACAGTGGTAGATGGATTTTTGGGGGATTATGTGTTAAAGCTGTACGACGCTCTCATTTGGGTGTGTGGTGAGACAATTGTGAAGACAAATGCAGCTATAGAAAAGTATAGGATGCATGCATTCTCTTTTCTACATCAGCTTCTACAGCTATATCAGCTTCAAAGATTGTGATTATGAAGTTGACTGACCTTCTATCTAGTGCTTAAAATCAATTTTTTTTAACATTGTTCTGAATCTACTTCCATTAATTCATCAAGAATGATGTTTTGCCTACAGTTTGAGATTCGCTATTATGAATATTATAAAAACTGTTTCTCATTGAAAATGACTCGAGAACATGAACTTGTTTTTAACCCTTATTCTCTTGAAATTGGTGTTGTCTAAATGAGCGACCACGTGCATGAGGTTAGTCGTTTGCATAAAACCCGCCCAAGCTTCCTCCATATAAGGGTTTTCCACACAAGCTGAGCAACAGATCTTCTGCCTGAGAGAACATGTGAAGCAAGATCCTCCAGCATTGTCACCTGCATCACTCTCAAAACCAGTTCAAAATGTTTCCTGTGATGGCGAATTATTCACTTCTTTTTCATCATGTTCACCTTCTCCATCTCCTCCTTCTCCTCCTCTTCCATCCTCACCTTCTTCATCTCCTTCTCCTCTTCCATCTTCTTCTTCTGCTTCACCTTCTTCTTTACCTTCACCTTTTTGTTTTTCTCCTCCTCTTCCTCATTTGCAATATTATCTTTACTGTCACTTAAGATCAATTTAATGTATCTTTATCTCAGACCTTTGAATATATCACAAAAATACAAAACTGCTTGAGCACCAAGTCAGCATTAGAATGATTTCTGAAGGATCACATGGCATAAATGCAAAATAAGTTAGGTTTTAAAACACAATTGCAGACAAATTTGTGAAAGAGACCCAGTGAGAGAGCGGTAAGAAAGTCTGAATGTACAATTATATGTTTTGGAATGCCAAAAAGTGCAAACTCGAAGCTTGTGTCAGTTCACCCGTAGCACAAACAATGTAGACGCTTGAGTGAAGATAGGGAGTGCTGTGAGTTTCTGTGTGGGTGGCGCTCAGAGAGCCTTTTGTCGTACGGTTCTTTTACAATACAATACTTCATAGAAAAGCATTTGCTTTCTCAAACAAAGATATGATTTCAAAGTGATGTCTGCGAACGTGTACTTCCTGGAGGAGGGATTGGCACCAGAGTTGTTTTCGGCTGTTGATAGTCTTCCTCTTCAGATAGCTTTATCTTTTCTGGGTATACCGTATGTGTGTGTGTATAGAACTATCGGTCTGCCGCGGTGCGGGTGTAGAGGTGTTGGCCCGCTCTTTTGTGCTGCATGTGATCGCTGAATGCAACAGCTGTTTTCTAAATAGGCCACAAACAGAAAGAGTTAAGAGACGTTTAGGACTGTAGGGCTCTCAGGCAGCTGAGGCTCAACAATGAGACTTCTTGTGTTCAGCTGACTGTTTAGAGGTGCGGGGAGATAGAGAGACAGGAAGAGCTCGTGGAGCAGGGAGAGGAGGGGGCTTATGAGGACTGTACTTCTTAGGGAGCCGACTGTATCACTTCCTGCAACCTTATCTCTATCCTGCATTTAACCCCTGGAGTCCCGCTTTTCCCTCATGTTTTTCTATCCGCCCTCTGTATCCATGGAACGTAGCATCCTTGTGATTTCCCATAAATCGTGGCGAGCTGTTTGTGTGGGGTCTGGGCTGCCTCACTGTGACTGAGAGGGATAATGAGATGTGATTGGACCGTGGAGCCGCATTAGCTGCTAATTGTGTCCATGTCTCAGTGGATGACTTGTACTTCTGACTGGTAGGTCTACTTCCTCTCTTATTAAGAAGCAGGGCCACATTCACCAGCTCAATTACTGCGGGGTCATGAGGGGATTGAGCCAGATTCGCTGGGCCTGCCTTGCTGTCTACTGTACAGACAGCTGCCTTATGCTCACAAATAAGCGACTGATTTGGAACGCTCTTTAGGCAGCAAGTCTGAACACCACACAAATAATGCTCCTTATGTGAAACATGTGGCAGATGTGAAAATTGATGGAAAATGCTTGGTGCATGTTGGCGAAAAAAAAAGAAAAAGAAACCTACACATTTGGTAAAATAGAGCATATGAGTTTTTTTAAAGAAAAAAAATTATTTAATGAAATATATTTTTAAAAATTATTCTATTATACATTTTTACAGTTATTTTGTATGATTGTCCTCCTTGTGCAGGACACCTGCTATGTTGATTCATTAAAAAGTTTGGTACTTATGGTAACTTAAAATTAGTTGAACTTGGATGATGTAGCCAATATAAAAAATATTTGTGTAAAATATATGTATATATTTTGTATATAAAGTGCTTTCAATACTCTATAATAATTGTATTCGGTAAAATCTTTTAAAATATATTTTTAATTATTTAAATGTAGATTTTAATTTAAATTATTTCTGTAATTTTGTTTTTGTCAATTATTCTACTAATTTAATGTCTGTGTAGTTTTCTTTTTAACAGCATATCAAGCAAAATAAATTAAAATGGGAAATGTTAATGAAACAGTTTTTATTTATTTTATTTTATTGTCGTTACATTGTTTATTTTATTTCAAGTATCTACTGAATTATTTGTGGTTATAACTGTGTAATACTTTAACTTTAACATTCACAGGTTCAATATTGGCCTATATGTGTTCAAATATTAACCAACACGGTATACTGTGCCTTCTTGATATCCGTCTTGATATTCCGCCTCTTTCTGAGAATTCCTTATCTGATTGTTTGTTTAATTTAGTTTGCCGTTGCTGTTCTGATTGATTTAAGGTTATTGATTTACACAGCTGGAAAATGAAACTGACAACCGATTGATGTGGTTTGTCCTTTGACCTTGCTTTGAGTCTCATTACCCAATTGCCTGCCATTAAGTATATAGCCTAAATATATTTAAAAAATCTATTGTATTTTAATGGCTCTGTAGACTGGATGCGCAGAGCTGAGAGAGAAGACCACATGGAGTTCAAATGAAATTTAAACCAGTTACCTGAGATATCAGAGCCAAAATCATTTCTGAAACGCCAAAATCCCGGTCTGCCTTAACTTTTTTTCAATTCAGCCCTCCTCCGTCATCTTCTGTTTTCCTGTCTTCCTCTTAATCTTTTTCACTTGATCTGGTTCGCTCGCTCCCTCTTCCCTCTCACTTAATGACCAAAAAAAATGGCACGCACCCAAGGCCCAGGAATAATAGCGCTCTCTAGTCGTTAGATTCTTGGCTGACATTGTTCTGGACACACACACGCTCTCTCACACACACTAAACGCAAGTCTTTTCACAACGCGCTGTGAATCACAGGTTCCTGGAGGACGTGATGTTGGCAGCGGCTCTCAAGGTCCCGTTGAGCCAAGCACTGGCACCGGGGCTGATGGGAGAGAAGGATGGCTCTCCTTGCCTCCGTTCTCTGCAAAGCCTTAATCTGTATGCATGACATGGGATGTTGTTGTGGTGGAATGGATGCTGAAACACTTTAGGCTTTAAAAGCGGGTCTTCGTCAATCTCATCCATTTCGACGAACCGCAGCGAATGATTCCGGGTGCCCTTGACCTAAGGAAGGAGCATATAAAGCATTAAAAAGCAAAAAACGTTGTTGTCCTTTATGAGCCAGTAAGCAGAACACTAGGGTAATGTCTTTCTCTAGTGGGAGTACACACACACCTCCCACCTCTCGCCTGCTAAAAGCCCCAGGGCTCCGAGGGACTGAAAGCGAGGCAGTCTTATCTGTGGGGGTAAGGTGTGTCCTGCCCTGCACAGCCCTTTAGCACTTCCCTCTCTCACAGCCTCATGGGAGACACAAAGAGGATTGTGTTCAGGGAGAGTAAGAAAGCTTGGATTGTTGGATTTGGTGTGGAAATACAAGAGCAGATGAAAAATGATACGGAAACGACACTTTTTATGTCATAAACATATGATTGTGGAAAAAGTGTAGACTGTAGATGTGAGCGCTAAAGGGTTTTTTTGTGCATTTTACTGTTATATTATAAAATAATTGTTGTGTGTTAAAAACCAAAAAAGACGGGAAAAAAAACAAGGATCCCTTAAAGTTCTTTTGTTGACAAAGCAGAGACATGCTTCATGCAAAAAAAACACAAAAACAGCTAATGTATATCACCCTTTGTGATTTGATAATAACACTAAGCCACATTGCAAATTTGGTCCATATTTGTATCGGATTTTCACACATTGTAACATTCAAGAAACAAGAATTTAAAACATATATGCAGAATTGGAGGCATTTTTTAATCTAAAGACAAATTTAAGTACATACAAATATTGACGCATGCTCGAGTGCTTTTTTTTTTTCCACAATGTAGATTAAGCTGGTTTGGCGCGGTGGCATATTAGCCTTGCCCAGAACAGGGCCAGCCATTCAACTATTTGACTAGCTGCCTTCACAACACATAAGGGCACAAAGGCCTGTGTTTTCTGTGGCTGCAGAAAAAGTAGAGATCCAGACCAGGCAACTGTGTGACAGGCCCTGGTTACAGAGTAGGAAGAGAAGGGGACATTATAAAAGTGGTGACCCCTTAACCTCCAGTTAAGGGAGGAACACATTAGCCCTCTGCTAATTAATACCAGGTGAACAACGGCACTGTAAAATATAAAATATGTACCATTACTCATATCAGTAGATACGTTTTTAATGACAATTGATGAACATTGAGAATTGATTAGTGATATTGTGATATATAGCAAATTGTTAAAAAATCACAAATTGTTCAAAATACCTTTTAGATTAAACTCTAAAGCAAGACATTTCTCCATCTGATCTAAGAGAGACAACTAAGATAGTAAATTGGTCTGGTCTAGGACCGGGGGTGTTATATCGAACCAAAACCATTTAAAACCTAAATGAAATGAAATGTAAATAAAACGTATTAAATCTATTTTATTTCAGTTAGCTTCGAAGGCAACATTTTCTCATTTCCATTTAGTTCAACTCGATATAGCTAAAATATAACAAATATACTAAAGCTGTGTTATAATGAAAACGGAAATATAAAAACTAATTCAAAATATGAATTTAAACTAAAATAGTGCTATTTCAGTGGCACTGTCGTGAAGGACAGCCTGTTTACTGTTGCCACGGGGTGGGCTTAATAATGGGGCATTTTAATTACATAATTTGTGCTGATTACCTGACTAATGATGATAAGCAGTAGGTTTAACCACCATTTAATGCAAATGAGAGCATCGTGTCCAGCTTTCATCCCCTTTAATGGACCCTCTGGCCTTTTGAAATCGCCCACTGCATCCAGCGCGAGAGCCAGATGGGATTGGAGCGGTGCCTCTGCCCTGAGGAAAGTCCCCCAGCAGTGAGGGAAGAGTGGCTGCTTCTAAAGCCTAATAAATTGGCCGGCCCAGCTGGTGCCGTCACCCCTCAATCTGTGTTCACATCCTCCTCAAGTGTTCTCACACAGTCTGGAGCAGTATTAGGTGTCGCTTATAACAGGTGTGACGCTCCTTCAGTCTGTGACAATATCTTCTTTCTCCTTCATTCTCATGGCAGTGACAGACTGCTGTTTTTGAATTGCCGTGGTTTAAAGGGGTCATGTAATTATTCCAAAATGGTCGGATGGTCCCGTTTTAAACAGATCCTTTAAGACATCCATGAATTTGAGACGCTAGAAATTTGATCTACTTACTAAATACTCTTTTTATCACTCTGAACCGAATTTTCAGGAATTTTCTTCATTAATTAAATATTCTGTGCATTAAGATTGGACAGTGTGTGCAACTGTGAATTTAACGTGCAGTGTGTGTTTGCAATTACTGTTAGTAACATGCATTATATGCAAAATACAGGACACTTTGCGGATTGTGAAATATGAATATGCATTTGGACAAAATTATCAATAATCAAAAGGTCAAGGAAAGTGAGATATCTAATGAGATCACTTCTGTGTGTGTTTTTGTCTCAGTCGTGGCTGCGGCAGTATGGCTACCTCCCGCAGGCCAGCAAGCAGATGTCCACCATGCGCTCGGCTCAAATCCTGTCCAGCGCCATCAGCGACATGCAGCGCTTTTATGGGCTGGAGATCACCGGAGTGTTGGACCCCTTCACCCTCGAGTAGGACACTCACTCCATCACACGATCTAATACATCAGCTACACTGTTAGAGCTACCGCCTATACATCCTCAGCTCATCTTAGTCAAACCATTTATTTTTCATGAAGCTCTCTCTGTTAAACCTGTAATTGAACAGAAAAGTGAAGGTCGCTTTATGGAGAAGGAAACCCCTTTTGCAGGTTATTTAATACCTATAGGTGGACGATCTTGTTTGATTGTAAATTTCACCAAAAGGTTAACAGGCGATTTGGTTGCAGCAATCTATGATAACACAGTACTAACGCATACTGCACAATGTTGAAGCGATTTTCTGTTACTTTCAAAACAGTGTGATAGTTGCCTTTTTATTGAAATGTTTTCATTCGCTGAAAATGTACTCGCCTCCATCCAAGACGTAGTTTGTTTCTTCATATGAACAGATTTTGGAGTTTTGGTTAACTTCCTCACCAATGGATCCTCTGCAGTGAATGGGTGCCGTCAGAATTGGAGTCCAAACAGCTGATGAAAACATCACAATAATCCACACATTTCCAGTACATCAATTAATGTCTTGTGAAGTGATACAAAGTGTTTGTAATACGCAACTAGTCACTACTGACGGCACCTATCTATTGCAGAACAAGTGATAAAATGCAAAATTTCTTCAAATATGTCCAAATGAAGAAACTCATGGATGGGCGAGTGAATTTATACATACAATAACAGACTGCATACCTCAAATGTTTGCCATAACAATTAATATCAAAGTCCACCACATTGCACAGTGATGGATATAAAGGGGCCTCCATTTGTTCAGCTTTCCTTACATACTTTGAGCTTGCCCATTAAGGTTTCTTAGGTACATTAAGCCTTCATCTGTTCTTTTCTTTTTAGGGCCATGAAGAGACCACGCTGTGGCGTCCCAGACAAATTTGGGGGTCAGATCAAGACCAACGTACGACGGAAACGTTATGCAATCACTGGCCACAAGTGGGACAAGAACCACATAACTTTCAGGCGGGTTTGAATCAGAGTCTTCAATCCACATTATTCAAGTGATTTTGATTGTAACATTGTTCTTTTTGTCTGCCACGCTGCAGCATTCAGAACTACACGCCTAAGATCGGGGAGTACAACTCATTTGAGGCCATCCGACGGGCCTTCAGAGTGTGGGAGAAAGTCACGCCGCTGTCCTTTGATGAGATCCCTTTCCATGAGGTCAAATATGGCCGTCGTAAGGAACCTGATATCATGATCTTCTTCGCTTCTGGTTTTCATGGTGACAGTTCCCCGTTTGACGGAGAGGGGGGGTTTCTGGCACATGCTTACTTCCCTGGTCCAGGGATGGGTGGAGATACTCACTTTGACTCAGATGAGCCGTGGACCATTGGTTCAGAAAACCTACAAGGTGAGGCAAAATGACTCATTTAGGTTTTATATGGTGTAATATCTAATATGCATATGTGTAAAATTTATGTTAATACACACTTTTAGACTTTCTACTAACTATAAGTAACTTTGAGAGTTAGCAGACATATAATTGCAGAGTAGACTGTTAGGGTAGGTTTAGGGTTAGGAGAATAAGCTGACATGTACAAGTTTCAAAGTGTTAGAAGATATTAAGCAGACAGTCTACAAATACTCTAATGTCTGCTAGTTGACAAAATAACTTACTGTTAGTAGATTCTCTAAAGTGGACTATCGAAAATAAAGTGTTATACGCAATTATATTTCCCTTCTGTTAACCAAGACTGCATTTATTCATTAAAAAAATATAGCAGCAATATTAATTTTATTTTATTTTATTCTAGTGATAGCAAAACCTTATTTTCAGCATCATTACTTCAAAATGATACATGATACTTCAAAAATCGTTCTAATATGCTTATTTAGTTCACAAACTTTCTTGTTATTAGTACTGCTTATTACTTTTAGAAAACAGAATATCTGGCAACATCTGCATCTCCCAGTTTCACAGCCCCTTTTGATTCTTTCTGTGGAGTTTAATTATTAAACCTGTGTCAACCCAAGTTACTCTTCCAAATCTACAGCAAACAAAAAGGTCACATTTGCAAGCCTGCTTTTTGTGTTCCTCCCGAATGCTTAATAGCTGATTTGCATTTGTGTCATTTCAGCATTTGAAAGGGTTCGACTAGTATAGATAGTATGGAATACATTAAAAACTAAACTGACAGATCCTCATTGATGGCCTGTTATTCCCCAAAAGTCGGCTTGGTGCATCACATCCTTAAGTTGGGAAGTTTCTGTAATACGGCTCCTGATTTTTTTTGAAAGTCTCTTTGTCTATAACAGGGTTAATCATGGGATGTCTAGTTATCCAAACGCTTTAATGAATCATTACAACATGCCACACTTGATTGATTGCGCAGTGATGGCCACATAATGCAACTTCAAAAGGAATCTCTAGGATTTTCTGGCTATAGGATCGTCATTGTAAGCAACAGTTGAAGTCTCGGTCACAATGACACAGCTGTGAGGGGAGATGTCTCCTATTGCCCTGAAGTTGCATCTTTTAACAGTAGTGGCTCTCACACAAGAGCAGCTTTGATTGACGAGTGCGTTTGTCTGTGAAAGCAGTCATTGATTGAACCGTCTGAAAGCGTTAGGACGGCAAGTTCAGTACTTCTTATCTGCGCAGTTATTAGCCCTAATGATGTTGCCTCTCTGAAAAAAAAACTCTGAACAAGCAACATTACTGTCTGATGACTTCATACAGCATGGATGGTTTGGATTGTCCACACTAGATAATAACGGACACCATCAGTATTAAAAGGAAGCAGTCAATCATCCCCCCCCTCCTCGCCCCGAAATCAGGATTTAAGAATTGCATAGAGCCATTTACGCTCGCAGAGACACAGATCATTGTGACAGCTGGAAAATGGAGACAGAACGTGATTGAAATCAGTCAGCGACTGAGTGCGCTGTCACTGTGAGAGTTTCAATGCAAATGTTCTGCACTGATCCACAAACTACTTTCATGTCAATATGCATTGGGTGCGCACTTGCAGTATTTTTCTTAAAGTGTGCTGCAGATTATCAAAATGTTTAAAATGTGCTGCAGATTATGAAGGCCGCTTGTATATTAAAGGAGTGTGCCCTTTCACAAATATTTATAAATATACTCACTTTAGTATTATAAAACTTTTTCATTAAAAAGTGTATTTTCAAGTGTCATTTAAATATGTTACATAATTATGAAACATGTAAGGTCATGTAATTGCATTTAATATAAATCTTTAATTATAAGAGATTTTTATTTAATTACAATTGACTAAGGGACATTTAAAAAATAATGGCATTCAAAAAGTAATGGCACTATATCATTTTATTTTAATTTAGTGCACCAAACTAAATTAAAAATGAGATATATTGCACTGAAAACTAAAATCTAAACAAATAATCTTAATTTCTGTTTCGGTTATGGTTTATTTTTATTTTACATAACACATATTTTTCATGGCTGGTTTTAGTTTTAGTTCTCTATGATACTGTTTAAAACTGTGTTAAAGTGTACTCATTTTTTCACGAGGAAAAGAACGCAAAAAACAAATGTAAAAATGCAAAATTCTGGAAATATTGGTGCGGACCACAGTCAGTTTGAGTTTTTGGATTTGCTTTTCAAACTCAAAATTAAGCATTATTTCCAAACCCATTTCACTTCTGTAAAGTAACGCATTTAGTGAAACTCCAATGAGGGGCAGGACTTGATTATTAAGTTTTCCATACCATACATGATCCATACTAAAGCTAGCAGTCAATTTTCCTTCCTGTATCACCTGCCAGCACTTACAGGTTGAAACTTAAGCAGTTTTAGTGACGTCAGCCAAAAAGGAAACTAATCTTGATTTACAGATCACAAAGACCAACATTTTTCTTTGGAATGGCGTGCGCAGAAGAGCTGTTTAGATCAGGAAGATGCATTAAGATAATAAAGAGGGTTCATTTTGATTTTGTGTCACTTTAAAGTGCACATCATCTCAGCACTAAGCAAGAGCTAACAGCGGGAACCCTTTTCCAAACTCATCCTTAACTCTCCTCTTCACTCATGTCCTATTTACCCAGTCGCCTAAATATAGCTGCACTTCGTTATCTTCTGCAAGACCAGTAGCGATTTTGTTTAATGCGCGCACTTAACTGCAGCAAATGTAATGTTCTAGTTGATAAGCAGTATATCATGTGTCCTTAAGTCAGAGTGCCCATAAAATGCAGCTGTGATCTCCCAGAGCGAATGAAGATTAATAAGCTGATGTATCAGACATTCTTTACTAGTGACCTCAGTAAATCAGCTCACTGCTGACCATCAGCTCTCTCTAATACCACAGCCTGTGATATTTAATATATGTCTCCCCGTAGGCAACGATCTGTTCCTGGTAGCTGTACATGAGCTGGGCCATGCCCTTGGACTGGAACACTCCAATAATCCTTTGGCTATTATGGCTCCTTTCTACCAGTGGATGGACACCGAAAACTTTGAGCTGCCCGAGGATGATCTCCGTGGGGTCCAGCAGATTTACGGTAACCCGACGCTTGCGACGTCTTCAACATGACATTTCTAATTTTGCAGCATGTTACCTCAATGAAATTAAAAACTGAATTAACTTTTTATCTCACAATTTTGGCTTTTTCTGGTAATCTTAAATAATATTAAATTCTGAATATTTCATCAAAGTACTTTTTTGTATACCTTGATAGAATCTGGCAGTTTTTTCACATTTTTGACTAATATATATATATATATATATATATATATATATATATATATATATATATATATATATATATATATATATATTAAAGTATAATATAAAATAAAATACAATAAAAATTCAAAAAGTCAGAATAGCGAAGGGGGAAAAGTCTGTTATGAGAGAAGTCAAATAATTTTTTTTTACACAAGCATTCATGCTGATCAGGTTTAAAACAGAATTAGTGACAGAAAGAAGTTCTTGCAAAGCATTACACAACGTGCAACATTTGTTCAGGTCTGGTGCATTTAATTTTCCCGATCCTGTTATTTGTTGTTCTCATTATCATCTGCATGAGAGTAAGAAGTGCAGAAAATGTTTATAGGTGCTGTATAGATTTACAGCTGTAGATTACTTTTTTGTTAGCTGTTAGTTTCCTGGTTCAGTCTGGACCAGAGCGTTTTTGAACACGTGGTGTTGTAAAGGTTTGTTTGTTTACGGTAAATAGTTTAAGTGGTATTCAAGCTTATGGTGTAAGGTTTCTTCTTGTCACCAAGCCAGCAGAGGGAGCCCTGACCTCTGGGTGATCTGCATCCACTCCCTCTGCGTTAACTTCCTGTTCCTGGACTATAAAGACTGCAGCAAGCCACTCACCTGGAGGTTGCATTGTTTCGCCTGTCTCATAGTTAGATCGTTCGTGGTTTATAGTTTCTGGTTTTGACCCTGTCTGTTCTCTGATTCTCTGATCGTTTGCCGCCTGACCTGACCTTCTGCCTGTCTCTGGATTTCGTTATTGCCTCGCCTCCTATATATCTGTTAGCCCTGTTTGACGCCTGCCTGTTATGACCATGCCTTTGTTTAATAAAAGCCTGCACATGGATCCGCACGCCTCAGACCGCTCACTCGTGAAACAATGCAACCTCCAGGTGAGTGGCTTGCTGCAGTCTTTATAGTCCAGGAACAGGAAGTTAACGCAGAGGGAGTGGATGCAGATCACCCAGAGGTCAGGGCTCCCTCTGCTGGCTTGGTGACACTTCTATTTGTTTTTGTGTTAAGCTGGTTTACTTTGCATTTGACCAGGTCATGTTTCTTTTAGATACTCTGGTCTTTGTAGACTTTAGTAATGTTTGTTTTAGTTTTGCATGAGGGAGTTTCAGCTGTGGGGGAACTGCATGCATCATTCCCACTTTAGAAGAAAGTTATTTTGGTTATGTCATGGCAAATTCATAAATCATTTCACTTGTTTTTGGAGTTTGCGAAGGTTAGAAAATATTTTCTATTTTGCATACAAAAAATGAAGTATAGTTTTAGGGCCATTAGGAGTTTTGTAACATTTGTTTTCGTGACAAATAAGCAAATGTTTCCCCACAAATTATCATTATTGTAAGAATAAGTTTTTTGTAACTATTTTTGTTCCTATCAATTTTCATTGTCTCTCTACATTATCATTATGCACTGCATTAAACTGCCCCTATTACTGTATGGGTTATGTAATGTTCATATTTTGTTTTTTGGAGTGCCGAACAATGCTATAAATTAGTTCTGTTATATTTTTATTGAAATAAAAGAAAAGAAAAGAAAAGAAAATACAACAAATACTGTGTTTAAAAATAGAAGAAAATATAGTAATATCAATTTACCAATGTTACAGAAATGCCTGTTTAAATCATTATGCATACATTGCATACAGTAAATAAAAAAAAAGATATAAATATTGTAATAAAAAGTATTTATTATTTTATAACAATCGTAATAGCTTTATTTATCTTTATAAAAGTATATTTTCTTATTTTATGGCTTCAAATGTGACCTGGACATGTTCTGCTTTGTAAAATTCACATGAAACATTTAGTTCACCATGTTATATTTATCAACTAACTATTGGTTCCAGACACAGTGCTGTCCTATTATTTGTACAAATTCTGTAAGTAATTTGAGTTTATGTTTGTTCCTTGTAGGACCCCCCAGCAGTTCTCCGACGCAGTCTCTGCCCACTTTGACCCCGCGGCGACCAGCCCATCCAGACCCCAGGGCACCCCATCCTCCCAAAAACCCTCCCGGAGCACCTCCTCGCCGGCCAGACAGGCCTCGCACTACCGAACGCCCAGATCACAGTGGCCCCAACATCTGCGAGGGCAATTTTGACACAGTCACCATGCTCAGGGGAGAAATGTTTGTTTTTAAGGTGAGCTAAAGACCCTGCTTTTCCACAAACGTATTATAGCAGTGCTTCATAGTAATAACATCCTTGCAGTTTCTTCATGCAATACGTTCCAGGCATGTTTTTGACAGGCTTCATGACAATCACTTTCTGACAACGTTTCAAGCTCTGGAACAATAAAGGAGCGTGGTTCCAGGTGAAAGCCCTGACATGCAGGTGGAGGCCCGCTGAAGTCGGCTTGCTCTCAATCAGGCTTTGTTAGGCAATGGGCCGTAAAAAAAACCCAGTGCTGGTCTTTGTTACGAGGCAGAGCTCCATAAAGAGGAAAGGAGTCATGTATTTAAAGTCTGGAGTTGATCAGGAGATACATCAGACTTCATCTGCTTTGTGCCGTTTGCGGTTTTGTGGTCACGTCACGTCATGTGATTTGTTCCTGCATGAAAGAAGCGCTCTCTGTGTCAGAGTGTCTTTAATTCCCCTCTCTTCTTATCTGGAACAACACTGTCCACATCATATGATCTTTCGCTTTCTTTCCATTAGATGAAAAGGCTTTAGTCTCGCTGTTGGAGAAACTGGAAGGAATGTACAGTATCTGAAAGAATGAAACGATGCTTGTACTCGGAAATGCTCGACAAAACATACTACAAAAGTTATTATTAACAAATTCTCATAAGGTCATTTAGCAAATATGTCTGTGCCGGAAGTGAACTTTACAGATATCTAGGGACCAAAATAGCATAGTTACTTGAGGGTGGGTTGTTTTGAGCAATGCATAAAAAGTGCCTTAAAAAATATATATATATAATTTTTTATTAAATTAAATCTGAATAATTTTAAACCATCTTTTTTTGTAGATGTGGTGAGCCAGGGGCAGACCTTGCCGGACAAGTACAGATTTCTAGCAGATATTCACGATTTTTTGTTACAGGTGTTACTGTTTAACTGGCCACAGTAGTTAAGTTATCCATTGGACAACAATCAGATGCCCTTGAGCAAAGGACCACCCAACAGTAATCTGCATTTCGCATACTTGAAAGGGCAGTTTTCTGAAATAAGGCCTACAAGTTTCCTCATGCAATATTGTGTGTGTACACGTGTGTCTGTTTGTGATGAGGTGTTGAGGTTGAGGAGTGTGTAGGGAGAAAGGATAAATTTAGAGTGTGTTGGCCGTAGACCCAGCTCTGCTTTTAATTTGGGCTTGGTTTGGAACATACTGAAGGTCCTGCGGGGAAACCTCAAGTGTATGTGTGTACATGTACCCGATGTTTTTGTCTTTACCTGTATAGAGTGTATTTTCAAACAATACTATTAATGCAGCTGATCACGTTAATTGCCAGGCTTCCTAAATATTCAACTTCTGTTGAAGACGAACAATATTTTGCCTAGAAGACTGAGAAGACGCCTATTCTGAGGGTCGTGGACCGTTAATAAACCTGACCACCATTGGGAGAGAATACACAACCAGTATCATGTAGTCGCTGATTCATGTCTTATTGCTTTCTCAGGGCCGCTGGTTCTGGAGGGTGAGGAGGAACCGAGTGCTGGATAACTACCCAATGCCTATTGGACACTTCTGGAGGGGTCTTCCGGGAGACATCGACGCTGCATATGAAAGGCATGATGGGCGATTTGTGTTTTTCAAAGGTATTTTCCCTCTGACTGCACTTGAAAATTGATATAGCTCTGTGCTGTTAAAAGTTAATATAGACCATAAAAAGGCTATATTCATGGGAGAAATTATTACCCAGGCTGGCAGAATTACATCACATTGAAGTGCTTTTTACATTAGAACAAACCATTGATTTTGACGTTTGTCATTTAGTACAGGAAGTACCCTTGATTTCCCTCAGCTGTTAATGTGTAAGTCTGATGGATTTTACAGGTAGACTTTTAGAGACATGACTTTTTGGTTTATATATGAGTTTAAGGTAAATGGACAAAATGTTTGAGCTGTGTAATTCTGACTGTAAATTGCAAAGAAAGCAAAGCTGAGTGAATGCTTTAAATCATATTTGCTTTGCTTCGATCAAGAAAGTAAGAATTTTTGCAGTATTTTTGTTATTTCCAGCTATTAAATTATAATACTTTTTTACGAACATTGTAGTGTTTTGCATAATGTAATGTTTTTGTGTGCAGTTCTCTGCTCCAACGCTAACAATGATGTTCACAGCTATAGCATAGTCCCATTATACCTATATTCATAAATATACATTGCTGTCTGCTCAGTTAGCTAACTAATATCACTAATTAGTTTTTCATTTTACATTAAAAGTAGAGTTTCAGAGGCTTTTTAGTTCATAGAGTATACAGGTTTAATGGGAGAGAACTGAATGTACAGTAGTTTGGCGTCGAATAATTATGAAATGAACCACATATTTTGCAAAGGAAGCAAAACATACATTTAATCAACAATAATTTATTTACATGAGAAATTTTAACTAATAGTAACAACAACAACTCTTAACTCTTTATTGGTACATATAAAATGTAAATATTAATGTAAAACATAATAATGAAAACCTGTTTTATTTATTTATAAAATAATGCAACTCCATTACACATAAACATATTTCGGTGTGCAAACATTGCTGATTGCTTTGTAATACTTTATTCATTATTACTAGGGCTTCCAGAAGTTTTAAAGGGTCATATTTGCAAAAACTCCATGCTAATATCCAGTTAGATAAACTTTATCCTGGTGTCATATTTAAATCAGCCCAATTTATATCAGAAAACCAAATGTTTAAATTTCTAAGTCATAAAACTACATGGACGGTGTCAACAAATGGCTCTGGTACAAAGTCAACCGGCCTGAAACTCGGTCAGCGGGCCACTCTCATTAACAGTCCCTGCCAGCAGATTGAGATCAAAAACTGCTCAAACCACAGTGAGGTTTCCCACATTAGTATACATATCAACACCCTGCACTCCTCAAACAGACATATAACTTCCTGGTGAAGATTTCTGTGAAGATGAATGTATATTTGTCAGACTTGAGGAAAGCTGGCTCCTATAAGGAAACCGTGTATGGCAAGTGATGATGTCATTGGCAAGGCCCTTTAAAATTTGGATTTGGGCCATCGGAGAAAGCCATGAGACCAAAATCTTAGGAGCAACATCTGTTCTTAGTGAGGCGAGGTCCATTGCGTCAGCTAGAGCTTCTACCAGATGCTGACAGCAACGGTTGGACTTGGACATGAGCCCACTGAATCAAACGGGTCCATGAGGATGGTGCCTCAGTGTCTGCCATACTGTAAAATAATAAAAGCTTGAGCTTATCCCAGTGTTTCTGTAACGGCTCCATGCGGTGCTTTCACTGTCGCTTTAACCACAAAATGTGGGATTCGAACCAAACCAGCATTGTTGGTGCATCTCTCGTAGTGCAGTTATTTGAGTTATAACAGAGCATAAACACAAATCTGTGGTAGAGTTTTGGAGTTTGTTTTACTCTGCCAAAGCTTGGAAAGTCCCTGAACATGCACCATGAAATCCTTTTACCAGTTGAGTGTTGTCGCCTCCCACGTCTCGTCTTTTCTACTTCCTTGTCATTGTTTTCAACCTCTGTTGTCTTTCTTGATGTCCATATTTGAACTTTTGAGTTTTTTTTTTTTTAAACCTGCTTTCTAGTGGTTAACCAATATGGATTTTTCGATGAGTGGTTGATGTATTGATCTGTATGATAGTAAATGAGAATAAAGCTGTGTCTCATTTGCTGTATTGGACATACTTCAAGGGCTGCAAGCTTTGTCAATTGGATAACACAACATATCATGAAGCTCAAATCATCTCAAACTGTTTTTCTATCAAAATAATTGAAAAAATCCTTTCGTCGCCAGAGTGCAATGAATCTCTGTGCTGCAAGGGATCTATTCTTTGTATCCTTCGTGACCTGGGAAACAAAGGCTGCATTTGAAAGAGTTTTTGAATCAGGACAGCCATTTGTTGAGCCGCTGTGACGCATTCGGTCTTAGAATGCAGCTTCTGAATTGAGACACAGCTAAACTTAGAATTGCTTTCATAAAACAAAGTGTCGAATTATAACTACTTCCTCCTTTCTCTCTCTCGTGTCCATCCACCTGTAGGAAGTCGGTATTGGTTGTTCAGAGAAGCCAACCTAGAGCCTGGTTATCCTCAAGAACTGATGGACTATGGCAGAGACATCCCGTATGACAAGATTGAGACGGCCATCTGGTGGGAACCTTCTGGCTTCACATACTTCTTCAAGGGAGACTGGTGAGGGACTAAGCTTATTTTCTGTTTTGCAACCAATTCTGCCTCTGTTTATTGTCTAATCATTCCCTTGAGCTGTTTTGGATGCCTTACTGACCGTGTTTACACCTGCTCTTAACATCAGTCTCGGGTGACCTGAGCACAAGTGATCAACCCAGACAGATTAATGTTTACTCAAGGTGTTAACGTTTCTTGCATGCTGTTTCTTTGACCACCCCAGGTCAGATTTCATCAAGAGGAAGGGATCAGACTTTCTTTTCTTATTATGTTTGATGACATAGATCCAATTTTTGGGACATGAAGATCGTTTCATTTAAAATATATTTGAATTGAAAATTCAATTATCTAAATACACAGTTTACATTTATATCTTTTTCATTTCTAAATAAAATTGCATTTAAACATTTTTGAGGATTTATATAGTGAAAAATGCCAAAGAGATGCAACATTTAAACTGTCAATAAATCATAATTCATATAATGAAAAAAGACCATTAAAACAATATTTTATTACAATAAATGTTATTACAGACAAAATACAGTATTTAAAAGACCTAGGTGCAAAAAAAAACAAAAAACTGATACTAAACAAAAATTATGTTCAAAAATTATGGTCCAGCTTCTCATATTTGAAGTAACAGAAGGAACAGAAGTTTAAAATATTACCTTTTACTTGGTTGCAACATGCAAGTAAATTAAAACTTTTGTTAAAAATGTAGATGTCTTTTTCATATATTCGGCACAGTGCTAAAATGTTACATAAGTAGACTTTTTCAGTGTTCGTTTTGCATCAGAATTTCTGATAAAAATGTAAAATTACCGCATTGAATATGGTTAGTGGTTTCAGCGATGGAATCATCTGTGATAAATGTTAATAGCATGTGTAAGTGGTGTTGCTTAAATGGCTGCATCAAGAAAAGAATGATTTGCATTGAAGTGTGTTTGATAATCTACAGGTACTGGCGCTTTAATGAGCAATCCAGAACCGCAGATCAGGACTACCCTAAGCCAATCAGTGTGTGGGGCACTTCTGTGCCGTCATCTCCCAAAGGAGCCTTCCTCAGCGATGATGGAGGTGAGTGAATGAGTGAAATGGTGTCTGGGGTTGAGGGGTCAACCAGTGTCTGGCAGCATAATGTACAGGATGGATCTAGATCGATCAGATCAATCAGATGGTGAAACAAAGAAAGTGAGAGAGTGTAATGTGATTTGAGGAAATAATGTGATATTATTGGGAAACGCTTATATCACTGAAAGCTTATATCACTCCCATTTAGTGGAATGTTCCTGGTTTAAAACAAATCAAAATGTGTCAACAGTATCTGTGGCATGCAGTTAAGTACCTGACTTAAGTTTGGAGAAAAAAGAAATACAGTAATAGACATGTAATAGTACGTTTATGTGTTTAAAAGCAGAAATGTGCAGCTTGTAGATTTGTTAAAGCAAAAATCTGTTAATTGTCTGTTTATTGGATTAAGTTAAAGTTATGTGTTACCATTGTGATTCGAGTGGCTGGATTTGTCCCTGATCTGGTATTCTTGCAAAAGGTGTAGTGTTTCTTTACAAAATTTGAGACAACAAGCAATCTGATTATTCAGACCACCTTAGGATCATCTTTATTGCAATTACATACGTTTAATCTGTTTTATATCAAAAACAGTAGTTCAGATTTATATTTATTTATACTGTACATATTTACATGGTCAGCTGTAACTGTAGAGCGCATAACCTAAGATGGCAGTCTGATCCATCAAGAAATATGAGGTGACTAAGAGGCAATAGACTAAGTGTATATTTTAATATTCATTCCATAGACTTCCAATAAAAACATCACAAAAAATATACATTTACAGTTAAGTTTCACATTCATTTAATCTTACATGGCCCAACCCATATATATATATATATATATATATATATATATATATATATATATATATATATATATATATATATATATATATATATATATATTAAACCAAATATATGTTCGATTTCAAAAACGATATTTGGCCAGGAAAAATACATATATAAATATATTAAATAATTTATATAAATATATAAAACAATGCTATATGTATATTTTATATATATATATGTTTATAGATTTGATAAGCTGTCTGGTTTATTTTTCATGTAATTTCAGTGATGCATAATCTTGTTTGTCTCTCACACAGCCTATACATACTTCTACAAGGGTGCAAAGTACTGGAAATTTGACAACCACAGAATGAAGAGCGAGCCGGGTTACCCAAAGTCCATCCTTAGAGACTTCATGGGCTGTAACGTGGACCTCAATCCTGACAGAGACACCGATGTGGATCCGGGACGCAAGTGGCCTGACAGGCCTCCCTTCAACCCGGACGCTGGCCGAGACAAAGACAAAGACAAGGAAAAAGATAAAGAGAGAGACAGCACCAATGATGTTGACTCTAAAGAGGAGACAGAAGAGAAAACGAATGAGGTGGATGTGGTTCTGAAGATAGACGAGACAGAGCGCACCATGAACATCATCATGGTGACGGTACCCCTGGTCCTGGTGCTGTGCATCTTGGGATTGATCTACGCGATCATAAACACACTACAGAGGAAAGGAGCACCCAAGTATTTAGTTCACTGCAGACGTTCACTACAGGACTGGGTTTAACTTCTCAGAATGACCCTCGATCCTTGTTCTGCCTTTTCATTTCACACGTCCAAAAACTTTGCAACACACAAAACCACCATAAACATGCTTACAGACATACACACACATACAGATACTGACACACATCACATTCATCCTCACCCTTCTTTTCCTTTCCCATGGTGCTCTCCTAACATGTTGACTAGTCTATTTATATCAGAAAGTTTGCACATTGATTTTTTTTTTTTCTTTTCATAATTTTATTTTCTTTTGAATCAGTTGTTTGCAAGTTGTTTTCCTAATTTCTAATTTTAGGAAGTCACAATTAGTCGTCTGCAATCACAACGTAAATGATGAACTGGAAGTCTTGCAGAGCAAAAAGAGAGGAAAAGGAAAGCAGAGAAAGATTCTTCTCTTAGGAGTATTTCTGCATCCATTCACCTTTTCTCAGGACTCTCAGCTGTGTTTTTCCAACTGACCGGGCAAGTCATAATATATCATCATAAAGACTGTAAGGACTGTGGCCACTCGCATCGTAACTTGATAAAATGTTGATGTACTGTGGGGTTCAAACGTCTGAGACCACATGGAAAGTCTGAGATTCAAAATCTAACTGAAACCTAAAAATAAATAGAAGGTTTTAAGATTTTTTTTTTTATTTTACATTTTTTTGTAAAATCATGTTTTTTTTTTCAGCTCAAATTGTAAAGCTATTAATATTTTACTATAGAAATCACTTTTGAATTAAAAAGAAATATTGGATTAACCTTTTCAAACATACAGGTCTCCGACTTTTCAACCCTTCTTTTTGGAGCAACTGTGCCTGGTTATTTAACCAGTAACTAAGTCCAGTTGCATTTGGCTGATTTTTACCTGCTATTTGTTTTGATGTCATAAAATAGGGTCTTTTCACAAAATGTTGCTTACCTACTGCGATCATAACAAAAAGTCACATTTTATTGCCCCTTGTTTTAACAACTGTGCCTTGGTCGTGCCAGCCAGACATGTTTTATGTGGTTCCATCCATATTTTTAGAGCCCTCCTGATTTCGTCCTTGTAAGCTGAAGTGTTTTTATCTCCCAAAAGTCCCATGATACCGTGGCAATTATGAATTTTATTGTCTGAGAAACATAACACTTAGGTTGCTTTCATTTTAAAGGGTTTGAAAAAAAC
The DNA here is from genome assembly GCF_018831695.1 of Puntigrus tetrazona. Classification (NCBI taxonomy): domain Eukaryota; kingdom Metazoa; phylum Chordata; class Actinopteri; order Cypriniformes; family Cyprinidae; genus Puntigrus; species Puntigrus tetrazona. Next base: position 36,385,453 of record NC_056705.1, on the reverse strand, counting down.
TTGAGGCACTGAGCAAGATATTACTTTGCTGGTGCTGAAACCATTTGCTGCGTGCATATTTATATAATAGCAGTTTCATATTTTCATTTGACTGAACAAAAGAGCTATAAAATGAATACCACTAGTGTACGTACACCAATTTAAAACTCAGTAAAATACACTTGAGAAAGCTTCTCTGGCCCAATTAGAAATAAAAGCCTTAGTGGGGCCCGCTGTTTTAGGGAATGTTAGGTAATAGTCTAATTTTAAAAACAGCAGGGGGTGAAAGCCATTGCTAACCTATTTCAACCCCAGCCCATAGGTCTCCCTACCAAAGAAATATTACTTGCATTGACAAAGGTGGGCTGAAACAAGAGGAAAAAAGGGGGGTTTCAAAAGGGTTTAAATGCAGAAACCTTATACCTTAAGTCTTTGTGAAAGGGCTTATAGCGTGTTAGTAAGAGTCTGAAATGGATTGTATTACAGTGATGGGATATTTTAGGTGTGGGGGTGTAATAAACAAGCAGGCGTGGCATAAACTCAAAGCAGGCTCTCTCTAGAAGGCTGAAACATACTCATACGCAAGTATGTGGACGTGTTTACTTAGTTACCCCAATTTTATGTTGCATTCTCATCATTTCCACAAGGGGCGCTATAGCGTATATTATCATAACTGTAAAAGTTAACGAATTTCCAAATGCAATCTTCTGTGGCTAGATGTAAGCCTCTTATTGTTAGGCAGCATTCGTTTGAATCGAATCTTGCTGAGCAAGTTTAGGTCAGTTAAAACATTGACATGTTTAGCTACCTGAATAAAACTTTTATTTGTACATGACGTTTCAAGGTGTCTCCATCACCTTACCTTGAGTGCTGAAGTTTATATGAACGCACATTAAGTATATCTGATAAGATTGTCTACTTGTCTACTTACATTGACCTAGCGTTCACATCTGCGTTAGCATACTTGCGTAGAGTATATTTTTGGCCTAAGCTTGAGATGCTTGGTAGATAGTGTGTGTAGCAATATTATCCCTATATGAGAGCTTGCTGGCACACAGTCCCATGGCCCACATTGCCAGGGTCCACTGCCAGTTATTTTTGGAGCGCATTCCTTGACCAGCAGCAGAAACAGGATCCCTGTTTCATTCACGACTTATTCATGCTGATGTGATCTACTAGGCAAAGTAGACAGATTAGGCAAGTTTCCTAACATTGTAAGATATAACCGCTGTCAGGTAGGTCTGTGTTTGCTTTCTGTGGTGTTTGCTTAGTCTAGTGTCTAACCTACATAAACTCAGCTAGTATATTCGGACACAGAAAGCATTAAGAAACAAACCGCAGCAACTTTTAAAGTGCCTCTGACGAAATCATCATCATTTACTCTTTACAATCAGCGAGAGAGTTTCTTCTTTCGCACTGGGAGAGGCAGACGTATAGGAGTGAATGAAAGTGAGTGGTATTATAAATATTTCCCTGTCAGACAAGGTAGAGCAAAAAAGCACTTTGATAAATATTATTGGAAGAGTAGAGGAGACACAGGACAGTCATGATCGGAATGCTGTCACTGATGAATCCCTCGAATATCGTTGCCAAGCGATCCGCCCCTCCTCACAGTGCTCCTGTCGTCCGAGGAGATTTGGAGGAGAGTTAATCAGACATAAAAGCTCTTCCGTCCCTCCCCGACGCCCTCTACCTTCTCCTCCAGTCACCCAGATCAATGAGGAATACATAAACAAGCTTGAAGGATGTCTGAAACACTCACTCTCAGTGGCTCACTAAGGCCTTATGGCTGTCTTATTCCCATTTCAGCCTGTTCTTTGTCTGATTTTCACACTCCTTTATGGCCTTTTTTCCACAATTAGTCACTTTTACAAGGTATTTTCATAGTATTCTGGAAATACTGTAGTACCACGGTAATACCATTTTTGGACAAAACCAAATACAGTGGTATTCTCTGAAGTACCATGGAGTCAAAATTGTACTGAATCACATATAGCATTCAATGCCAGATCATTGGTTTATTGAGGCCCCTGGGCAAGCATCTTTGGAGCCCTATTCCTCCTAGTTCCAACTCTATTGGTAGACCTGCATTAGGCAACAAAATTTAGAGAACACATTTTAATGGGATAAAATGAGGTAACAAACAACAGTAGCTGAAGGCTGTAGTGATCCAATGGGAGCTGAAAGGTCAGCAAATGCTGTTTTTGCTAAGATGACCAGGGTCAGTTCACTCTGTATGCGGTGAAGGACCTGGAGCCTAGGTCTAGTAGTCAGCTATATCTGTATTTGTGAAGGGACTGGGGCCCCAGTGGTCATTTCCCACTGTTTCCAGGGGCCCTAGCGATCATGTCCCAATTAATGTGATGAGTAGCCAAGCGCCCTAGTTGTAATGTCTCCTCCATGTGCACAGGAGTCCAGCAACTGCTGGATAGGTTGTGGCCTTGTGGTTCTGTTCCACTGTATACACTAGGGTTCTCGGGGCTCCAGTAGTAGATGGTCTGGGGCCCTAATGCTTATGCCCCGATCAAGGTCATACTGGTAATGTCCCACTGTAGGCTGGGGCCCTAGTGCTAATACCCAGTTGAGGGGAGTCTGGATAGTCTAAGGAGAGTCTGGAGCCCAGGGCCCTAGTAGTCCCACTGTGTTCACCCAGGGGCCTGGAGCCCTAGTGGCCAACTTGATACTTCAAGTATTCTAGGCCCCTTTGGCAATCTTTCACATGACCTTAGGCTTTGGCAGTCCGTAGGAACTGGCCCCACTGATACAGTCCTGGTTTAAATATACATCTGATACAAACACTGTACCGTGGTACTATTGCTTTAAGGCTGTATGGACACTAGTTTAGTAATCATAAAAGTGTATTAATTAGTATATTTGTTTCTACATAGATTTGTTGTTTTGTTATTTTTGTTTTCAGAGACGATAAGGGTGACCAAACAAAATTGGGGTAGACAATGACTGATGAATAATCATAACAGTCTGTTTATTTGTTAGTATGTGATGTTGTAGATTTATAGGTCTAACGTTTTTCTCCGCAATCTCAAATCAACTCTTGGCCAAGTTTAGGACTGGCTCTTATAACAATGGCCCCTCTCTCTTGCTGCATTATTGTCCTGCACATTGCTTTTGGCCAACAGGAAGATAGACTGGGCCCTCGGCCAGGGCCAGAAAGCTTCCTCCCACCAAGCCTCACACTAGCATTGCATACTAACAGCAGCCTCTGTTCAGAAGGCTTTTGGTGTGAATCATGGACTCTGACTGTTATGGTCACACCATTCTCATAACCGCGGCTCAGGACCACTGCTACTTTATGTCTGACCACCCAGTGACTCTACATATGCAGAGTGAATTCTCTCTGTGTCTGTGTGTATTCTCCTGATATAAACTTGAGCTCTGAACAGAGGTGCCTCTAAGAACATCCATTCACACCATTTATTAACCAGCTGCAGCTATTCGACTGCAATCATTGTTGACTCACTAAATAAGTAGCCAAAAAAGGTTAAGGTAATTTGTTGTCTTCACCTTTGTGGAATCAGCTGAATAGAACGAGACAGTGTATTTGCTTTCGATTCAATATCAAATCGGCCTGTTGAGAGACAATGCATCTAGGCAATGCACACTGTCTTGAAGGGAATCTTAATGAGCCTTACAAAAAATATGCTGTTTAAAACTAGACAAAACATTTTCAGACAAAAATATTGTAGCAAATCACTAACATTTAAAGCAATGCTGTTAATGTGCACAAAGTTGTGCTGCAGTGTTTTCTTAAACACCTCATCATCTTCATTAATGGTGGTAAAATTAAGTTTAGTTTAATTATATATCAGTTAATTATTTTTTATTATCTTAATTTCTTTTTAATTGTAAATAGTATCTTTTCAATATTTTTGTTTTGTGTTTTTTAGATTTTTACCCTGTTAATAACATTCCGATTTGTGTTTTTGATTTTTTTCTTATGTAGAAACTGAGGATTTTATACATTTGTGTTTGTTCACATCTTCTGAGTGTGTTTAACAATCCATGCTGGACATGTAAACAGTAATAAAAAGAAAAAAAATGTTAAAGAATTAAGTCTCCGCTTTCTTCTGAATCAAGAAAGTTCATAACGTCTCTTTTCTAACTTGACATTTCATAAGTTCAGTGTTTTGCAAGCAAAGTCATGTTGACTTGATCCAATCTTGAGCCAATCAAAATGATGCATGAAATGGCATTGTTTCACTCTCATCTGATGTTCATTGTTGTTCTTGCCTTTCATGGTTGGCCATGTTTTGTCGACACTGAACTGTACAGTGCAAACCTCCAGAGATCTCCACTGTAAACAAGCCACATCCCTCCCAACCCCCATCGCTGGGCTCTCCTCTCTCCCAGGAGAAAGATCGGGTCCCTGAATCAGCCTACATTTCCTCTCCCTCAGGAAAGATCAGGGCCGCATGGGCCATGGGAGAGTGGGTGGGATATTTATAGAGGTCTGCTGAAACGCAAAGAGAAAAGAAGAGAAACAAGTGATCGAAGCATGAGGAACAGGTGCAACAAAGTGGACTGCAGAAATCCAAGCAGAAACAGTCTATCCTGAGTGTGCTGTACAGTTTTAATTATTATCATCTGTGCAGCAAGCTTTCTGGATCACTGCGAGTTTTACTTTCTGAAAACTGCATGGTAAACCACTGGCACATTACAGTACTAGACTAGAAAACGTGAACTTTTATTTTGAATGTAATTATTGTTTTGGGATACCTTCATGCACAAATGCTGCCTGCCAAGTCGGTGACTAACTAGGCTATGAGCTTCCAGTTCAGCTGCTGTCACGGATTGGCCAGACTCCACCATCACCCAATCACAGCGATCGCGATCACCTGAGTTCTAGGACCTGCACCTAATCACGCCATCAAACAGCCACAGCATAAAAGCACACACCTCAGTGGCCGGTCTCCTAATAATGAAGTGTAGTCCCTATTATTTTACTGTTAAAGCGTTGTTAGTGTACCTGACTATCGAGTCGTGTGCTTCTCTGGTCATTCCTGTTAGAGACAAAGAACTCTTACTCCTTCTCCAACCTGTTGATTCTCCGGCTTGATTAACATCTGCTCATCTGTGTCAAAAGAGACGTTTTACCTACTGTCTAAGCATTAGTATTTAGCCATCAGCCCGACCCTTTTCTTTAACTCTGCTTTTTTAAATGCAAAACAACCGATTTTGTTTTGGAAAGCAACTGAAGCTGCACTCTACACGTAGGGCAGGCTAAAATTGTAATAACACACTAGCCTAGTATTCTTAAAATCCCGAGTTAATCACTTTCAGATCCCCAGCTGGAGTTTGTTAAACCCACTTAACGCTCACCCCTCCCTCAGGCACCTGTTATTTCCTAACAGATCATCTTAAAGAAAGCAGGTGGGTCTGGCACTGTCACTAACATACCTTATTTCGTTTTGACACCCCCTCCTGTCTGTCCATCTGTATTTGTCCCTGCCGGGGAATGAGGTCAGTGTTTTTTAGCAGAAAGCATGTGGTTGGTGGTGTTTATTTGTGGAAGGATTAGGTTGGGCAGCGATCGCACACTATAACATCTCTCCATAAAATCCCGCACAACTCTAACAAGACCCAGCAAGCGCATTCTTTCTTGGGATTTATTTGGTTTCCTTCACGAGCAATTTCAAGTTTTCCTTCGCAAACTTGTAAACAACATAGGCAAAAAAGACTTCGCACACCTTAATTGCATACAGCGTATGCATGATGTCTAATGTGAGCGATGGGTGTACTTCCCCTGAACGTCAAAAGCGAACTAATTTCACAACACATGACGAGCACCTGCGGCGAGGTGTTTGCTTTTAAAAGAACTCCTCGGGCAAGGGCCTTTTTTCTTACTTGACGCACTTCTGACCACACGTTTGTAACCCTAGAAGGCACTGCTTTGTCAGCTTCTCAGCCGAAAGACTGACTGGCACCTCTGAAGGTTACGTTAAGTAACGGCGACACAATGGCTAAATACAAAGGTGGCTATTAGGATGTTTTGGAAACTTTATTCCATCAAGGGTTTTTTAACTATATTTAATTTCCTAATCAGCACAGTTGTCAACAAACTCCACTTAGTGTTGCATTGAATGCATTAGCACTCAAACAGGAAGAGGAAAAACTAAATTAATATGGAATTTTAATAATATTATTGATTTAATGCACTTAAAGGGTTAGTTCACCCAAAAATAAAAATTCTGTTAATTACTCATTTTGTTCCCAAGCCGTAAGACCTTCTTCGGTACACAAATTATGATATTTCTCATGAAATCTAATTATTATTTTTGTTTTCTTTGAGCAAGGTCTTATGAGTTTGGAACAGCATGAGACAGAGTAATTAATGAGATAATTTTCATTTTTAGAAATAGTTATTTTAATGTGTGACTAAAATGCTGAGAACACGTAGTATCTCATTATTTTATTCATAGTGTGGTATTTAATTTAAATAATGTTTCGATATTTCATCATTTGAAGTGTTCTAAATTGCAATTTTATCGAATGTTTAATTCTTAAAAATATATTTAAATACATAAAAATACAAGTTTCAGCAGAAATGTTTCTGAGCAAATATTTAGTTTACACTAAAGATTATTCTTAAAGTATATTAATTTTTGTAATTTTCCTAAATAATCATTGCATAATGCATGTCGACACAAAATGAATAAGAAAATGTACAATATCACATACGCTGCAGTACGCGTTAGAAAGTACACTACTGAACATAGTGTTTATTTCACTTTTATTTTCCTTAATCAAATGTGCACAGTTTTAAATAAAACATGAAGAACACCAATGCCTTCTTTTAAAAAAGCACTGAAGCTTTCACATGTTTCAACACTCTGTGATTTACAAAGACCTGCAAAGACAGAATTTAAAGGCACAGAAGCACTGTAAAGTAATGATTCAGCATTATGGGCCTTTTCTGAAGATTAAAAATCACTTTAGGTAAAAACGAGATGAGCGAGCTCTACATGAGTTCCGTCTTGAATGAGCACATTTGAGGTCATTTAGCAGTTGGTTAATGGGCTGCTGGTGTAATGGCAGCTGTAGTCATCCATATGTTACACATTAGTGGAAATGATCATTGTAGTGATCATAATGAGATTCTAGCTTGTAATGACCTTCCGTTAGAGCTGTAATGCAGAGAAGCCTTCAGAACTGCCAGTAAAGCCATGTTTTACCTCTAAATGGCAAGACATATTTTATCTTTGTGAAAAATAGCACTTTAGCATGTGTTTAAAAAAAGAGTACTTATTAGGCAAACAATATATACTGTAATAGAATATTTTTGAACACCTTATTGCATATTTATCGCGAATAATGTATTATAGCTTAGTGTGTATGAGAGCAATTAACAAAATTTGTGCTTTTTTGTAAGTTTTATACTAGTACTATTGCCTTCTCTTACATCCTGTTTTTTTGAAAACATCATCCTGTCTATGAGAAAATTCAACCAGTAAAGCATTGTTTTGTCTGGAGGTTTGAGCCGAAGAAGAGCATGATGGGACGGATTGCATCACATCATATTGACATATAACGTATGTGGTTATGAGCTGAGGTCAGAGGAAGTGGGCCTGACAGGGTCGGGTGGTCTTTGTAGGTCAATCTATCTCCTGAGAAAAAGTCTTGATGAAGTAGTAGTGGTCTTTGCTCATCACAGCTCTTATTCAACTTATTAGTTCCCATAACCTCCCTGTGTCTGTGACATTTGAGGCTGCAGCACCCTGGAGATGCACACTCGTTCAAACACACAGATACACACTCACTTATGAGTCCCAAATACTGTATTGCTTGTACACGCTTCCACGCACAAAGACCAAATCATATTGCATCACGATGAATATTGTCCTTTTCCTTTTTTTGCAATTCATATTCCTATGCTATTCTACAACAAATATTACAAAATATGACATCCTAAATGATTTGTTTTTCTAATGGGACACAAGTATATAAAGCTGCGTATACATGTCAAAACATGCTATATCCAAAGGCGCTGGGGGATATCATTGTGCCTGCTGCGGCCATGGTACGGCAGCAAACTTCTTTGATTATTACGCCAGATTGGGAGTATAGTTCCTAATCATATAGGCCTAGAAAATCGCAACTTTTATTTTTCCCTCAGGCTTAGTACACAATGTAACTACAGAAGACTCTTTGGTCGTTTTTAAGCTATGCTAATGTGCTATCGCCAGAACCGTCGATCGGCTGAATACATTCCAAAACTGTAAGACTCAACTTATAATCTCTGGGGGAGTTAAAAAAAAAAGTGGAGTGTTCCTTATTGGTATTGATTAGACTCAATATGAGAATAAATCATCTGACTTCTGTAGAGCTGTTTTATAGATGAATGAAGTTTTAGAACGAATGAATGAGCAGCTCATTCGTTGCAGACACTTATTGAATTAAATTGGATCTGCATTGAATGAAATTTAGCTCAATAATGTCACAGTTGTCTTTTTAGAGCTGCTTCACAGCTGAAACTGTATTCATTTAATAAATGACTGAATTTACTGAAACATTAATACTTGTCATTTGACCTTGACGTTAAGTAAAAATGACAAGTACTTGTCATTATTTGTCTCTCAAAGTTAAGTGATGTTGCTAGAACATTTGTTAAAAAAATTTTAGTCTTTAATAATGTTCAAAAAAACTTTATAATGCACACATCATTCATGAAAGATTTTCTTCTCATATGATTCAATTGCCCTTCTGAAAAATGTATAAATACACACATATTTACGCACTTAATAAAAATAACTTGCAACTATACTGGTATACTAAACTAGTATACTTAAAGTCTGAGTATATGTTTATATGTCTGTATAGTATGAGTATAGTTAATTTTATGAATGTAAGCATAAATATTGTTCTCCAAAAGCATAACATGTTTTAACGTAATAGCACACTTCTATTAAAAAAACTGCATGATTTGAGATGATCTAAGAGATTATAATTCATGTTAGTAGATGATGCAATAACAAATAACTAAATATATATATATATATATATATATATATATATATATATATATATATATATATATATATATATATATATATTTATATATAATAAATGTATTTAAACATAAAATTAGAGTGGACCTTTTTGAAATGTTGCAACTTGTTTCAGATTGTTCAAAGAAAATTCAATTGGAACATTCCCATAAAGGTTGCAAAATTATAACAGAACCATCCCTTAATGCTACCGTAGCAAAACATTCCACAAACATATTATTGGTTCTCTTAAACAATTGCTGGAACATTGCTTTGAAACTGTATTGTAATATATAAATATGACTTGACTAGTATGCAGTAAGTAATATGTTTCTCTGTTAACGTTGTAGTGCATTGTGGTTCCTACAGAATTTCCATCTCCCACTACACCGATGCAAAGCGCTCTGCAACTATATTCACTAATGGTCCAGATTTATGCGATCGCTCTTTATGACTGCAGCGTGGAGCTATAGATAGTCCTGAGAGACAGAACCTTTTGATCAGACTGTAGTTTCAAAAGAAAGAAAAAAACTTTAATGGACTTCACATATCCTTTATAGATTCGGATCAGCAAAATTTCATATTGTGTGAATAAAAGACATGTGTTTAAGAATCAAAAGCTGTCACATTGCCAAATAAGACGAAATGCCTGCTGTGTCTGATCAGTTATGCTGACTCCAAGACCATAAAACACTGCAATCTCTTTCTACTCTATTCGGTATATCACTCTGCATGCTACTTAAAATGACAACATTTTAAGAACATAGGAACCATTATAATAATTTGCAAAGAGCAACTAAAATGTGGTTTTGTTTGACATTTTTAGTAAGTCTAAGCAAAGTTTATGCTTGTTTTATCATTCACTTGGCTAAGGCAAGAGTCTGGTTGCTTCGAAAAGTAAGAGCACAACAAACTGCATGATTTGAGGTGATCTAAAGAGATGATAGTTCATGTTAGTAGCACGAATGATGCGGTACCTTTCCTTCTAATCCTCAATATGAGCGATCGTAATAGTAAGACTTGCCTTGCCAAACTCAACTAATTAGTTTACAGCCATTGGCATCTGTGAGTACTCTCCGCATTCAAAGTAAATGCTTTGTTTACGTTGTATGGTTATGTCTGCTCTGCAGGGTCTCTAGCCGCCTGTAAACAGCACAGGTGTCTTTCTGCCTTCCCTGCAGGAGAGATTGAACAACATCAGACGCTAATGTTAAACGCATTATCACAAATAGAGGGGTTTGGGGGAAATAAACACACGCGCACGCACAAAGAAAAAAAAAAAAAAAAACAGGCCAGAGCTGGGTCGTGTGAATGATTTTCTTGCTGGTAAAAGTCATATTGTGATTTGTTACAGCTGGTCTAGTCAGATTGACCTAGAAAGTTAAAACGCTACTAAAAGGATTTTAAAATTAGCTTGAACAAATATGAATGTTATGACGGTTTAGGGCGGTTTGGTGCTGAAATAGCTGGTAAACCAATATATAGATTGGTGAACATGAAGCGTGTCACTTTGGTAGTTTTGAAGCTAGGGGACAAAAGTATATATATGTATATCTATGGTCCTGTCCCCAATGGTATACATCAGGTGAACTTAGAGTATTGTGAAATTACAATGGCAAGCATGTGCAGCAGATTGTCAAAGCAGCATTACACTGTCAAGCTGATTAACCGTGAAGCCTTTGGGTGCCGTTTGGGGCAGAGCTAATTACACAGCACATAAACAACATTTAAAAACACTGGATAAAGTGGAACGCTTGCCCGCGTTCTATTGATAACTAGTCTGAAATGCATTCTCTCATTTGCTGGTGATGAAAAGGGTATTTATTAAAATCTACACCAGCTTTTGAAAGAAAAATGCTAAATCATGCAGCGTATTGTTTTGTCTCTACATAATAATAGTCCAATAATAGTTGAATTGATAAAAATAACCATGATTATAAGCTTACATATGCTTGATTCTTAATAGTACATTGTTATCGAGATGATCCACAGCTGTTTTTAATTTTTATTTTTGTTTATGTCCTGAACAAACTCTTTGGTTTTCCAGCATTTTTTTGTATTTTAACCCTTTCCTATAATGACAGTATGATTTTGAGAACCATCTTTTCACACTGAGGGCAGCTGAGGGACTCATACACAACTATTACAAACATTTCTAATGCTTACTTATAAGGAGAGAGCGTACTAAATGAAAAACTATTTAGCCAAACAATATGTACAGGCAAAATAAGACAAATCTACACACGCTCATTCTGTTCAAAAATGTACACCCCGGGCACTTAATGTATCGTTTTTCCTTTCGGAGCATCAGTGACCGTTTGAACTTTGTGTAATAGTTGCTTATTTTGGTCAAATTAATATGTTTCAGAATGTACGCAAAATTTTGGCCACAACTGTAAGTCTATTGCACATATTATGTCAATGTGGTGTAATGAAAAACAAAAACCAAAATCATCAACACTTTTTCCCTCCCTCACTTGTCAGGTCAGAGCTGCACCCATGCTTAAGTATCCTTTTCTCTTGTCCGAAACGCTCTGAATAAACCTGCATCCCACAGCGTAGACCGGCATCCAACCACATGCTGTTCTTTTCAGCAGGGAGTAGTAAAGTAAGACAAAAGAGTCACTCTGTTTCTGTTCTTAAGAAATTCACACTCTTTTTTGCTGTGTCAGGACTATAAAAATCATTCTTATAAATGATTATATCGTGGGATGGGAGGAGTACGCTTGTATAAGTGCGCAAGTGTATGTTACATTACTTAGCAGACTCAGCACATCTGCTTGTGGTCCTGTTCGTCGATTAGTCAGACATTCCCGGCCCGTGATGTCTGCCGGTCTTGCAGCTGTGCGGCGGGAGACCCCTACCAGGGGGCTCAGCATCTGGACTCCATACCCTAATTTCAGGGTGTGTTCAAAGGTCAGGCAGCAAAAAGAGTCCTGGGAAGACTTACGGTATATGGAGCCCATCAAATGTCCTCCTCACAATTTGATCAGAGAATAGAAGGATTCCACTCTACAAAAGTCAAGTCCCATATAGATACACCCAACTTGACTGATTACACATCTTAGACGACTGTGATGATTCCAGCACGAAAGGTCGTTCTTCCCTCTCTCCCCTTTGCCAGTGCTTCATTGTGCTTCATTGTGCTCACTGCAGCACTCCATCCATCACGCCGGTTCTTGTTGGCTTGTCACCCAGATAAGATCGCTCACATAAACAACTTAAACACTAGAAAAGAGAGACACTTCCTCTTCCTCTCTGGCATGTTAATTAGGGAAATAGACTCAGAGTCAGGATCATGGAGACTCAATTCAAGTTCTGAGTTGACGAGTACAAAGACAAGCATCCTTATGGGACTCGTTATTCTCCATTTCTTTTGTCATTCATCATTTAGTCTTTCAGTCTGGCTACTTGAAAACATTGCGTCCTAAATCTATCGATTTTTATGCACGTTTTAGCATATGTATGTAAATATCAAACAATGTATAAATGTATTTAGTTATACATATGCCTTTTAAATCAAAATATATATATATTTTTTATAAAGATGCTAACAAATGTAGCTATATTATCACAGGGAAAATGACTATTTATTATCCAAATTATTAGTATACAATTTAAAAATAAAAAACTAATTATATATACTATATTTCAATCCATAAATAAAACCTTTTAAAAAAAGAATTATGCAGCCAGAAGAATTTTTAAGCGTATAGCGACATACTTTCCGCCCAGATTCAGCCATCAAATGACGCTTCACAGTACAAAACATACAGCAAAAGCAACCCGGGAGATTTTGAAGTCAAAAAAGTGGAATAGTCAATAGTCCAGATCTTAACCTGATTGAGCATGCATTTCACTTCGCTGAAGACACATCTGAAGGCATAAAAACCCACAAACAATCAACTGAAGCCAGCCTCAATAAAGGCATGGCAAAGCATCATAAAGGAGGAAACCCAGTCTCTGGTGATATCCATGAGTTCCGGACTTAAGACAATCATTGCCTGCAAAGGATTCTCAACAAAATATTAAAAACAAACATTTTATTTATGATTGCATTTATTTGTCCAATTAAATGTCCCTGCAAATGGTGGACTGTGTATAAAAAATGTCAATTCTTAAGCATTTTACTGTTTATTTACAACACCCTTGATTAAAGCTTATACATGGACCTGACTTTATTCTATATGGCTTTTGGGGGCATTACAGTCTAGGCCAAGGAATTAAAATCTGTAGTATTAAAGGTCCCTAAAACTAAGAAAGCACCTGAGCAGTATATAGGCACAATAGATTCTATTTACAGAATGTAGTGAATTTTTGTGCCAAAAAGTCAGATTTGAAATCATCAAAATAAGTATGACACACATTTTACAATTCACAGCATTCGTTGGTGGGCGGAGTTATTGTAAATAGCCTCTATTTGCGCTTAGTGTTAGGCTATTTGCTCTTAGTGTTTTTATTGATTGATTTTTTTTTTTTTTTTTTTTTGCCATTAAGTGACCACCTAGCAACCACCCAGGACACCTTAACAACTGCACAGCAATGCCATGCCAACCAAACACACACAAGTGGCTGTGAATTTTGCATACCACCAATAAACAAGAAATCTTAAAATCTGCTGTCTTTTCCAGCTATGAGTGCTGTCTCTTTTGCTGGTTTTGCTGCGTTTGAATGAATAGGGCTTTTATGCAGGTGGTGAGATGTTCTGGTCTGGTTCTCACTCTATCATACTGCACACATTCCTTCCTCCATTCCTCTCAGCACACTTGAATAGCATCACTGTGTGTTAATGAGGATTTATATAAGCCTTTGTGTATTGCATTGCGATTTACTTGGCTATATCCTGAAGAAAAACACATGATTTTGACAGAATAGTCATAGGTGACATGATTTTTACTGACCAGAGGGGAAATACGTGGCTGTGCTATAATGGTGATAAAATTGGAAATAAAGTAGTATATTATGCAAAAGTAAAATGTAAAAAAAGAAAAGAAAAAGTCTCAAGTGCAAAACGTCCATGTACTATATTAAAAATAAGCTGATAAAATGTCTTGAATAAGACAACAATGTTTCACCACACAGAAAACTTGTAGCCTGTGTTTAAATAGCAGAACAATATTTCTCATTTTATATAAATTAATAAGAAAACGTTTAAAATGGTGGAAAACTGTGAACAAGAACTACATTATCACCAACTATTTTGAATCATTTTCTGTCTTTGGCTCTTCAAAATACTTTTAGTCCAGTATAATCTTTGTAATTTAAACTGAAAGAAGCCAGTGATGCAGAAGAGATTTCACACATTTTCCTTTGATATACTATCCTGATCTGTATTTATGCAACAAAAAAGCAGGCTTTAAAAGTCCCAAGAGTTCATGCCTAAGTGAGGGTTAATAGCAATTTACCTCAAAAGGGATTTCTACAACACAAGTTTCCTTCAAACAGAGAGAGAGGAGGAATGGGAGTGAGATGAAAGGCTTTTGGGCAGCTAGATAAGACCACATCCTCTAGCTCTCTTTAACTCTCAGCCAGCTGATGATAAACAGAGACGAGCAGTGGACCATTAGAGGATGCGGTTTAGATATTCTGGTCAAGCGGCTGAAATATCAGTGAGTGGGAGTCTCGGACTCAAAGACAATCATTTGTAGGATGGTCGAGTGCTAAAATGATCACTTCCTGATTTATTAATTTTTCATTCATTCATATGTTTCTTCATTTTTTAGGAAATCTGACATACATGCTGATAGAGAAACACAGATTATCTAGGTGTTTGGAAAATAATTTAAGACAAAATAGCTAAATTTGCTATTTTGGTTATCAACTGCATCTACTGTTCCAAGGACAAGACTTCTGTTCATATTCAAAACACAAATAAAATGAAAGTGCCCCAATAATGCCATTTCCAATATTACCTTTCATGCAGTGTGTCATGTAGCTGTATGTGAATGTAAACCAATCTGCAAAGTTGTGCATTTGAAAGTGCACGGAAATAGAGTTATTGTTTCCCAAAATAAAAAAACTAGTTAGTAATTCAAATGCCACTTATGTGATGGTTACACATCACAGGGGAACAATTTACATAAGTCCTGCCTATGTTCTCTCTACCTGGCCTCATGGCATAAGTGCACTTGGGTGCACTTTTTAGTGAGACATGAAACATGTACCAACAAGTACATATCACTGCAGTTTAAAAAGAAAAAACTGACACCTTTTATTCCTTTTCATACACATTTACAGAGTTTAGATTAATAAAGCATAATTTTCGGAAGGAGATCAATTGCTGGAAGGAGATCATGTTATTTGAAAACTGATGATTTTGAATGTTAGCATCACACATATCCAGGTCCATATCTATAAATTTTCACAAAAGATTTGGTTTGTTCAGTAGCTCAAGGAATACAGGGATTTACTTGAGAGGCAAGGAGCACCAGGTCAAATCCCTTGTAACTATGGTTCAACTAAACAGTTCAGATTTGTGTAAAACAAAGTTGAAATGGTTGCATTTTTAAATCAGTTTTGCATTTGTTAACACTATCGGGTAGGTTTAGGGTTGGATTTGGTGTTGGGCATATTTCCAGCATGATAGAGCATTGACTTTTAGCAACAGTCACTTCAGTTCTAGAACCATCGCAATCTATATTAACGTAATAAAAAGGGTTCACATATTGAACCTGTGTTTTAGCTCTGCTCAGTGGACATTTCCTTTTGAAACTGCAAAGAAATGTGCAATAAAACACTTAAAAACTGTGTTCTGCATTGGCCTGTCACAAAAAACTTGACCCTCCCCACAAACACATAATTTTACTGACCATGCTTCTCTAATCTTAGGGAGTTTAGCACAGGATACACAGAACATTTGCTCTTGATAGATTGTTTATTTGGACCAGCGGCTCCAATGAATCAATCTGTAAGTTTGCTAAACAACAGATTTAGATGCTTATATTTCCATCAAGCATTCAAAATGGCAACGTGCCTATTGTTTCCGACGCGCTACATGCGGTAGACCAATCACAACATATTGTGCCATCTGTTAGGACCCCATCAATTGTTTTTTTGAGAAATTACTTGGAGTAGCTGTTCAGCTTAGTGAATCAATGGATGAGAATGAAAAACTTACCTGAACATTGTGATATGCAAAAATTTTCATAACAACATGACCTCTAATGAAGAAAGGGAAGACCAATCGATCAACATGATTCATATTCAAAATGGTACAATCAAGCGCTACTTTGTTTACAGTTTGTATATTCACAATTCTAGACAGTTATTTTCCCTAATGCAAACACATGTTCATGCTCAGCTTTTTGGCCTAGACACTGGCAATGAGAGGCAACAAGTCAGTTGGCTTTTGCAACCTCTAGGTCTTTGATGTCAGTGCTAAGTTTCATTCATTCTTAGTAACCTGTCATTGCCTTCTAATCCTTAAGGATCCTGTAGGTAGTGATTAGGTTATTGGCTTGGCTTTAGGGCCATGTTTGTTTAACAAGAATTTTGATCCAAGGCCAACAGAAGATTTTGATCCGGGAATCTTTTATTGCTGTATTCCTACTTAGGACACAATATAATTTTTCCTTCCCCTTAAATGGAACTCATCATTGCGAGCCCATATTGCTTTGCTGCTGTTTCTAAATATCTTTTTCTGTAGTAGAGGAAATGTTTGTAAGACAGGATAATAATGAGTTTATATATTTATTAGTATTTCCACTTTTTTTTAGATGAATACTCAGAAAAACATCTCTTAAAACACACAAACGCATCCCAGGGGGCTAAGAGGCTTCTTCTCTGTCTGCGACGTGTGCTCGGTCTAATTTATAGGCCTGTTTATTCTCTTCAGTCCACTAATGCGCCCTTGTCATGCACACTGAAGCTAAAGCTGGATTTTCTTTGGAAGTGTTACACAGCAAAGTCTATAAACGGCCCAGCAGAATGGATTGTCAAATCCCCTTCCAGATTCCAATACTTGTGTAGCTGGGCGTCCTTGAACGCTGTCACTAAATTAGGCTTCTATTGCCAAATAGGGAATTATGTTGATTATACATTGACTTTCATGTTTACATTCTCAAAACTGTGTGTGCGCCTTATTCTTTGCACATTTCCATGTCAGTTATCTGCTCTGGGGATATCCCTTACTAGGCTAACTTGAGCTTGAGGATGTTGTTTGCATCAGCCATGCTGGTCAAATAACTTTTACCAAAAACTTTTTATCAAGGTGTATCCATCATCCATCTCAATTTAATGTACATTATGAACGGTCTCTCATTTTCCCCTCATTTTGAACCCTGCATTTATTGTCATGGGCGGTTGTGTCTTTAAGATGACCAAGGGCCCTGGTTTTAGAGATATTAGAGCACGCAGAGACCCTTTCACCAAATTAGGTTCTGTGCTGCTGTTTGGCATTTAAAGCTTTAAAGCCTGAAGCTCTTTCTGATGGCTGACAGCCATTATTAGGCTTGCATATCTAGCTGACTGGACCTCCAATGGTGAAGCCAGTCCACATGTATTTGTGCTGATGCATTCAGAGTAGTATGAGTAGTATAAAACTACTAAAATAGGACATGGGGGTAAGTTATTAATGATGCAATATGATGAGGTATCTCTTTAAGTATCATGGTAATACCTCTAGTTTCCTGTTAAGGTTGTTTTGTGATAAAAAGTTCCTTTGTTTGCTGGGAAAATATTAAAGTCACAGTGATATTCAATATAGGGATGCCCTTGAGCTGACTTTTTGGCTAAATAGTTACCTGCAAATACACACCTCTACTACATCTCTGGACTTGTTTTTCTCACCAACCGAGCTGTCAAAACTTCTTCACAGGAGCCAACTAAGCACCAATCTGAAAGAAGAGATTCTATTAAGTCATATTTGTAATCCTAGTAAAGAAGCATTGTCTGTGTTCA
Organism: Puntigrus tetrazona; assembly: GCF_018831695.1. Classification (NCBI taxonomy): domain Eukaryota; kingdom Metazoa; phylum Chordata; class Actinopteri; order Cypriniformes; family Cyprinidae; genus Puntigrus; species Puntigrus tetrazona. The sequence goes on along the minus strand of NC_056705.1, from coordinate 36,367,574 downwards.
CATCTTTTCGTGGCGTACAAGACCACGGGGTGTGTTGCAAGGCGATGATCGTGTATTACAATTAATTTCCTCCGCAATTATTTCGAGCATCACTGCATAATGTGCCTTTATGGATTCGTGATTGTTGGCAGTTGAGGATTTGGTGATTTGTAAAAAAAATAAATAACTAAATATAGGAATGCCCAGATATCTGCTAGTAGTGAAAGTGGTTCAACGTAAAAGTTACTGTGTTTTTATCACAAAAGTATGTAAAGTTACTGATAATGCTAACTTATTTCTACATTATAGGACATACAGCGCATAAGTTACTAACGTTAAATGATGGACAGTCATAGCGTGTGACAAGGCTTAACATCTTAAAAAAGATTAGAAATTAGAAATAATTTCAAACGGTCGTTGAACAGTTTGCATCATTGCTGTTGGTTATTTAACATTTCTGTTGTAAAAGAGCTGTCTCAATAATAAAGGTTTTCCTACTTACTTTTTTAACTGTTAAACAATGCAGTGGTGTTGCGCTGGAACAGTAAATAATAATAAATGCACCAGTTTCAAGGAAATACGTTCATAATCCTTTGAAACATCATTGACTGTTGACTGTTAACCAACAACGCATTTTTTTTTTTAAACTTTGGCCACATTTTTGCAACAGAAATGCTACAGCCTATTTAATTTCTTCAACAAAACTATTTTATATTGCATGATTTCTGAATGCTTGAGACCATAAAATCAATCAGACTGTATTAATAAAATCATAGGTAACTGTCTAGCTACAAATGTAATTTATAGATAATACAATTTAATTACAGCTTAATTACTTTCTTTTACATTTTACTAATATTCTATTTTGACCCCTTATAGTAGGTGTTTTTTTTCTGATGGAGCGAGCACAATACCTTTCCGTTTAAGGCATTTGTTTGCCCTCACACGCAATCGCCTTCTCAATAATGCATTCAAATTCGATTTCGAATGAGCAGAAATAAAAAAATGCATTGATCTGTAGGTAAAATAACTGACGAAAACGTACTGATATTTTCATCATAAACAAGTTGCGTCTTGGCTGACTTCTGACACAGAGACAGAGACGCACACTCTTTTTTCTTTTGAAGGGTTGTTAGATTTTTCTTTTCCCATAGAAACCTCAACAGGTGCTGACATCAAACATCTCCACGTCACATGATGAAACGTCTGTGTTTGCTGTGAAACTGATATCAAGGTCCGTTGCGTGCCTGGTGAAATGCATTTGGACTTTTCTGTGATAATCCACGGCGTTATCTGATGCGAGCTGTGTGAGAATGATGCGCTGTCAGAAATCGAGAGCCCAGAGCATCTAGGAGTCTGCTGACCTGCTTGACCTTCAGGTCACTTTATCTCTTGTGTTTGAATGATGTCGCTCATCAGTATGAGAACAACCTAAACCCCTCTTCTGTTTTTCCCCTCATTCCCATTGAATTTGTCATCGGTGTTTGAACAGAAGGGGAGCGGGTGACTCCTGAAACCCCCCTAAGAGTTAATGGACCACCCTTACGAGCCAGGAAAAGAAACTTTTTTCTAATTAAAAAATATAATAGTGAAATATAATTTAATAAAAAAAAAATCTCATCACGGAAGAGTTATAAACTATACATAAATGACAGAATGGGATTCCCATTCACCTCTGTGTGTAGTGTACAGAGAGTGTCTGTAAAGCCTAAATGTGTTACCTGGGTTGGTACTATTCCCCTCTTCATTTTAAGACTTCAACAAAGCAGGAGAGCTGTTAGCATGAAGAGTCATGAAGGTAATGTGAGCGTGTTGTGCTGACGCAGCAGACAGGAAACTGCTCTCAGGAGACACTGAATCAGATGACAGTGAGGACACTACTAGACAATAGAGAGACACAGTGGTTCCTCGACTGACATGCAAATGAAAAGAGGGGAGGAGGAGATTACGGTAACCCTTCCATTAAGGGTCTTGTTAACCTGGGGCAGTATGGTAATTTACCGTCCCACTGTAAAGTGTCTGTGTATGTCTGTGTAAGTGCTGTTTGGTTGTGCTGACTGAGATATTGCATATTTGCTTTGAGTGCAGGGGAGGGATGGTGATGAAGCGGGAAGGGAGGACGGGTGGCTCTGTATCATCTATGATTTGAAAAATAGTGCAATGCATCGCTGAACGAGAGAAGAATGCTCTGTGTGTTCATTGCAGAAAACTGTCAGGTCTAATGATGAAGGTGGTTCTGCTGAAATAAGTAATAAGTCTTGATAAAACTGGGCTGGGCAAGCAAACACCTTTGGGCCAGCGAATAAACATATACCATATTACAAAAAGCAGTCTGCCATCTTTAAGCAGGTCCCACTTTATATGACTTTCACCATGTATTTACATTTAAATTAATAATTTGGTACAATGCACTTATTGTGCACATACATTGTACTTATATTTTTGAAAATGCCTATATGTAGTTACATCTGTAATCCATTTCTGGATTTCAAAGCAGGGTTAATTTTTTTTTATCGATTTGTATTTACAGCAATTTACTATCCATTCGGTTCAAATGTGGATTAATGGCTACGCATATGTATATGTGTGCACATACCACCATAGCTGTGGGATTGCTACCATGCTGTTTCCTGGGGTGGGAAAAGGTTTTATTAATATTAATAACTATATATTACAGAACTGCTTGTGGTTCCATCAGTTCCATAGTTTCATCATAATTTCACCATCCAGTTAGGTACATCGACCATAATTCTTTCAATAACAGCTAGAAACCTTGGAGCTATGATTGATGATCAGCTGTCTGCCACGTTTATGGTTCTGATTTTTCAAATTTCCCTAATTTTCTGTGTTCCCTGATTAGTTATCATCAGTGTCGTATAGGCTTCCAGATGTGTGTTGATTAATTGGTCCAGTTTGTGTTTCCTATTTAAGCCTGTTCCTCAGTTTCTTTCACTTTATAGTCACTGTTATGTTAAGCTTTATTTTGTCCCTACAATCCATTGTTTGAATTAAAGACTAAGTCTTGTTTGATTATGTGCAGCGTCTGTTCCTATGTACCTGGAAGCGTGACGCTGACTCTCTCAGACCGCATTGCTAAAAGTGCCCAGTCCTGCAGATTTACATTATTCAACATCAAGAAAATCAGGTTGTTTCTTTCAGAATATGCCTCTCAACTCCTTGTTCAAGCTCTTGTTCTGTCCAGGCTGGACTATTGTATTGCTCTCTTGGCAGGTCTTCCAGTCAGTTCCATCAAACCTTTACAATTAATCCAGAATGCGGCAGCGAGATTCATTTTTAATGAGGCAAAAAGAACACGTCTCAATTGATATGTGTACTGCATTAATAAATGAGACCTGTTATAGCACTTGCATATCATCGCTCTATCGATGATTTTGATTGCTTTCATTGTCCTCAATTTTAAGTTGCTTTGGCTAAAAGCATCTGCTAAATGACTAAATATAAATGTGTGTATACATATATACAGACATGCTCAAAAATATTGGCACCCTTGGTAAATCTGATCAAAGAAGGCTGTGAAAATGTATCAGCATTTTCAATGCTTTTGACCTTTTATTTAAAGAAATCACAAAAGTCTAACCTTTCATTGGATTTTAAGAATTTAAAGTTAAGGGAAATATCATTATGAAATAAATGTTTTCCTCAAATACACTTTGGATACAATTATTGGAACCACTAGAAATTCTTATTAGTAAAATATCTCTTATATCCCGGTTCATATTGACAGTTTTGAGCACTCCGAACTTTGAAAATAAAGCCCAAATTCCCTTAATCATTCTTTACAATGAGAAAAACCAAAGAATATATTTCTGATGAGCAAAAAGACAACCGAGCTTCAGAAATGAGTAAAAAATGCTTTAAGAAAAGAACTAGAGAAATGAAAATTAACATTTCCTCCAGCAGGAGAGTAATTAGGAATTTCCAAATGTTACAAAATTGGACCTGTGTCTATATCACCCTAATGCACAGTGTTTGATTGGCTAAAGACTCCAAGCACCACAGCTGGAGAATTGCAGAAAATTGATTTGAAAAACCTTTAAAAAAATTGCCAAACAGCACCTACGTCACTACATGTTGTTTGGGAGGGTTTCAAGAAAAATTTGAGCTGATCCAAAAACAAACTTCAGCATGTTCAGTTATCAGACATGATACATCAAATGGCCTTTATGGACAGATAAAACAAAAAGAAATGGCAAAAAAATAGCTTTTTAGCATCTTTTTTAACACTCAAGATGGGTTTGATGAACACAGGAATAAAAAGTACATTGAAATATACTGCTGTATTTTTTTTATGTTGTGGGCCTATATTTCTGCTTGAGGTCCTAGACATCTTGCTTAGATATATGGCATTATGGATTATATCAAATACCAAAAAATCAATAATTGACTGATGCCATGTTTGGATCTCCCAGCTGTACGATAATCCAAACACAAACCTCAAAAACAACACAAAAATGTGTCATTTAGCACAAAACACGCTTCTGCTGTGGCCATTCTAGTCCTCTGACCTGAACCCTGTAGAACATGAGTGAGGTGAACTGAAGAGAAGAAGCACCAACACGAAGCTGGGAATCTAAAAGGTGTGGAGTGATTCTGGATAAAGGAGTATGGTCTGTGACCTCCTGTCAGGTGTTCTCTAACCTCTTCCGGCATTGTAGGAGAATATTTAGAGCAGTTAAACTTGCAAATGGAGGTTTAAAAAAAAATTGAATGAAAGGGTGCCGTTAATTGTGGCCAATGTGTATTAGAGAATGAACTTTTTTTTTTACCTCATAATGATATTTTTTTATGCATATAAATACATAACAATAGATACTGTTGTTGTGAAAAATACCAATGGCAATACCAGTTGAGTTGATGATAGGAGTTTTGTTTCCGCCTTGTAGTCCATTTTAGTCAAGTTGGTTAGGGCTGGTAGACTGCAGCACTCATCTACCATGTTCCTCAAACCATCTTCATCATCTGCTATGATCTGATCCTTCCATACAGGAAGCTCATATTCTCCAACCTTGTACATGTAGATTCGGGTTTCAACACTCTTGTTGGCAGGATGTGAGGGCAGAGAATGGGGAAAACCCAGTGGAGGTTAGGTCATCTGTGGGGCCTGAAGGAGAACAGTTGTGGTTTGATGGTGGGTGGAGGGTACGGGGCATTGAGAGATGATGTCACTGACCACATGGCACAAAAGGATGTTTTGACAATATTTAGGTTAATTGTGCCAAACAACCTGGCAATGAAAAATGACCTCAGAGCAAAGGCGACGTGGCAAATTCTGTCACTATGGTGCTACATCACAGAGACCCTAATAAAACTGAAACATGAGGACTGAGAGAACTGTACCCTAATATAAAGTCAGCTTTTATTAAGGGGAGAAGAGACAGTATGCTTTCTTACCTTAAATATCTGCTAAAGAGACTGACGTCAGGATTGCCATGGTGATCGGTTGCAGGAGGAGACGCGGGCCACTGATGTCATTAATGTCACACTGTTGCAACTTATGCATACACACAAAACGTGACTTTACTGGAGTGCTGAATTGCAAACACATCCACATCAGATGCTTTCTTAAAGACATAGTTCCTCCAAAATTGAAAATTGCTGTTATACTCACGCTTGGGCTACCCAGAACTGTAGTAAACAATAAAGATGATTAAAACGAAGGGGTAGCACTTTATTTTAAAATATGTGTACTTGCATGGTACATATATGGTAAATATGTTGTACCTACAGGCAAACGAGTGCTAACACAAAGTTATTACCTGAAGTGTATGTACATGGTAACAAATAAGAAACACGGCTATACTTAACAGTCATCCATGGTAATTAGACAACATACAGACAAGTGTGGGTAAGAAAGGTCATATCATTAGTATGTACTGTTTTATGAGATACATATGTGGATACTGTAAAGATGAGCCTGTTTGTACCAACTTGTTCTTAAGTACTGCATATTTACCATGTATATACATTAGTGAGTAAAGTATCTAATCAGTTACCATGTACAGGAATTTGCATTCCTGATTGGAGAGGTCTAGCATGCGTAACATTCCTCGCCCATCCCTATCAGCCCAACATTCTCGCTGTGGGGTATGCTTCCTGCAATTATACTCATCAACATCAGAAAACTCCTCAGAGACAATACACAAAGCCTCTCATATTCAACTCACGGGCCTCCAATTATGTCAGATGCCAGCATTTGAAATGACAAATGACGGTGTAGGCGCTCTAAACATTTCTTTGATTGCGATGACTCTGTGGTCACTTCATCAATCCTATACAAATGAGCTCAGGAATATGGCTGAACTGTGGGCTTAATGTCTGCTGTGAGAGTTGGCAGATTCCAGCAGATAAGGCTGTTCTGTAGAAGACCAACTTGAAGGTTCATCTAGAGGTCAGCAGGACAGGTTTGAGTGGGAAAAGTTATTAAAAGTGCTTTAAATAAATGAATAAATTTTTTATATACATATATTAATATCACAAAGGCCTGTATGGCATTAAATAGTTCTTGGCATTAAAAAGAAAATACAGATTTAAGCCATGTATAAATACATACAAACTTAACAAAGCATATATTGCTAGTAAAATTAAATAATAGATATGCTAATATATATTATCTATAAATGTTAGTTGTGTATATTTTAATGCTGTCACACAATGCATTGCATTTAATCGCTTCCAAAATAAAAGTTTTTGTTCAAATAACTTGTGCATATACTGTGTGTATTTATTATGTATATATAAATATAAACGCATGCGTGTATATATTTGGGAATATGTTATGTTTATATATTAAATATAGGAATCTAAATATAAAAATGTATATACAAAATATACTAAGTGTGTGGGAATTAATATATACATTATGCAAACAAAAAAACTTTTAATTTGACAGCACTTATATATATATATATATATATATATATATATATATATATATATATATATATATATATATATATATATATATATCTGACTGACAAATTTTCTTTTCTTTTTTTTAAAGCAATATGGGTTATTTTTGACAGATTGGATTTAAAAATTGCTAGAACATATCAAGGGATATCAGAAAGGCTAACTGGTTTTCAGTTATTTTGACAGTATTTTTTTTATTAATTTTTATTTATGTTTTATTGAAGTAGAGAGCAGTCTGCAGAGGAAGATGGACAGCACAGCTGAGAGAGAAACACTGGAGTGCAGATGGATGGATTGGACTGAAAAACAAAGTGAGAATCTTTCTCTTTTTTTCTTTGAATTAAAGGTGCCGGAACGCCCTGCCTGTCTTCAGGGAACTGTAATGAATTATTAAAACTAAAGTTACACTATTGACCCTGTCACTGTTTTGTGACCTCATGTTTCACAGAGTAATGTTTCCCTGCTGGTCAGTAAGACTCTGACAGACTGAGGAAAATTTCAGGCTTTGATTAGATTTCCATGCTACAGTGACACCAGACGGCCTTAGTTTTACAGTTACAGAGTGTTTTCCAGGCAAGTTTACAATGACATCAAAAGTCCAGCTCCATGTTACACAGCTCATTCTGTCATCGACTGTGTAAATGCTGGCACGTCTGCTGACCGCCCTGTCAGCTTTTTGGCTATGCAATATAGTCAAAAGTTGCTAGCATGACACTCTTTCTTCCGTGGAACACGAATACAGATATCTCGAAGAATGTTCGTGCTGTCCTTTTCTAAGTTTGTGAGCTGTTCCTTTAAGACGTTATTTCTGGGAACTCTCTGGTGTATCGTCTAGCGTTTGACTTGTGTGGTATGCATCTGATGTGTACGTGTGTTTAGGAATGAACTGTATGTAGGAGTTCCAGATAGAAGAACAGAAAAATGAATGAACTTCATTACAGGCCGAGCCTCAGCTGGCTACGGGGGTCACTGGCACAGACTACAAAAGACTCTTTTGTCTTTCTGAAAACTCCACTGGCGTGGAATCAGCCTGATCGACTGAGGGAACAGATAGAAAGCAGAGGACAGTCTTGCAAACATGCAGCTGATGACTGATGAACATGATCTTTACTTCACCGAGGCTACTGTAGACACAGAAAGAGCTGTATCTCTTTAGTGTTTGTGTTTCTTTAGATATAGCTAGCATGGCGGATTAGCATCTAAAAACTTTACACTTTAGGCAACACTTATTCACTATTAACTAGTACTTTTCCCTTAATAAAATCCTAATATGCTGCTTATTAATAAAAGTAGTAAAGTAGTTGTTTAGTTTAGGGATGTAGAATAATGCATTAATATGTACTTAATTCGTACTAGCAAATGGCTAATATTCTAGTAATATACAGAACATGCTAATACGCAACTAGTTAAGAGACCCCAAAATAAAGTGTTACTAAAAGTTTGTTATACGGATTCATCACTCGTACACTGTTCATTTATGCTCTTAGCGAACTATTTTTTTTTTTACTAAAAGTGACTCACAATAGTGCTAAATCATGTTTTTGGCAAATATGAGGAAGTGTGGCTTAGAATGCACAATGTTTTAGTGAGGTAAGTGGCTTTTAGATAATATTTCATGAAAATTCACTTACAAAGTAATGTAGAATTACAAACAGGCTACTTTGCAATAAAAGTGTGCAAGCTTAGTGAAAATTTGAAAAATACTGTTAACGTTAATAATAAAAGGTTAAAGATAGTGTGCTTTTTCCCCAAGTGTTAAAATACTTTGCATCCTGATCAGATTCATCGGTTTTACTAACTAATGGAAAATTGAGGGAGTGTTCAGAAAATGTGAAATGGTCATGTTTTAGGTTTAGTGCTGTTAAACCAGAAACCTTAAAGGAATAGTTCACCCAAAAATGAAAATTCTGTCATCATTTACTTCATTTACTCCTCAAGTAGTTTCAAATCTGAGTGATTTTCTTTGTTATGCCGAACACAAAGGAAGACATTTTGAAGAAAGTTTGTAACCAGGCTGTTCTGGGTCACCATTGGTTTCCATAGTAGGAAAAAAAAATACTATGAGAGTCAATGGTGACCCAAACCAGGCTGGTTACAAACTTTCTTCAAAATATCTTCCTTTGTGTTTGGCTATTCCTTTAATCTTTATGGGATTTATCGCAGGCAAAATTGATTACATGTAATATTTTTAAGATAGACATTTGAATTTTACATATCAACTACAAACTCTAAATAGTTACAAACTCTCAATGAATAGGTTATGTGCTGTTTAATAAAAAAATAAATCCAGCGTTATTTAAATACCAGTAAAATGAGGTATATATTTGAATAAGTTTTATTTTTATAAACTTGACACAATGATACAAATAAATATTATTATTCTAAAAGTTATTTGTGAGCTTAAGTGGCATCAAAGTAAGCATTGCACAATATATAAATGTTTGCATTTTGTTAGCAGTAAAATCTAAAATAATCTAGGAACACAACAGTAGCTCCTGAATAGTTATAATGAAAAGGTCAAAGGTCATGCACAACCGCCACCTTTTCCTTGGTCAACAGAATGTTATCAAATTGCGACGTGTGCTTTTCAGCAACAGGGCTGATCTGTTATGCTGAAGTGTGACGATATCTTAAGTTCTTTTCAGACTGGAAGGACACTGAAACCCGATGAATAGATAAATGATTAGAAAACAAAGGTGCGTTCTGCGTTAGTGCATACAGGCTCGGAGGTCAGGGTTGGGTGGGTTTTTCTTGGCTAACCTTGGCTTGCTGACATCAATACTTTGGTTACTAGGGTAATTTGGCTTAAGTGTGTGAAGCAGCCAGAACAATGGACTTCCTGTGCCTGTTAGAATGGTCACTCATCTCATGCCCTCAAGGAAGGGGGAGAGGAAAGGGGATTGCAATCCACAGATTCGCATTTCCTGGCGGAAGACTTGTGGATGACATCACTTCTGGTGTGGCAGCCTGGGTGTGAGGAGGCGGTGTGTCGAAGAGAGAAAAATAGGGTCTGGATAGAAGGTGTGCTTTCCTGTTATGTGAAGCATTTTTATTTTATTTTTATTTCTTCACTCAAAAAAAAGTGATGAGAAGAGTTTGAGTTCATGTCAAATCCTACAATGCCTGTATCATATTTGATTAGAATATTTCTAAATGATTAAAATGAAACATCTGTTGTACATAATCTACTACAGACATTTTTTTAAGTAGTTTGTTATACTGTTATAAAGATCTCATAAGTTTACATTACAAGCTATTATAATTTAATTGTTCAACTTTTTGGCTTTATAAATATCATTAACTGCACTAAGCTGCACATTTCACTTCATTTGAGCCTCTGAATAAAGCAGATTTGTTTGAACAGTTTTTCCTCCTTGCGTACACCATGCTATATGCTAAAAGCCTGATATATCAAATATAATACTCCAAATAAATAAATAACAAACATTTAAAAAATGTATATATATATAGTGTAAAAAAAAGTTCAAATAACCGTTCCTTCTGGCAAAAATACGAGACCTTTATCCTTAATCCATCATCAACATCTACTGACGTTTTTGTTTTTGGAATGATTTTGCTTGGAATATCATTGCTTGGTGATCTACATCCACCACGAGAATCCCTGCTTTATAAAGCTGCCATCTCTTTCTTTCTCCAAAGGACGTTGTAAACTATAAAGACTGAGGTGAGAAGAACACTTAGGTTTTAATGCGAGTGTTTTTGACCTTCGGCCTGTCGGCAGTAACAGATTGCGTGTGAGCACTAGTGCAATGCGATGGAGCAATAACACAGATTCCATGCTTTGCCTATGAGGTCAGGACCATTGTAATAGATCTTAATGCCTTCACTCAGGCCTGCTGTCTCTCTCTCTCTCTCTGATCCTTTCTTCAAAAAGGTCAGTCCTCCCTGAGATCCCTATCACTACAAGCCAAAGCTAACCCACCCATTGTAAAACAGCCGTAGTAAACCGTGCTGAAACTAAAAAATTCACCCGGTGGTTAATGAATAACCCACGAGTTCCCCGTTGTGATGGCCTGCTCTGTTTGCATGAACTTGCTCTGGTAATGTTTACAGGCTTCTACGCATCTTAGTGACCATGAACTCACCATAAAAAAAAAAAGATGAAAGGATCAAAAGTGCAGGAGAGGGGTTCAAGAGGACAGCTCTTCAAGGTCTGATCCCCATAAGTTACATGATGTGGGTTCACCTTGACTCTTGGATTAAAATATAGATATTGATGATATTCCAATAAGAGGCTCAAGCAGGCTGTGTTTTAAAGAATGCTGTTATGAGAAGATGAATAGGTTTTTTGCTGTGCACACCCAATTGTGAGATACAACCTATAAATCTTTGATTGGCCACTCCTATAGATTCATTAAGCCTCCCTTTTCAACAGTATTCCCAGAGGAAAGCTTTATTGCTCAGTGGTAGCTCTGTCATAGCTCAAGAGACTCAATCGAAGTCTCATTTCATTTCAGTAACAGCTTTTGACTCACAGGCTTATATAAAATAACATACTTGTGCAAACGTAATGTAATGTTAATGCTATATGTGTTACTACATATAGGTAACTGACAGGCATATTTAGCAATCTAAAATACTTTAAAGACATTTATACAGTTAATGAAATTGCAATTAAGTATGTTTATGATATATTACGTATAAATATCAATATTGAATACGGTTACAATTACAATAAATAAATGCGCTTTTATCTGTCAACACAGCAAAATACGTATACTTCTTTAAAGCACAACTAAATATTAATAAAACTATTTAACATATAGTTTAAAGTAGATTTTTTTATATGACATCAATGAAAATTGCACATTTACATTGCCTGAAATCGAAGGTTTATTTAATTTATTATGTATTTATTTGATTGTTTGCTTAGTTTACTTTTCCCCATAAGGTTTGTTTTGGAAAAAAAAATGGCTCCACTGCTGTCTAGAAAAAACGACTGAGATAATTAAGCTTAATAAAAAAAGATCTGTATACATGTAGTCTGTGAATAAGGCACGTGAACTTGGACAGAAATGTAGAAAAGTAGTCTTTTACGGCCCGCTGGCTCTAATATGGACCACAGACGCCAGCATCAGTCTGTTTGTAAGAGAGGGTATCATTATTAGTCTGATGTTACTCTTCCTGCTGCTTTGTTGTCTGTTTTGATGGAATAGGGTTGTCCAAAAGAGGTCTTATTTGCAGACTCACTTCATTCTCCTCTATTGCACAGCCTCATGCAAACCACACTCATAATACATTTTTTTTTGTCAAAAACGTTGATGATTTACCTGAAGTAACCTTACATTCCAGAGTGCTTGTGTCGGAGCCAGCTGTTTTCTCTCAGACTAATTGTCTCTCCTCTTCTTGCTCTCTGTTTACAAAGTGTTCATTATATTGGTTCTCCCGGTCGAGCATCTCTTTTCAAAACAACACCTGTAAAAAATAAGTGGATTGCTGAGTGGTGGTTCTTAAACGCATTGCGTGTTTGAGGATGGAAAGAGTCTCATAAAAAGAGCCCACTTTCAGATTTCGTCTTTTGACATTTGATGGCGTAGATACAAAGACAGTTTGAACTGGAATAATAGCTTACTGCATCTGTATTTTAGGCCTATTTTGCATATACTTTAAGGTTAAACATCTGTAGGGAAAAGGTACTGGTACTACATTTTTTGTTGAGTTTAGGTACCTTAAAACACGTACGTAAAGAATATGTTTGTAGTCCAACTTGGAAGTTAGCATCAGCCTTGTTGCCTTGACAAAAAGATTTATTTTAGAGAATATTCAAAATTTCAAAATTTATGAATCTTATGCATTTTGTAACAAATCACAAAGTGTGTTTTGATGTATTTCATGTTGTAGAATAAAATGTGGAAACGTCTTGTGTTTGTGACGCAGACCTTTTTTTAAGGGTTTAACCAAAAACAGTTGGCTTTAGCATAAGGAAACTGGAAGTGCTGAAATACTACAGTTTTTGGTCTAAAAAAAATATAACATCCCTACAGCACTCTATACAATAGTGAAAACATCTGTGAAAAATTAATACAAAAAATTCTACATGGGACTCTTTACTGATTTTTTTACATGCTGGGCTAAATGTGTACTTTTAAATGTAAATAAAACACTAACACATAAAGAAATGTAAATAAAACACTAATGCAATAGGCATTATTTAATAAAATTAAAAAAAAAAATTTAATTGCAATGTTATTTGTAAATATGTCTTGCTGTATGAATCAAAAATAAAATACATCTGATATTGCAATATAATTTGGAATGGGAGCTCAAGATGTATTGCTTTGTGGGATATAATGCCTAGTGCACTGGAAAATAATAGGTATTCCATGTATTTTACGCATACAGAAAATGTGCATACTGTGTGCAGCATACATACCATGCTAAAAATGGAGTAAGAGTACGGTGTCATGCTATTCTGCACATAGCCAAACTCACAACTCACACCTGCTGACAACAATATGGAGTTCAGAATGAATTCATCTAATTTAGAAATTCCTTTTGGCAGGCAGCAAACTGTAGCATGCTGTCACTCTGCCACATGGCGATAAATTGCCGCCCTTGCCACCCGTCCCTTCCACCCCTTCAGTGCTTTTCTTCATCTCCTCTATATGTCCCTATTTATGAGGCCTTGTCTTTTCTCGCCCATAGCGGAGTGACCCTCCCCGTCTGCTTTCGCAAATGAAATAAGTACTCTAATGTGATTGAGTGAGCTGCTCTCTCTCTCTCCCTCTCTTTCTCGCTATCTCTCTCTCTCGTCATGTTCTGGTGGAAGAGGAGGCATCCATAGACTGCCTTAGCTAATTTAATAAAAACTCCATCAGGCTAATGGAACCATGTGGTCTGAGCACATTCCCTTCCCCCTTCTCTCCACTTTGCTCTACTAGCTCCAGTGCATTGTGGGAATCCACATATTTATCATTTTTTACTCTCTGCTAACTTATCAAACAGTGGGACATAGAGGGTAAGCTGAGAAAATGCACACGGAAAGGCCGTGCATGGCACCGTACTCTGCAACGAATAATCAATCAGCATACACAAATAATTACATATTACAACTTTAAGGCTGAATATTACTGAACTGTAACAATGAAAAGCTTATGCACCCCTAAAGAGAACCATTTTTCTATTATAATTTTGTATTTGGCTCGGATTTTCTCTCTGACAGTATTGTTCACTTCCAAAGTTTACCAGCTAAACATTCACTCAAAATAAAAGTTTTTAATCGGCAACTAGGGTTTCATGAAGAAACTTTAATGGGTTTAATGGGTTTTTTGAACTGAAATGTATCTTGGTAATGTGTGCACACAACCACCCCCTAATGATTTAAATCCACCTCGTGTTTTAAATTTTAAAATCATTAGCACTTTCTGAGATCGAGCTGTTCTCCGATTTAGGCCACGGTTGTTGACTGACACTGGTGTTTTACCTTTAATGGCTGTCCACACCAAGGAAACTATAGGCTAAAGACAGGTATATTGACATATTGAATGTTTATTCTAAGTGTGCACTCATCTGCTGCTTTAAATTCTCAAACTTGTTATAGCATGGTGGATTCTGATTGGCTGTCAATGTTTCTTTGATTCATCAGCTGGAAAAAAATCTCTCTGAAAGTGATTCCAATGATATTGTTTGCTGAACTAAAATAAAATTGAATGAATTAAAATGAATAATAAAAAAAAATACATTTTTTTACATTTTAAGTCCTCTATCCATAATATTGCGTTCTCATAATTTTTAAAAGTTGAGTTAATATTAAGTGCATACTACACAGTATGCAAATTAGGGAAAAACAGCTTAAACTGAACTTCAATTTATCCAATGATATTAAATTCATAGTTTTCTCATGAGAAAATATATCCATTTTGGGGTGAATTTATATAACCTGCGTCATACTCACAAATCTTTTATATTTCTGTGTTGTACACAGTAAAAAGATGTGGTGAAATTTGAGCAACTGCCAAGATGTGAATTGAGGACATACAGCTTTATGCTGTTGTTTCAGGTTTCAGTTTTTCTCTGTAGAGTCTCTCAACTTGCAAGAACGTTTATCTTATTTTGGTTTCCTTTCTCGGCCTATGCCCTTTGTACCTAACAGTTTCTGCAGTTCTCGAATATCATTTTGCTATCTTTACTGTATCTAGGCTATTATGACAATTATGTTAGGTAAATGATCTTAATCGATCACTGACTGAATCATTATGAGATAAGAAAATGCAGTCCAGTCAGTGCAAATGTTATAGTTGTCATGAAGAGCAGGAAGGGGCAGTGAAGTGCTCTGATTTGCTGGTCTGTTTAGCCACTGAGTGGGGCCTCTGTGATTTTTCCACTAGATGAAGAGCGGAAGGTTAATTCTGTCCGTTAAAGAGGTCATGTCCCAAATTTTATGTCATTTTATTGTTTCCCTGAAGTTCACTTACAATAAGTCATGGTTTCATGCTCAAAGAACTGTCATAAATTAGTTTTATAACACTCCGAACCCCCATCTGAGCCTAAGATTTAAAGGGCCAGTTTACCTAAAAATTAAAATATGTAAAAGATATTTCTCCATACTTGGCACAGTGTTGTTGTTGTTATTATTAACTGCTGAAACTAAAACCTTAAATAATGATGATGATGATGCCAAATAGCTTGTTGCCAAACTGAATAAAAGCAAAAAAAGAGACAAAACTTGCAAAAAATGTGCAAAATATAAAATATAAATTCTAATTCTAAATTTTAACAAAAACTGCATTTTAATAACACAAGATTGATTGATTGATCAGTGCCCATTAAATGTGAATGGATGAGCTATGAATAATACGCTATTTATTAAGTTATTCTTTATCAAGCTTATATTTCAAAAGGAGCGCCACTCTTGGACACGGCACCACTAACACATGCAGTTTCACTGAAACCACAATCAAAATGACCTTCCGCTGTCCCTGACATTTTGGAGTGACCAAATCGTACTCAGCTGTTACACACAGCTTGAATTCATTTCTTGTTGGTCTCATGAAATTAAACCCACTGTTTAAGATTATGTGGAAAGAGCTGAGTGAGCAATACTTTACAAGGATTATATGCAGCTGAATAAAGGGAACGCAAATCAACATGGAGACAGTGAACGCGGGCCACACAGAGGTGACAGACAGACAGCCTCCCCTGCTGCTGGTTACCAGAGCAACATACGACTGTATCTCCACCCTGCAGTCCATTTCCATTGCCTTTTTGTGCCTGAGAGTCTTAAGAGCCTCTTCGCTGGTCATTATGGCACAGATGTATTTGTTAGGATGTGAGTGACCCTGGTAACAATCTGTCCTGGTTACAGCAAACTTGCTGCTAGGATTTCAGCGAACCAAGCAGCCCACAGGCAGATACTTAGCATATGACATGCTATTCCCATGAAATGTCCTAGATTTTATCTAGGACATGTCAGATGGCTTTATATACCCTTGCAAAATGTAAGTTTTTATCAGGGAAACAATACTAATGTGTTAACTGTATATGTAACGTCTTCAGATGCATTGCACACTAATTGCAACATGTGTTATGTGTTTCTGTGTTAAATTCAGTTAGCTGAACTTTTGAGTGCTTTTTGATTTACTTAGGGCTTAAGTACATATTTATATTACTTATATTTGTGATTAACTTAAAATGTAATAAATGTAAAATGAATAACACACTAGATTTAATATTTAAGCTTTATATTTGCGTTAGTATGCCAGTTGACATCAAAATAAGTGTACTTCTTTAAAGCATTACATTTAAAAAGCATTTTAAACATTGCTTAAGTGGCCTTTAATTTAATTGTTTCTTTATAATATCGGCATGTACAATTTTATTAACTTTAAGACACTATAAGTGCACGTTCAATATAGTTAATTAGAATTAGTGTAAAGCTATTATGATATGCAATTACTATAGGCTAAAATAAATAACACTTGTTTTTTTCCAAATGAGGATGTGCCTGGATTTTATGCAAAGTATAGCTAAATATAGGGCCTAAAACAAAGACGCATGCACACTCCCCATCCTCCCGGGCTTATTGTTGGTGTTAATAGAGGTAACTAGTAAACAGACTGAGAGATGCCACAATAGCAACTGTCAGAGCCTCACGTGGATCACATTTTAGAGCAATAAAAATACTCCAGTGGAACTCAGAGTGATGAAACATACAGATTATATCTCCCACACTGCTTGCCGCTTGCGTGCAACTTTTGCCCCAAGCCCATATGCACAAGTAAGGGTGCACTTAACCCTGGGTTATCATTGTTCTTTATCTCACTTTTATCCCTTTCATGCTTGTCATTTATTTGTTACCCCACCACTTTTGGTTGTATAAACAGTTTTTTTCAGCAATTCAAATGTCAAATAGTGACAGAAAACACTTGAATTGTTTCTGAAAAAGTCCATTCAGAAAAACTTGACAGTACAGTATGCAATATACTGTACATGTGGCATACACACAGTGATATGCAATACTGGATGGAGCCTTTATGTAAACAGGTTGCATGCACTCTCAAAAATAAAGGTACAACAGCTGTCACTGGGGCAGTACCATTTCAAAAGTCACACTTTTGTACCTATTACACTATAATATATGCCTTTTAAGTACTAATATGTACTTTCAGGGTACCAAAAAGGGCTTTTATGTAAAAAAAAAAATGCATGCAACAATGGATCAAAAATTCACTGCATTGATTATGGGATTTCATATCAACATATGAATTTGACCTCTTTGTTCAAAAGTAATTTTTTAATCAAATTAAATGGTTTAATTAGTTCCGAAATGTCACTATTCATTATGGTTGCTTACTATCACAGCAAATATTTGCACCTCTAATATAAAAAGCTGCTTATCTTAACCTGTCAGGTTCCATTCTGCACATTCTGTTTGTGGCTACTTGTTATCTATAAAATGATTATAGAATTTTAACTTTAGCTTTAGCCGGTTTTTCATTTATTACATTTTATTACTATTGATTCAAACCAGAGTAAGGAGCGAGATGGCTAAGCAAATCATTTTGACTGCGTCATAATGTGATTAAGACCAGTGAACACATCTACAAATGAGAGTTGTGGGTCTTCTGTTTGGTGTCAGTAATTCCATTCATAAATCAGACTCACAGCAGCGTTCCACATCACACGCAAGCCGAGAGCGTGAGAGGTATTGAGGCGTAGGCTCTGAACCCACATTAATGCTTCCACTTAAAGGAGTACTTATGTAAAGTCTCAGGGGTCCAGCAAAGTGTATGTTCTTTATGGAGGCCACACCTTTCCTGTATGTCACTGAGACTCTCATGTGGCACGTGGTTTGAATACTTGTTAATTGCTATGAAGCCATACTCTGCTCCATGATCTTAAAATTCTCTTATGAAAAAGGTCAATATATTTCCTGTGTGGCTCCCTCGCGTGGCTTGCATTCGTGTTTAAAAAAAAAAGATATGACAAAAATATGTAGTGTATATGTGTAGGCTTAGCTAAAACCCCATTTTAATGCGTCATAAAAACATCTGAATAGTATTAACATACTGCTGCATTGGCTTTAACAAAGGTACTGCACGTTTTTGACTGTACTAAAGCATAAAAATGCCATAATACTTTTGCAGATATTTGTTTTTATGAAAAACAATGGTCACTGCAATACCTACACTGAGTTGATTTTTAAAACACATTCATTGTGACAAAAGTGCAATTAATTATACTGAATATGCATGTTTGGTGTACTTCAAATCTTAAAAGCGGACAGTAGACAATATATAGACAATATATTAATGAAAAAAGGACACCTTATCATGTTTCTTGACACACTTAAATGCTTTCTTTAAAAGTGCACTTTGTAATAATGCCAAATTAAACATTGTATTTTAAGTACATTTGAAATCATTGTTTTACTCATCTATTATTATTAATAGATTAATAAAACATTGATTTTGACTTTTATTATCTTGACAATTATTTTCAACAAAAAGACAAAGATATGCAAGTGCTATAACAAGTCTCAGCTATGTATATCTCAGTATGTATCAAGGTTTTTTACATTATAAATAAAAAGAAAAACATAAAAAATAAGAGGAATAGAGTAAGCTATTGTTAGAGGATTTTTTTGCTTTAGTTAATTGCATAACGAATCAAAAGAAAACAAAAAAATAGAATATAAAAATATTATAAAACCTAGAGGAATGAAAGGTTTGAGGTATCATCGGCATAGCAATGATATGAAAAGTAGTGCTTCTGAATGACAGAACCTAGTGATGCCATGTAGACAGAGACGAGAAGTGGTCCAAGAACTGAGCCCTGAGGCACCCCAGTAGTTAGATGTTGAGACTTGGGCTCCTTACCTCTCCAAAATACCTTGACTGTTACATTTTCTGTGTTTTAGTTCCACTGTTTTCCTGTATGACCTTATTCGTTATGTGATTATTAGTTTATGAGGTCCAACCTGTGTTCATGCACCTGAATTGAGTTTTCCCTAATTGTTTCCCCATGGTTAAAAACAAGTTCTGTTTAGTCCTCATTTTTCCAGAATTATTTGTTATGTTTCTGTTCATGTCCTTAAGATTATTAAAGATCGCTGTTATTCGGATTACTGCTCATCTCCTCACTCCTTAGTTCCTGTGCTCCAGTGGAACCGTAACATTGACAACTGAAGACTCAAACCACTGGAGCAGTTATACATACTATGGGACAGGGCACAGGAAGACCTGAAGGTCAGTTTTCCTGAAACCTGGTGAGGTGGTGACCCTGAGAGAAAGACTGAAGGAAATGGGCCTTGTGAAAAAATGGACACCACTCATAAATCCACCTTATGTATTTTAACCATTGTATATCAGAGTGCAAACCACATACAAAACATTATGTGGCATAATTAGATTCTTTAAGATAATATGTTTTTCACTTCAGCAATATTGGCCAAAAGAAATTTGTTTCATGATATTTAGTGACCTAAAGTAAAACAAATTTGTGTACTGTATATCTGAATGTATATTGATATTGAGATCTCATGACAAACTGAATACCATTCATTTTAGCCACTGTTGCTGAACACTTTTGGTTACCAAATAAATAATTTTTTCAATGGATGGTAATTGTATTTATATCATGCACCCTGCAACCAAAAGCTTTGCTTTTTGTGTGATTATGTATTCTCGTGTAGGTAGCCTATCGGTATAAACACCAGGACCACTGTTGCTTTATTCAGCAAAAATTACTTTTACAGTAGCATCACGTAATACAGCCAAGTCATTGCATTATTAGTCATTATTAGACAGAGCCTTTAGGTTGGGCTGGCTTTTTCTGGCTTCTGTGCGTCACTCAAAGCTGCAGCTGGCACTTGGCAGGCATCTCAAAGCCGCTGGCATTCGGAGCGTCCAGAAACAGCAGCATTGTAAAGAGCATGGGCAGAGTCAAGTCTGACTGATTACATATTAGAAAGGGGCTCACTGTTGCCAATCCCCTCCCCCTACCGAATCCTGAACCAATCGCAGCCTCAACTCTGACTGATTGATGGTGTGATGCATCATCAGCTGGAGGATGTTATATTTCTGCCTGACACAGAATAAATCTTCAGTACATCCCTTCTCTGGCTGTCCTTCAGAAGACCTTTAAAGACGGAGCCGCTCTGGAATACTTACAAAGCAAGGCTCTGTGTTGTGGAAGGGATTTCCCTTTTTCATGATGTTATGTGGGTCTCTCTCAGTAATATGTGGTTTTACCGCTGCTCTACAGCAAAATGAAGACAGTCTGCAGCATATTAAAACATTTTACATGCTGTTTACTTATATGACAATGGCAACCCAAGTGGTCCTATACAGTGCATCAAAATTATTTGAACCGTATACATATTGTTTGCATATTGTTATTGGGAAAGAGCAAAGTTTGTTGTTTTCAGGAACACAGTATGCCAGTACATCTTATTAGGTCATAAAGCCTTAAAATTGATACTGTGGCAGTTTCGGCCTTTCATTTCTTGCAATTTTGTCTCACATTTAACAAAAACTCACCAATTCACTCAACAAATACAATATCGTGACATGACAATCAGCTAATCAAATCAAAACACCAGCAATGGTTTCCTAAACCTTCAAAATGGTCTGTCAGTTTGGTTCACTAGGCTACACAATCTTGGGGAAGACTGCTGATCTGACAGAAGACAATCATTGACACCCTTCATAAGGAGGATAAGCCACAAACATCCGTTGACAAAGAAACTGCATGTTCACAGAGTGCTTATCCAAGCATGTTAACAGAAAGTTGAGTGGAAGGGAAAATGGTGCAAGAAAAAGATGCACAAACAATTGAGAGTACCGGAACCTCATGAGGCTTGTCAAGCAAAATAGACAAATTTGAATGAGGGGGATGTGCTGAGGCTGGGATCAAAGCATCAAGAGCCACCACACACAAACGTGTCGAGGAATTTGGCTTCAGTTGTCGTAATCCTCTAGTTAAGACACAGACAGCGTCAGAGAAGAAGAACTGGACTGTTGCTCAGTGTTCTAAAGTCCTCTTTTTTGATGAGAGCAAGTTTTTCATTTCGATGAGAGCAAGTTTTTCATTTCGTTTGGAAACCAAGGTCCTGGAGTCTGGAGGAAGGGTGGAGAAGCTCATAGCCCAAGTTGCTTGAAGGAGTGTTTCCACAATTATTTGGGGTGCATTGTCATCTCCGGGTGTTGGTCTACTGTGTTTTTGTAAAACCAATGTCACTGAACCAACTGAAGCAAATGACCATAGTATTGGTGTGCTTGACTGGCCAGCAAACTCACCAGACCTGAACCCCATAGAGAATCTATGTGGTATTGTCAAGAAGAAAATTTTAAAAAAGAGGCCAAAAAATGCATAGAAGTTAAAGGCCACTGTCAAAGAAACATGGGCTTCCATAACACCTCAGAAGTGCCACAAATTGGTCACCTCCATGCCATGCTGAATTGAAACAGTAATTAAAACAAAAGGAGGCACTACCAAGTATTGAGTACATGTGCAGTAAAGGAACATACTTTGCAGAAGGCCACCAATTGACTAAATATGTTTTTTCATTGATCTTAAGTGAGAATATGAAGTATTCTAATTTGTTGAGATAGTGAATTGGTGGGTTCTTGTTATATGTGAGCCAAAATCCTCACAATTAAAAGAACCAAACTACTTCAGTCTGTGTGCATTGAATTTATTTAATACACAAGTTTCACATTTTGAGTTGAATTACTAAAATAAATGAACTTAAAATAAATGCACCTATATACTAAAATGGCTGCTGAAATGCGAGTGATGTACTCACTTTTGTGAGATATTATATATATACTGCCCACTAGTCACAAATTAAAATAATTTAATGACCCTTTACTGATGTAGCTGTGTAATGATTTATTTATTTATGTTTTTTTGCGATGCTATTATTATGCATTAAATCTAAATACATTGATCAAACTTTTTTATCCCGTTTTTTTCTGGTTTAGCAGTTCATTATTTTCTTCTTAATTCATCTACATATGTCTTTGCTCAACAGTCTATTTAGGGCCTACTTTCCTTCAATTAATTTTCTTCCTTTTACTCACAAGTGTCAAAACTCAACTCTCCCATGATGACCTGGTCTCTCTCTCTCTCACTCTTACGTTTCAGATTTATAAGAAGTGGGTCAAGTCAACACTGATGGAGAAAAGGAAGAGCAAAAAAAAAAAAATTAATTCCTGTAGGAAGAGCGGATACAAAAAAGGGCTCAGAATGGGTACTGAGCTCACAAAGTTGAAGGTCTCCATGGGAACTGAAGAGGAAGCCAGGCCTGTAAAAGCACTGATGACGGTGATGATGACAATGGCGAGGAAGGTTTGTGTGAGCGGAGAAGGCTGAGTCAGGAGAATAATGCTGGGATGGGAGGAGGGGTGTAGTCTGGGTTATGGATTTGTAATGGGCCCCTAGCATGTGAGTTTTAATGATTTGGCTCAACTCTAAGAGCGTTGAGCGAACGGGGCTTTACAGCACCAACGTCATTGTTTTAACAACATTTTCTCTTATAGTACCCTCTGGCTAATGGGCAGACATGATTAGGTTAGCAATTATTGATGCTGATTGTGCAAATCTTTCTACGGTGCGTTTAAGTTTATTTGATTGTTAACTTGTATTCCGTTTGTGTTTTATTCTGGGTGAAAGAGTACCTTTCTTTGTAATATTGTGTACATTTGTGATTACATAGGCACTTTTTTATATTGTTCTGATGGATTTGAATGACAAGAAAAAATGAGAGAGAGAATTGAATGGCATTAGGTTTCTGTTAATGGTTTTTTCATGTAACATCTTATTGCAATACTCTCAACATTGTTATACAGTGGTTATAGGTAGAAGAGACAGACATGGTTACTGGGCATGCGCACAAAAATATATTATTATTTTTGTTACTCTGTACAACATTAAGTTTTTGCATTATTGTAAGGGGTAGGGTTTAGAGTTGGGGTAGGTGTAGACATGAATAAACACAATCTAATACAGATATGTGTATAATCTGAGCATATGATTCTTGTGAATTTAAGTGATTTAAAAACACAAAATTACTAATCTAATATTACTCTTATATATGGCTTATACATATGGTTTATAACTAATATAATAAAATCACTGTAGTTACTGTCTGGATCACATGACAATGTGCACATTATAGGTTTTCTCAATGTTTTGACATCATTATTGGATGCTTTATTAATGTAATTGCATATATGTCACATCATTGTAGGATTAGGTAAAGGAATTAGTGCCATAAATACAAACTGTCTAAACCAGTTAGTGGAAAAATTTTGAATTGGATTTCAGGTAATAATCTACATCTTGGTTGGCCTGAGGGTGAGTGAACTAACAGCACATTTTAACTTTTGGGTGAACTATCCCTTTAACACTATAATGGGTTGCTCTGTGTTCCTACGCACACAGTCAGGATCACAGCCAAAGTCTGCTATTCTGGGACGTGAGGTGTAAAGACAAGCCCAACTGACCTTTCTGCCTGCTACCTTTGCCTGCCTCGACAAGTGGCTGGCCTCAATGTGAGCCACATTTTCTCTCGCCAGCCCATGTGGACAGCTGACCATTAGACCCACACAGCCTGTCCCAACAGTCCCCTTCCATTCCTGTGCAGATATGTCTATCAGTCACCGCCGCAACTGCCAGCCGATGTCCCTCAGGAATCTCTCCACCTGTTCCCATCAGAGAGAGAGAAAGCGATGGAGGGAGTGGAGGGATATAGGAGTGATAAAGAGCGTGCGGTATGGAAAAAGACAGAAATACTCAAACTCCCACTGACCGCACCCTGAACGTGACCCTCTCTTTAACGCAGCAATTAATGTTATAGAGTCACTCCTCCATATACAGACATCCCACACACATCAGCTGTGCTTGAAGGTGCCGTTTACAAAAGGTTAGAAAAGGGGCATTTTATATGAATGTGTGTAATGGAATGTGTGTGGTGTGTGTCAATGTCATATACAGTACATACAAAATTATGGTCGGGCTTAACAACATCGCAATACCAGTTTGGAAATAAATAGATTATTTGTTGAATAACTTATGTAAATACTACAATGCTTGTATTTATTTGGTATTATGGTAGTAATATAGAACTGAATTTTATAATAGATTGCAATATTTTTAATGTAATTATTTTTTTGCTCACTGCATGACTGTTTTTGACTTTTGACAACACTTAAACTAAATAACTAACTAAATAGATATGTAGTATTGTGATTTTTTGTTAAAAATTAAAAAACGTTATGATCACGTGATTCATATGATCCTAATAAGCTGATTTGGTGCTCAATTCTATCTATCCATCTATTATGAATGCTAATTAAAATGCATTTAAAAAAACATAGTTTAAAGTTATTTTCATAGGCTACATTAGAATCAGAAATACTTTTAATTCCCCAAAGAAAAAAATGGGGACATTTGGGTTTGATACCGCAGCTCCAGGTCACCAAAATAAGAATACAAAATAGAATTCTATACAAAACAATTTAATAAAACTTCAATATTATACAAGGTACAAGTACTGAGAAATTTCAAAATCTAATAGACAGATGAACTGGATTTTCTGTGACACAAGTATACTGTGGACGTATACATAAATTTCACACACGTCATTCCCTTCCATCTTAAATGTGTGTATGCATGTGTGTTTGCAACGTGTGAGACAGGAAATCACAAGCATTTTTGTTTTTATATGATGATGTGTTTTACTCCACCGTGGTGACAGAAGCTTACACTCACCTGTTCGCACAATTTATTTCCACGGTGTGATCCACTGCGCAGGCGGCAGAGTCTTTATCCGAGTCCTGCTCAACACATTCCACATTCCTCACAGATACTATGTATTATCGTCTGACATCACCTCTGGGTTACTAGTTTACTGGCCCGCTAACATTCCGTGCTAAATGCTGTTTCTACATCCTGTTCTAGCAGATGCCTTTAACATCGAGAATGGTTTTCAGTGTGTTAATTGTAGGGACAGTCCGCCTGGAGCAGCCCAGGGCTTAAGACCCTCGCTCATTACTCAGGAGCTCTTCCATTCTTTTGAAACACCAGATAAGACCAGATAAGATAAGCAGTCAATATATATATATATATATATATATATAGTAAACTGAATTAAACTTTTGGACAGTGTCATTCCCTGTAGCAAGACAATGCAAAATGAACGTGAATCGTACAGTAGTTCATACAACTGTATCACAGTCTCATTGAAAAACAAGCCTCTATCTACATTTTTACAAAACTCCAAAAACCTACCTACGTACAATATAGTATAAATTCAGTGCAGTTTCCAGCTAAAATAAACACCAGATGTAGCAAAATGGCAACAACTTTTTCCTTGTCACACAAATTATGCTTATTAGCTAATGGGATTACATTAATAATGACACATTCTGTACAAAAATCTGTCACGATCTCAAAACGTTTATAGCGTATAATATATTTTGATGTCTGCATCACATAACCAGCTCTATGTACTTTATATGCTGTATGGCTTTTCTAGTAAACTTGCTTGGTAGCTCACCTGGTACATGTATATTTGCATATATTATAACTGAAACTGGGATTATTGAACAATAAACACTATCAGCAAGTTTCCCCTTGACTTTTTTTACTCAAAAACAAACAAAAGATAATAGTTAATTGAACTATTTTTACTCTCCCTACCCTAATTTCAGTTATTTTTTATTTTTGAATTACTTGAAGGGTTAGCATTTGCCAATATAGGAAACAATTGCACATAAACTGCCCACCGCTGTCCATGAGGCCTGCAGCGTTTCATTCTCACGTGTGGTATTGTTTAACACAGGGTGGAGCTGGAGAGAAGCAGTCTGGTGACCTTTGGGGTCACGGTGTCATATTTGTTTAGTCTGCCTTTTTCCGATCACCCCTCGGGAGACGGACACAGAGCTCGCACCTGACAAAAGCTCACAGAGAGAGCACAAAGCATTATGGAAGAGTGGGAGCGTCTAAACGCCGCCTGTCAGCTTATGAGCAAGGCTTTGTCACATGTGAACACAGAAAAAGTGGAGATGGAGGGGATTTTTGTGTTTACGCGCGCCGACTCCTCAAGGTCACGTAAAAACCCACTACACAATGCCTTCTCTTACACCAGCTGTATCTGTGTGGGAAAATGTCCAGAGAGTGTACACAAAACTATTTTTATTGATCACTTCTCTCTGAATTTAAGCCAAACCACTAACGAGGTTGGGTAAACTCGCACACACCAAAAAAAAAACACGCAACCCTAGCTTCTTTCTTTCTTTATTCTCTTTCTAACAGATAACCTTTGCTCAGTGTCATTTGTGGGTCAGATAAAAACAAGGAAATAAAGTAGGAAAAAAACAACCGTAGGCCTTTGAACCTTCTACGGTATTGGTGGTAAATGCATTCTCACTGGTCAGTCGCATTTATCTGCGAACCAAATAAATGGGCATCAAATGTGCATTCAACGAGCAACACTATTCAGCAAGAAAAAAGCAAAACGATACTAATTTAGGTTAGTTGTGAAATGTGTGGGTTGTGAAAGGTTCATATAATGGTTTTTGGAGTCCCAAACAACAAGCTGACATACATGCAAGGTCAAAAAACACTTTAATTTTCTTATAATGCATTTATTTTTTATTTTCATTGGTCAAAACTTACCAAAGGATTCATTCAAAGATATATTTTTCCGGTGATTGGTCGATCTCATTTAAAGCAGTGTTTGTGAGCTTTTACTGCTCCAAAATCGGCACCTAGTCGCAAAGAATGAATTGGCATTTTCATTCAGACCAACGCAAAAGGTTTTTCCAAGTCTTCGCATGCAACAAGTGGGCGGGCAATATGCTAATGTTTCATACTGATGTCGACACGAAACTGCTTGGGACTCTTTTAATTGATTTTAAATCATGATTTAGAGTCGACTGTTTTTCTAAAAGACAATAACTTTATACACGGTGCACTTTGAGATTTTAAAACTTTGCAGGATTTTTTTCGTTCGCTTAGAGCTGTTATGCATAAAAGGTCATTTTAAAATCCATAAGAGGAGCACTTCAAATGCGCACAATTGTAAAAGCTTGCATTAGACACCACCATTTATCAGTTTTTATTTATGTACACTAATGTCCTCTGCTCGCCTAATACATTCCACAATCACCACAAGCGATGCGAATGAAGATCCGCTTAACTGAATGCTTTTGGTCTTTCGTTTCCTTCGACTCCCATTCATCAAACTCTGGACAGCCATTTAGCATATTGTGACGGCTTCTTTATCGTTCTGCATCAGCTTTGTCAGGAAAAAAATTAAAAAACGTGGGAAATCAATGCATATCTGATTACCATAACTTGCTTATGTCCATTATGGTCAGTGTGAAGAATATAATCATGTGGTTTTCCCATTTTATATTCCACAAAGGAACATTAAAACATCGACTTCATGAAATGTACCACAGTGCACAGAATTTTGATATGTGGTTTCTCGTCAGGTAGGCCTATACACGCAGTTCAACGTATAGATGATTTTAGTGGTATTAATGTGCATTTGTTTCAAGTATGTTTAGGTAAGAAAAATAAGCAAGATCCACTTAAATGCTCGGTGTTGCATGTTCTTGTCAGGCTTGTTGTTGCTGCTGTTCAAAATGAAAAACTCTGACTCCACCTGCTGCTGGTGGTGTAGCATTATCCTTAACCTTAAACCGAGGATGTGTACTTCAGCGCAGGTTTACTTTGGTGATTTTTTTATTTGCACATTTCCTGAATTTAAATTATTTAGTAAATTATATTGTATTAAAATTGAAGTAATTTGATTTACACTAAATTAATGTCCAAATGAGCTTTTTTCCCTCCTTGCACTACAAATATTAGCTTTAAATTCATTAGTATATTTCCTTAATTTAGTGTTTCACATTATAGAAGTAAATTAATTGATGTGATAATAATGTCCAAATTGCCTTTTTTAACCACACAGTTGCACCACAAAACATTTGAACAACGTTTTTAGCTTTAGATTCATTACCATCACCCGGAGAACGACCAAAGACAACGTGGGAAACTTTTATTTCAGTAGTTTGACTGGTAGAAAAAATATGAATAGACATATATGCTGTAGTCTGAGCATTTCTGGATTTACTTTTGTCTGTTTACATCCTGAACAATAATGCTGTTCTCTATACAATGAGTTACCCTGCCTGTCGGGGAAAAATAAACAAAACAAAACATAAAGCTTATTCAAAGGCAGGAAAAGTCTTGAGCTGATCACAATATATTAAGAGATTTTTTTAAAGTGCCCCTATTATGGGTTATGAAAGATTTACATTTTGGTTTTAGATTCAACAGGTTGAAACGCATGCGAGGTCGAAAAACATTTTCATTTTCTTCCCATATGCATTTATTTTGACCTTATTTGTGCAAGGACTCTCAAACAATTTGTTCAGTTTTTTTAAACCCCTCCAGTGATTGGCCGATTTCATTTAAAGCAGTGTTTGTGAGTTTTTAAACGCTCTAAAAGCAGCACCTCATTCTCAATAGCTTAAAGGTATGAAAGGTAATTTTCAAAAATCCATAATAGGCACTTTAACTATAATTCTGTAATGCAGTGCATTGTGTCGCCATAATCATTTTTGCACCTACATATTCATGTATAGTACATCCACACTCACTAAAATAATCTTTGTAAAACAAATGGGTTACGCTTAATTTTAAGGTGTCCTTGTTACAACGTAATTACACATTTAAGTACTGACTTACTATATGCTTAGGGCTAGCTGGCTTGCATGTAATTATGCATCATTTTATGTTACTATAACAGCATATAAAAATAACGTGCATCAAGGACAGCTTAAAATAAAGTGTGTATGAGCAGCCACATAAAATAACAAAAATATTGCCTTCTGTACGTGGTTGAAAAGCAATCTGGGATATAGCGGAACGCTCTAGAAGATGTTGGGCAGTAGACGGTAGGACACGGCCGCGGTGTAGCGCTCCCAGTCTTTGCCGTACTTGTTGCTACAGCGGTGCTCGTCGCGAATGCAGCGGTGCACCAGCAGGATGGTCATGTAGACGATATAAAAATAAGGCAGCAGGTGCTCTCCACCGCAGGCCAAGCAGTACGCCAGTGAGCCCATCAGGTCGCCCGTGTAGTTCATGTGACGGGCCACCCCCCAAAACCCAGAGGTCATCAGCTTGCTCTTGTAAATCCCGCCATCGGCCGATCGGTATGAACACTCGATGAAGGTGGGCTTCTTACCCCAGATTTTACAGTTACCCTCTGTGCGACGGAAAAGGTCTTTCTGGTGGTTGGTGGAGCGGAAGATGTAGTAGCCCACCAGACCCAGGATGAGGACTCCTGCGGCATTGGGCGTAGAAAGCTGGATGGGGTTGTAGACCAAGTAAAGGCCCTAAAGAACAAGAATGTGAGAATTACTCCTACTGAAATCAATGTGTATGATATATGTGCATGAGTCCAGGGCCCGTATTCATGAACAATCTTAGTGCTAGAGTCTAGAGTTGCTTCTAGTAACAAAATTCGAAGAAAAATTGCCAGAGTGAATTCAAACGCATTAATTCCGGGATCGATCCCGGGTTGGGGACCTAGTGACATTGCCAGGAGCCAATGCTGTAGCAGATGTGTCGTAATGATGACTGACAGTGTGTTTTCTCTTAAAATTACTGAAAAAATCCTAGTAAAGAAAACAGTAATTCTACACATTAGATCAGTTTGTGACTGTCCTTATTAGAGACACGCAAATATCTCAGACTCCGTGCAGAAACGCCTGAGAGAGAGAGAGAGACAGAGAGAGAGAGAGAGAGAGAAACAGAGAGACAGAGACAGAGAAAGAGAGACAGAGAGAGAGAGAGAGACAGAGAGAGAGAGAGAGAGACAGAGAGAGAGAGAGAGAGAGAGAGAGAGAGAGACAGAGAGAGAGAGAGAGAGAGAGAGAGAGAGAGAGAGAGAGAGAGAGAAAGAGAGACAGAGAGAGAGAGAGAGAGAGAGAGAGAGAGAGAGAGAGAGAGAGAGAGAGAGAGAGAGAGAGAGAGAGAGAGAGAGAGAGAGAGAGAGAGAGAGAGAGAGAGAGAGAGAGAGAGAGAGAGAGAGAGAGAGAGAGAGAGAGAGAGAGAGAGAGAGAGAGAGAGAGAGAGAGAGAGAGAGAGAGAGAGAGAGAGAGAGAGAGAGAGAGAGAGAGAGAGAGAGAGAGAGAGAGAGAGAGAGAGAGAGAGAGAGAGAGAGAGAGAGAGAGAGAGAGAGAGAGAGAGAGAGAGAGAGAGAGAGAGAGAAGAGAGAGGAAAACAGGTAAAAATGACACCTGTAATTTCAAGGCAAAGGCTTATAACAGACCCTACTCTTAAAAATGCTCTTTTATTTCAGCCCTGCCTCCTCAAAAAGATACTTTTTGCCTTTTTTCTTCAGAGTTCCTTTCAAACTGATCTTGAATCACTTTAAAGCTAAGCACTTTAAATGTTTAAGCTAAATTAGGAGCTCTCTGAGAGGATCCTTAGAGTCTTTAAGTATACGGGCCCGGTACTGTAGATGTCACATCTAACACATATACCGCTCAGACACACACCTGTAGTGTGTAGAGGAAAGGAAGCCACACGCAGTCTCCCCAGCCCAGGTACCAGCCAAAGTGATCGTGGCAGATGTCAATAGTCTTGAGGTACCAGGCTTCATTCCAGAAGAAGTCCAATACATAAATGGCCTTAGAGATGAAAAGGGTCAAGGTTGTGATATGAAGCAGCGAAGGGTATAAATTTTTTTAGCTGAATGTAGGCATTATATGCAATAGTTAAGCACTACTAAGTTGTATTATAGAGCCACCTAGTGGCTACATGAC
Organism: Puntigrus tetrazona; assembly: GCF_018831695.1. NCBI lineage: Eukaryota > Metazoa > Chordata > Actinopteri > Cypriniformes > Cyprinidae > Puntigrus > Puntigrus tetrazona. Next base: position 36,336,354 of record NC_056705.1, on the reverse strand, counting down.
TCACCTGCAAAACATTGACCAGGATCATAGAGTTTGTCACATAACCGTACAGCTCCTGCTGTTTAGCAGCGTATGATAAGTTAATCAGGGTCCACGCCACGATACCTGGCCGCCCATTGAAGAAAAGCTTGAAGTCAAACCATTTTCCTATGCGAGGGTTGAACTCAATTCCCATCATGTAGTTGTAGAAGACGTTGCCTGTGAATTTACTGCAAATCAAACAAGAATCTATTTAGTGTTTACATGTATTTTACTCTTTGGACAATCCAATGGAGCAAACGACATGAAACTACTGGGATTAATAGAAAATAACTCAAACTTAAACAGTCTGTGATACAATATAATTGGTAAAAATAGTCAAATAAATAAGCAAAGTTATTGACGTTTTGTTATTGTTCTTTACGATATTTATTGGATTAGGCATTTAAAATGTTCAAATGCAAGACTTTAAGAAATTTAACGGGCAAAAGCCCTTTTAACCCTGAATAAAAATCCACTCTTTCTGTAGAACACCCTCATATTTTATTGCTGAAGCCATGGCCTGCAAAGAGCTCACTTGTCAATTCTGCTGATTTCAATATTGCATTCAATGTGTAAAAAGATCTGATTTAACTTCACCCTCAAAACTTGAGTTTACCAAAGACTGTGTACTCGCTGTGCGCACGGTAAATAAATCAAAATGTGTTTTTCTCACCAGTCCTCCGGGTTGGTAGGGAACAGATAAGCCTTAATGAAAGCAAAAGTGGACACGACATAGCCGAGGATGTTGGTGCACCATAAAAGAGGGATCCAGTTATCAATGATGATGGTTGGTGAAAACCAGTGGAAGTACTGAGCGTTAGCCACCCACAAAGCATGAGTGATTATCCAGCACTGCAGACCGTTGACTTCATACTTATTAATCAGACCTGAGAAAGAGCAACACATTTATCAAATGAATAATATTGTTATTATTATTATTATTATTATAAATATGTATTTTTTACCTGCTGGTGTTCGGGCACCATCCTGCACTCCTCCCACATAACCTGGAAGAATCTTATGCATGATATCTGGAACGCACATGTACAGCGCCACCTAGCGTAGACACAAGCCGTACGTCACAATTCAAGCTAAAAGCCGTTCGCTATCAGTGTTACTCTGAATTCTGCACACCTGAAATGTGACCCAGGTCGCGTAGATCTTGGCGGCAGCCCACGTGAAGGAAGGGGCACGGTTCCAGATGGTGAGCAGGGTGGCTTCACCGTTGTAGAGGTCCAGTAACGGGTGGCTGATGGAGCACTGGTACTGATCACATGCCATGATGAAGAAAAAGACGATGAAGGGGGCAAAGCACAGCAGCAGGATCACACCTGACAGAGAGAACCAATCCACCTCCCTACAGAGTCCAACAGATTAGCAATATGACTCAAAACCACAAAAGCAGTCATAAGAGGCACTGGGATATTTGTAGCGATTGCCAACAATTCAGTGTATGGGTCAAAATGATTGAAAATGATTAGGGTATTAAGCAAAGATCATGATATTTCAGATATTTAGTAATTTCTTACCACAAATATATTAAAACTACATTTTGATCAGTACTATGCATCTTCATTTTGACAACTTTAAAGTCAATTCTTTTTTTTTTGCAGCCTCAAATTTCAGATTTTTAAATAGTTGTATCTTAAATGAACTATATACATATATACACACACACACACACACACACACACATATATATATATATATATATATATATATATATATATATATATATATATATATTTTTATTTTTTTTTTTTTCCCCTATTTATATTGCATAATCATATAGGTTTGCAACATAAGGGTAATTAAATAATAATAAATTATTTACCCATTATTTATATTTTATATTTTTGGTAAGTAATGTCTTTAATGTTACCTGTACAGTAATTTATTCATTTTTATTTTCTTGTTTTATGTTGTTGTAGGCAGAATTACCCCGATAAGGACCCTGATAAGTTCTAAAACTAATTGCTTTGCATAACTGTAAACAATGCATTTACAAAATCAATGCAATATCAATATGCACTTTCACTTATACCGAGCTTTTCAGTGGCTCACAAAGGCACTCGTGACTGAACAGAGAAATAATAATATGACGCTTTTAATTCAATCAAATTAAGCAAATTAATTATTAAAAATAATGTTCTAATACTGAACCTGATCAAACAATGTTTTGTGTATGACTGAATGACTAGCCCAGTGGCTTACCAAGCTCTCCCCCACTGTACCGGCTCCTTCACGTGGTCTTTCTGCCCCGCTCGGGCTCCATTAGAGCTGCCCTTTTGGCGCTTTCTCACAGCGTCAGCTGTCGTCATAATGTCTGAGGGAGAGACGTTTAAAAAAATCAGAGAGAAAGAGAGCGTTAGATTGGAAGGAAGAGCGTAAAAATAACCTGTAACATGGTAAACATGTCTCTAGCACGAGTGCTCAACGGGTGAACAAAGTGCGCTGCAGATAACAGATAACAAACAGAAGATCTAGGTGTTATATATGTGCTAAATACGATAACGTCCATGGTTTTAAATAATGATTTTAACGTAATTTATCATATATAATCTCAGATCCAGGCCAGAGTTGTTTCCTTTAGTGCTGTGACATATAATGTTATCTTTCCAGCTGATATGAGGTTGGTAATTGTGTGCTTAAGTTATGCAAGCAAAGACAGATGCTCCGCATGCATCCATTTTCAGTTTATGGATTTTTAGTGCTCTGAAAACTCTTCTTGTTTTACATTACGGGCACGTTAACAAATGTGCATATGAATAGCACCAAGAGAGTCGTTCTGCTTGGCATTATTTGGTTTAAAATGGTAATGCTAAACATGCTGAAAACTATGATAATCTAAACAATTTTAGGGGAAATATTTTAATTAATAGAAATCTGGTTTACAAAGAAGACAACATCATCACTGTAGATGTTTGAGATTAAATAGGAGACACCACAATATATATATTTATATATTTTTATTTATATATATATATATATATATATATATATATATATATATATATATATATATTATTTTTTTTTTTTTTTTTTTTACAGCCAGGCTGCTCTTTTATCAAATCAATCAAAAGTAGTGTTGTCTATTTTGTAAGAAATTCTAGCTTTACCACAGCACAACACCACATAGAATAACGTTTTTTGAGTTGTGGTGGAAATGACAGTGTATAAATGTTCATGGTTGCTCTCATGTTGGAAAATGGTAATTTACTGACTTTTAATAGTTGACGCTGATGTAACGTCAGGTGTGCGTTACCCACCTGCCAAAAGGTAATGTGCTCGTTGAGCTCAATGAAAAAAAAAAAACAGGGAAATACGACTCCAGTCGTAACATACTTCCTCATATCAATGTCGATCCAGTGTGATAGTTGCAATTACCCCAATGCGATACGATAATTTAGCAGGACGCTGACACTTAAAAGTCTTTGAAAACCGCGTGTACATAAAGTGCTCGATGAAGTACGCGTACGCTTTGCAATGCATTCATGCCGCAATTTAAAAGAATCATCATATGTTGTTGATAAAGCTGTATTTGTAGTCGGACTGGAAAGGTAAGTGCTGCACATTAAACGCATACCAGAAACGTCAGTCAGCTATACATGCAATGTACAATGCCGTGAAATAAATATAACAATTTGGCAAAATGCAGATTTCAGATACATATAAGCAACTGTTTCAATAATGAAATATGACAAATGCTTACAGTCGTGGGGTGATGCTGCGCCACTTCACGCTGCCCAGATGTTCACAGTGATGTAACGAACAAAAGGCAGTCTCTGGCCGAGGTCTGGCTCCGCCCACGGGTGACGTAACGACCATACATCAAATCAGAGAAGGATGCAGCGCACACTCGAGTCAGTGATTGGACAAGCGAGACCTGAAGCCACGAGCGCCTGATGAGCTCAGCCCACGGGTCCCCCTTTCTGCATCAAGGGCGTCCACCTGCACCGCGGTTACGCAGTTACTTTACAGCTTTAGAAATGAGAAGCAAATTAAAATCGCTGCGAATTTATCAAATAGTTTATTGGAAGGAAAACGCCGACTTTTCTCAAAAACACGCGTAAAAACTTTATTTGGTTCACTGGCGAATTTGTAGAGAAAAGACCTCACTTGCTATTAAAAGCTAATAATAAGTGCACAGTTGACGTAAAAATAAATAAATAAAAGAAAATAATATAAAAGAAACACTACTTTAGAAAATAAAAAACTAAATTATAACGAAATGTAAAACGTTTTTATCTATGTATTTATGTATTTATTTTGAATTTTCTGTTATTTCATAGCACTGAAATAACAGTGTGATTCATTTGTATGTATTTATTCTTAAATATGAATAATTTAAAACGTACGTTGAAACAATATTGTTTGATGTTGACAGTTTAATATGTATGGCCCCGGTGTAGCAAGCATCGAAGTTTTTTTTTTCTTTGTCCCAAAGTGCTGTCTCTACTATATGTTTACCGTAAATATGTTTTTATCTTGTGAGGTTTTTAAATAGTTTTCCTTACTCTAAACCAATGACTATAAAATACTTTTATTTTGAAGTGCAGAATACACACCGGAAATGGAACTACAGTACATAAAAGTTTTGAGGACCCTTGCACGGCCACTGTCCAATGCGCAGAGTTGTTTTTATACATTTTAAATAATTTGTATCTGTGCAAAATGGGTCGCAAGGTTACATTAGCGACTTGCTCCTTGAATCAGTGGGCGCTTGATTTTGAAGGCAACTTGACAAGAATACTTAAAAGTAAGTTCTTATTCACCAGTGGTAATAACTAATAGTAGGCACTGAAGGTCCTATGATCTTAAAGTGACCTCGCCTCATTTTACATCTGCTATTCTCCAAAACAGGTATAGAGATAGCTAAACAGAAAGGAGCCAAATACAGACTGGGACCCGAGCTGGAAATCTGGTAATATTCACTGAAGATATTTAAACAAATATGTGATGCAATTATTATATTTGAGAATAACGAATATTTACTTTCATATATAATACAATATAAAAAAATACAATATATTACATTATAATATAACAATATCATATAATATAAAACAACTATATTTTAATGTTGAAAATGAGAAAACTGATGATATTTGTGGTCTCTCACAAATCTTTTATATGCATCAGTGGGTACGGCTGTGCAGATCATTTCTACGAGTCAGACACCCTGCTCCACTGTTTCCAGGTCCTGAAGTCGCTCTTGGAGTCTCCTTTGACCCAAGACATCATCTGTGATGTGGGAATGTAGGTTATATGGTTTAAAATGTTTAGAAATAATAATAATAATAATAATAAAGCTGTAAATGTTTTCTAATGCATTTAACTTTTACTTGCTATCTCCACAGGCCTGTTATGCATCACAACGTTCGATACAACTGCAGAGTCATTTTCTTGAACAAGTAGGATTTACAGTAGTGCACTATTATAAAGCATTTGCATTAATGACTGATGATTAGTTAATTACAATAATGTAAAAAATATACGTATAATAATACCTTATATAATATATTATATCTAATAATATGTCATTTTATATTTGACAGAAATATACTGTTAATTCGTCCTAAAATGCTTTTGGCTAATTATGGCAACAACAGGGAATTCCGATGGTTTTCACCTTGGAGTCGTCCCAGGTATATTCTACGATATACTGCTTAAAACTTTGTATAATTTGCCTAGAAAAGTCTTTAATGATAGATCACATATGAAATTAATTTTGTTGCAGACATGTTGAGGAATACTTTTTACCCAGAATGATCCAAGACGTGACAGGGCAGGTAAAATATTACGATCTTGTATTATATTATAAAGCTCAATCATGATAAATCATTAAAGGTATTTAATTATCAATAACGTTTCTCATTATTAATTTGCTGAAAAAAGTTCTATTTCGAATAAATTTAGTTCGTGAAATAATCCTGACCGAGAAAGAATCCAGAAATATTTAGCAGCAAAATATTCAACGCTTAGAATAATTAGAACCATTAATAAAAAATTAAGTGCCAAAAATAATACTATTCTTAATTATTCCTATTCTACATGGCATTTAAGACATTTGCAGTGTTAGAAAAAAAAAGTTCTAGTTCAAATACATTTTATTCTTTTTCATTTCTGTTCATCCAGAATCCTGAGAGAAAGAATCCAGAAATATTTAACAGCAAAAACTCTTCTCGACATTGATAACAGCAAGAAACATTATTCAAACTTAACCGCCACAAATAATTGTATATGTATATTTGCATGTATGCACTTTATTATGCATAAATAATAATAATCTCATCTGTCCTCACTGATAGACCACAGTGCCATTTGGAGATGGGGTGCTGTCCACCAAAGACACCTGCTTAGGGAGCGAGATCTGTGCCGAGCTGTGGAACCCCAGGAGGCAAACAATCTCATCAACTATTGTCTTAAATCCTTCCTAATGTCCTGCAGATGACATTTACACGTGCTTTATGCTGTGAAATAAAACATGAATGAAATCAAACAGCCTTTGACTGAGAAATTAACCTTTTTTCCACTCCTTTCTTTAGTCCACACGTTGACATGGGTTTAGATGGTATTGAGATCTTCACCAATTCCTCCGCGAGCTACCATGAGCTGCGCAAGGCTGACCACAGGGTGAACTTGATCAAATCTGCCACCACTAAGGTAACATTTCTGTATGATTTAAATCACAATACAATTAGCAAACAGCTTGAACAGTAATACCATGTTACGATATTATTATCGCTGCGTTTATGATCAAATAGATGGTGAGAAAACATTAAAGATCTTACATTACTCCGAACTTTTTAACTGTACATCTTATTGAACCCATTTTCAAGCGGCCTTTATAAAGATAGTGTTGACACTAAGCCTTATATATAGAGCATGTTTGTTTCAGAGTGGAGGGATCTATCTGTTTGCCAATCAGAAGGGCTGTGATGGAGACCGTCTGTACTACGACGGCTGTGCTATGATTGCCATCAATGGAGATATCGTTGCCAGAGGAGCGCAGTTCTCACTCGAGGACGTAGTATGTAGCGATTCACACTCACTCGGATACTGAACCTGGCGATTAACGTGCTGAAGTTTTCTTCTGACTTTGCAGGAGGTTGTCACGGCCACTCTTGATCTGGAAGACGTTCGAAGCTATCGAGGAGAGAGGTGTCACCCACACATGGTGAGCAACTTTAAAGGACATCAGAGGTTGAAGTGACAAAACGCGCTTTGAATGTTCTTCTTACTGCGCAGGAATACGAGCACAAACCTTATGAGAGGATCAAGGCAGACTTCTCTCTGTCTGACTGTGGTGACAGGTGTCTGCCCACTCATCAGCCCGTGGAGTGGGTTTTCCACACCCCTGAAGAAGAGATCAGGTAACTTCAACGGGGAAAAAATGAACCTACTACAAAAACCTAGATTCATGTTTAAGGGAAAAGTTCACCGAAAATTAAAAAATGCTGAAAAGTTACTCTTCCTCAGAACATCCAATATTTGGAGAAATGCAGCATTGTGTCACTTGCGTAGCTCACCAATGGATGCCCTGCAGTGAATGGGTGCCGTCAGAATGAGAGTCCAAACAGCTGCTAAATCATCATCATAATCCACAAGTAATCCACACCAATCCAGAAAACTGTGTGTTTGTAAGAAACAAATCCTCTTCTAACTTTAAATGAACTCTATGATATTAACACAAGCTTATCTCCTGATATCAGAATCCACTGACGTATTTGTTTAGAACTGTTTTGGACTTTTCATTTGTTAACAGTGCTTGATCTGTAAAAATGTTCTCTCCTACTACATACGAGGCAACCTTTTCTTTAGAGAAAGCGATATTATGAATAGAGAACTCATATTTTAGTTTAAAGGGATAGTTCACCTAAAAATTTAAATTCTGCCATCATTTAATGATCGATTTTAATCATTGGTGAACTATTCTTTTAAAGCAATGGTTTAAAAAGTTTAAAGCATCATTTTTTTTGGTTTGTTTTTTTACAAGCACAGCTTTTCACTTCACAGAATGTGGATTTATTGATAGACTATATAGTCATGTGGATTATTAGCTCTCATTCTGACGGCACCCATTCACTGCAGAGGATCCACTGGTGAGCAAGTGAAGTCATTCTAAGTTTCTCCAAATCTGTTCTGATGAAGAACCAAATTCGTCTCTGATATCCTAAGAGTGAGTAAAACTTTCAGCAAATTCTCATTAAATTTAAATACTTAATATGTAAATGTAAATGTACACAAATAATGAGGTATAAACTACACTGAATATCGGTTTATTTCCCCCCCCAAACAGAACGTTTAATAATTTAATGTGCAAATTATATATATATATATATATATATATATATATATATACACACACATGCAATAACCGTTTCTACATTACAAAATAATGTAGATATAATAAAGTAGAAGCAGTTTCACTTTCAAGCTGCATTAACAGACATGCTTTGCTGGTCTCTAGTGGAACTGCACATTAATACACCCTCAAACTGATCAACTGTAAAAAGTGTAATACTTAAGAATCTAAACCAGTTTGCAAATATATGCACCTTTATTTTTCAATAAATATTTTTATTGAAGGAAGCACACGATGACATATTACATGGAAAGATTTGACAAAGATTTGACATTTACGTCGTGAATGCACCTTTTTGTATTATAAATTTTATTGCATTGATGCACATTTCAAAAGTCAATTATTACATGTTTATTTTGGGTGTTGTTTCAGTCTTGGTCCTGCCTGTTGGTTATGGGACTACTTAAGGAGGAGTGGACAGGTGTATATTTTTATTCTACTGTGCAATATTAGTTCATTAGTGCATTAGTTCATCTTTTATAAAGCATTGTTCCAACATTAATAGTGGTTAGTAAGCAGTTTATAAATACAGCTATAAATGACTTGTTTAGGAGATTTAAAGGAGAAAAAAATAAACACAGCAAAGAGTATTAATTTAAAGATACAAAAAATCTGTACACTAGAATGTTTTTGCTATGAAATTTGAGAGGTTTTTTTCGTTTATCAAGTGTACAGTTGTACCGTTAAATGTTTTGCATCTTGAAAAAAATATTTCTGTGTTCTGTATCCTCTGTGAAGTGTTTAACTTTCTGTTTGGAAGATAAATGAGCCTTTACATCTCCTTTTGTAAATGATTTACAGTGTATAAATAGTCCTCACTTTAGATGAGCTCACAAAAACCGATGGCTTGCAGATACTAAATGTTAGTACTGAACTACCTGACCTAATCGTCAATTAAAGCAGGAACATTTATTAACACACTCAGCAACTGTTATCATGTTTCTAATTAATACAATTTATTACTGTGTATTTAAACAATTTATTATTCATTTACCTAGACTTTATAAATGTTCTTATTAAACTCCTAAGTAACTGGTGTGTAAATAACATAATAATTTAGAAATGCTAAACTGATTAATATGAAAATGCAATTATTAAACATTATATATATGTTCAAGAACAAGGCATTTATAACTGCACTTGTAAACCACTTACTAACAACCGAAACAATGGTTTATAAAGAATGAATTTACTAATGAGTATTTACTAATGATTCATTATGGGTAGTTATTATAAAACGTTAGCTTGTTTTCTTACCAGCAAATATCCTTATTTGCATGCTTATGCTTGTGGTCATAAATGTGAAGATATCAAATATCTCTAGCTAATGAGATTTGCGTGTTTTATTGATTTCAGGCTGGTTTCCTTCTTCCTCTTAGCGGTGGTGTGGATAGTTCGTCCACTGCCTGTATTGTGTACTCCATGTGTGTGCAAATCTGCCAAGCTGTTAAAGATGGCAGTAAGTCCAAAACACACACACACACACACACACACACACACACACACACACACACAAGCAGCTGATTCAAACTCCTCTGAACATATGCCCTGTTGTTCTCAGATGCTCAGGTGCTGGAGGATGTGCAGCGGGTGGTCAGTGATTCGTCCTACAGGCCCGAGGACCCACGTGAGCTGTGTGGACGCCTCTTTACCACATGCTACATGGCTAGTGAAAACTCCTCTGAGGACACCCGCGTCCGAGCCAAAGACCTCGCTGCTCAGATCGGCAGGTCAGTGGACAACGTGCCATCCAATACATTCTTTAATGTTTTTTTTAAAGAATCATCTGGAGTTCACCATGGCTGCATTTATCTGATTGAAATTACTATAACATTTTTTCTAATATCATCAGATATTATTACAAAATAAAATAACTGTTTTCTAACAGCAATTTTTCAAAATGTAATTCATTTTTTTTATGAATGCAAAGCTGAATTTTCTGTAGCGATTACTGCTGCTTAATATTTTTATGGAAACTGATACACTACCATTTAAAAATTTGTGTTACATCAAAGTAAATTAATGCTTATTTCCAGCAAGGATTCACTAAAGGGACAGTAAAGATATTTATAATATTACAAAAGAATCTGTTCTGTTGAAGTATTCATCTAAAAATCCTAAAAAAAAAAGACTAAAATAAAATTATAAAATAGCAAAAAAACTAAAAATATAAAATAGCAAAACTGCTTTCAACATTTATAATAATTTATAAATAATATAATAATTTTCATTAATTGTTAGAATTATAATTATAATAGTATCTTTCTCTGGTTGCAATTTATTTAATATATAATTATTATTATAAAAAGTAATATATATGAAAATGTTTTGTTTTTTTTCTGTGCTCCTCAGCAATCACCTAAATATCAATATTGACATGGCAGTAAAAGGCATGCTAGGAATCTTCTCTATGGTCACAGGGAAGTGGCCTCAGTTTCGTGCTAATGGAGGAAGTGCCAGAGAAAACCTGGCACTGCAGAACGTCCAGGTACATCATAGACGCTATTAATAAATGTATGTTTTTTTATTATTGAAATGTTGCATATTTTCCGCAAAGAATACAAAACATTCTCGTGAAAAAAAAATAATAATAGTAATAATAATAAAACATTACACACATTCACACACACAAACACTGGTTAACCACCATCAGAGTCTGTTAAACACCTTATGCAATAACATTGAATGTATTAATGGTTTCATGTAGTTGTTCAAGGGCATTCTGATATGATTTCATGCTGATGATTTGTTTCATATGCTTCTTACATGACCCATGACATTGCAAAAGTGCGGGCTTGAGAAAGCAGTTTCTGTCAAAGTGATGCTAATTTGCTGACCTTTTATGCGCAGTTTGCTTACATTGTATCAACCGCCACAGTTTTCACAGTAGAATGCTGCAGTTTCTCACCCTAAGCGTCAAACGACCTGCAAATTTGCTGAGTTTGGCTTCTACCTTCACTGCTTTAAAACATAACATTATGCAACTCTTTCAAAAAAATAAAAATAAAGTAATGCTGTATTAGAACCTATTTAAGACATTTAGACACTTATGATGTCACAGCTTTAAAAAAAAGTGGTATAATGTGCTTGAACAAAACTTTGCAAAGAAATAAATAGCAGTTTGACTGCTACGGTAATGTAAACTTGCATGTAAATGTAAATAGCAATTTTATTCAATACCAATTTATTTGAATAGTGCTTTTCAACAAGCTGGGGTTGCTGAGTTCAATGGAGCTTAAAGGAGTGGAGGACCTGATAAAGGAGACCTCAAATGCTCAAATTGGGAGCAGCATGCTCTAAAGCGAGGGGAGCACTACTAAGCTCAACCGACAAAGCAAGCAACCTAACTGAGGCTGCTGCTTAGCGGAGCTCCAGGGACTTGGACATAGGAACTTACTGAGACATCATAGGTCCAGTACGGGTGATGTGAGCACAAGAGGCTCCTATTTAATCTCAGGTGGGTGGCTTTAGGGGGAATTAAGGGTTAAAATAAGTGCAGATAACACTTGTTGAAGCGGCCTCGGGGCATTACCTTCCTGGTCCAGTAACCTCCAAAAACTGAGCGTACGTGGGGCAGGAGGAATTGGAGGACTCAGTCTCAACTTCCTCATCCTCATCTGACATCTCCTGCTCTTCCTGGCTTGAAGCCAGCAGAGCACTAGCTGCTGGGTCGCTCTCACCGAAATGCCATCCTGAAGACAAAGAAGAGAATGATGTGCATACTGCATACAGGAAGATAATGCACTGTGAACCAATATGAACAAAATTGGCTAACTTAACAAAGATGCTATAAAACACAGTATTGTAACATGACAAATAACACAAGATCTTATTGTAAAGTGTTACTGCAGATCCTTTTGAATCCGAAAGTGCAACGTATGTGCATGATGCATGTGTGTACGCTTATTCCAATGCAGGCTCGTATCAGGATGATTCTGGCATACCTCTTTGCCCAGCTGTGTCTGTGGGCCCAGGGGAAACCTGGTGGTCTCTTAGTTCTTGGTTCAGCAAACGTGGATGAGAGGTGCTTCTTTAATGTTGTCCTTTCTTTCAGTATCCAACTGTTAGTAAGTAACAAGGGTATACTTAAAATAAAGTATTCTTTGTCTTTGCAGCTTGACTGGATACTTCACAAAGTATGACTGCTCTAGTGCCGATATCAATCCCATTGGAGGCGTTAGTAAGATGGACCTCAAGTGCTTTTTGCAGCATTGTGTAAGACGCTTCCAGCTCACTGCCCTCATAAGGTGTGCAATCCTTCCTTTTGTCGCACATCTGGTGATCAAATAACTGAGGTAGTTACGTAATCTTGTTTGTTTTGGCCAGCAAAATGAAAAAAATTACATTGAGTGAAAATGAAAAGTGGGTCACTTTAAGGGGAGGCAGACAACTCATTGAGAAATGCCTTTTTGAACTGAGCGAATTAGCATGATTTAAAAAAAAAAAAAACGACATTACTCCAGTCTTCAGTGTCACACGATGCTTCAGAAATAATTCTAATATACCCTTCTTCTGTACAGCATTTTGGATGCTCCACCAACTGCAGAGCTTGAGCCGCTGACCGATGGAAAGATCGTCCAGACAGATGAGGTAAACATAGTCAACCTCATTCATTGATAAAGTTAAGTCTTCAATACTACTGCATTTCATCATAGTGAGTGACTGAGACAGGATGTAGGATGCAGTGTACTGTGCACATCTGTGTGTGGCAAATGCTGTCAGGTACTGTCTGAAATATATTTAAACAAATTTACAGCCCTATGACTCCTGTCAAATGTTGATCAAATTTCACATGAAAATATTTTCTTTGCATCGATGAGATTTCTGCAGTTCAAAACATAAAGCAGATTTATCACACGCAATTCTTGTTGTCATTAAATATTAAAATCTAGCAGTTAATGGGAAAACATTATCCAAAAGCATTGCATCTGTTACTGATATTTCAGTCTTCAGCTGGCATTTGTGTCATTTTTTCAATTCTATACAGTGTCTTCTGGTGTATTTAATCTAATGAATACAGCATTCTGTTTACTTCACTTTAAACACTGGATAGTGCAGAATGTGTCTCTTGTTACATGTATGAATTCAATTATAAACAATGACACAGTATGTTAAAATTCTGTTTAATTAGTGACGTTTAATTTGTTTTTTCATTTGAATAAATGATATTTCTCTCATTTGTTTTAAAACATATATTTTATGTTATTTTTTTAGATTATTTTATCACATTCAAACAATTCAGTTTTAGGTGAAGTAAGAATATACTTTATATTTATACATTAATTATTCTGTCCAAATAATGTATAATAAGGTTATTTAGGTTATTTTTTATTTTGCTATTGTTAAGTAAAAAAAAAAAATGTCACTTGTTTAAGTTGTCCTGTTTTATAGGGTGTGTTTACAGTGCTGCTGTGCCTTAATGTGCTTTTTCCATCACTGTGTGCAGGCAGGCAGAGACCTTACGCGTGTGTTTCTGTGCCTCTCTCCCGCAGGCTGACATGGGAATGACCTACTCAGAGCTGTCTGCGATTGGCAGACTCAGGAAGATCTCCAAGTGTGGCCCGTACAGCATGTTTTGCAAGCTGATCCACTCATGGAAAGAGACCTTCTCTCCCTCGCAGGTCAAACATGCCCTTACAGTACTCGCAGCGCCTGATACTTTTAAAAGCACTAATATTTGACACGTTAATTTATGACCGGAAGGGTTAATGCCACGCTTTGTGCGAATGCCATTTTTTGGGTTTCTCCAGGTGGCTGCTAAAGTGAAACATTTCTTTAGGATGTACTCAATCAACAGACATAAGATGACAACAGTCACCCCCTCTTATCATGCTGAAAACTACAGTCCAGATGATAACCGTTTTGACCTCCGTCCTTTCCTTTACAACACGCAATGGACCTGGCAATTCCGCTGCATCGACAGTGAGGTCAGCAGATCTACAGATCTGTTAGGCTGTTTTATACAAGCGTTAACACTGAAACTTTACAGAAATGCTCTATGTATATGTTATGCACAAATGCTGTTTGTATAATACTGATGCGGATGTTTGTCTGAAGATGTCTGCATGTAGTTTTTCTATTTGTGTGGAATCCATTGTGTTTTTCTGTTGTATAGGTGGCTGTGATGGAGTGATGTGAGAGGTGTATGCACAACTATCAGAAGACATTGGTCCGTGTTCCAAAGATTCGTCTCGGCCGCTGATGTTATAGTGAGCGCTCAGCGATTCTCTGCAACTCGTTCTAGTTATTGTTTTTCTTAGGATGCATAAATCCTAAATAATGTCTTCAGTTGTGTTGGCATTATAATGCAAATAATCAGGTTTGTAATTATCGATGTTGTGCATTGTTCATACGCATTTTTTCATAATTTGCCAAGAAACAACCACATATGCCCAGATCAGTTCAAATGTGTAACGTAAAATGACTCTATGCCCTATGAAATTAAATGACTGCAGCATGTTTCAACAATACAGGCATGCCAGTGCAGTAACAGTGATGACCAGGTCATTCCTTGGCTTGCAGACCTCTTTGACATAATAAATATTTCTACAAAAAGCAGTATGCTCTTTATATAGTATGCTATGGTTAAAGCTCGGGCACTGTACATTTCTAGCTTTATTTTTATAAAAAATTATTCTGCAATTTTGGAAGGGGCCTTTTTGTTAATATATTGTAGTTTCAAAGGCCAACGGGATAGAATGTGATGCTAAGGAGAAAATGCCATTAACTGATTGACGGTTAAAACATCATATTTTATTGCGTACACGTGTAGGTATTTGAGAGAGATTTTGAAGTTAGAACGGTACTTAAAGTTGTCTGAGGGCAGAAAGCACGGGAAGGCGGATGTGGACGAGTTGGGTGTTAGAAAGCTGACTTCCTCTTAAATGTGTGAAACGGTCTAAACACACACACACATGCGCTCGCACAATTGTTTTATATAGGTATAAATGAGAAGGGAACATGCTTATTTTAGTGAGATTGGTGAATGTATTATTTAACTGTTCCTATAACCCGTTTTAAGGGTGTCGCCAGTAAATTCCCACGCTTGCTCAATCCCTTTGCAGCTCGTGACGCAAATTAACTCGAAGGAAAACTTAGGCTCTTAGGAAAACACTAGACTCATAAACCCCAGCCAGTTACTTCGATTAAAAATAACTCCTCGTTAAAAACAAAGACAGGCGTCTGTTTGATCAACGGAACTCAAAGAGAACACCGGCAGGAGATAAAGCTCGTCTTTCGAGTGAGTCATTTTACGTGACTCTTTTGAACCGGTTCGCATATCACTCGATAAACACCAGAAACTAAACTAACTCTGTATAATATTTAATATGTAAAACACTGAAAAATGTAAATCAGAATGTATCACACGTGTATTGGGGGATGACCGAACGAGGGAATTTGTATGAGGTGAACTGGTTGGTTGTAAAGAATCACTCGAGCCGGTTCGCTAGAACGAAACTCACCTAGCTAGTGCTCCGACATGAGCGAGCAGAAAGTTTGAGTGAGCGAGCGGAGGACATGGGAGGAGTTGACTGCTCCTAAAAACACCCCGAGCACCGTTGTTGTCTCTGACATGTCACATTTACTGTAACACCGACCCAGTGCTGTTGGAATCAAAACAAGCGTGTCTCCACTATGGTTGCTAGCGACACTGTCACTCTATTGACAGACACGGGCAGGAGACTCGTTTAGGTTTGTCCTTCGTCGCTACCGAAAACTTTAACGCCCTGTTTGGGATTTATCTGGCACATTTGGAGACTCGTAGCGACTGCCTAGATGGAAGAAGAGCCGCTACTGACTGGCAGCATTAACCGGGGTCCAGGAGATTATGGATCTCATGATAATGGTGACCATGATAAACATGAAGAATCACCAGGATCAAGACGACCGTCCTATTCAGCGACCGACGATTCTTACCCCGTGCACGAGGGTACGTATGTTTTACCAGCCTGGCCTGACAGTAGTGTATTCGTTCACCTCTGTTTGGTTTCTGTCTTTGCTGTCAGACAAACACACCATCGTCTTCTTATTGCCTCTGCAGGTCGTCTTTGACTTCATTTGTTGCTTTTTTACCCTATGCATCAAATCACAAGTGGAGATAGACATATTGGAAACGACTATTTATTTATTTGTACGGTTAATTTAATTATTGTCAAAGATTAGGTTTCACATTTGGCGGAAATTTGGGGCAGCTAAAGCTGTTTTGGGAGAACGTGTGAAAATATTGTTATGAAAAGTGCCGCGAAACACAATTTGAACATTATGCCAAGGGAATCTGAATTACTAGTTTTGGTCTGTGATTTTGGCAAGTTCAGAAAAAGGTCTAATCTGTTAACAGTTGGTTAAATTAGGTACTATGGACTAACAAATAGCAGTGCATCCACAGCATTTAATTTTATTTTTACCACATTTTCGAAAAAAGAATTATTTGTGAACAATATATATGCTGTAAACTAACATAAACGTTGTCTTTTTTTAAGAAAAAAAAAGAGATGGACAAAATGTAATAAATGCTGTAAAAATATATCGCTGTTAGTCTGTGTTCGAATTGAGTTTTTTTTTTTAATATAAATTAAATTTAAATTTAAATTCCCTGTTATTATGTATATTAATATCGTATTCATATTTATTATTCATGTGTTTTTACGCATTTGTTCAGTGTCTAATCACCCTTCACGCACAATTCTATTGAGCTGAGTAATGCAGTGGCCAACCAGAGGCGGTCATATTAGTCATCGCTGAATTTTGTTCAGAATAAACCTTGCAAATTCCCGTAATCATAACCTACATGAGTGCAGACGTACATAAAAGTGAGATTCATTTATCACACAAGCTACCAGAGGAGTTATGAGTGCTTAAACACGAGCTAGACGAACTGTGCTTATTCAGAGTGGGTTCTTTTACTGCATGGTTCAGTATAACACAATTCAGAACGCTCTCAAAATGCAAGATGTATAATTTGAGTGATACTGATTTCATACAACAGTTCAATAAACAAGAGGTTAATACTTTCAGACGCCACATTTTGCACTATTTCGCCCCAAAAAAACCCCCCCAAGAACACAGACACAGCACTGTTTTGCATCTCTGATCAACATTACAGTGTAATGAATGTTCCTGAATGAATCAACCGTTTATATTAATCCGTTCAAACGCAGTGACTCACTTAATAACAGACATCTTGCCACCAGTTTTAGTTTCCCATTTAAAGTGTGTATTTTAAGTGATTTGACATTTTGAAAGTATTCAAAGGTTTAGGATTGAAATATCGAAGCATTTATGCATTTGTAACCGCGTTCATGTCTTGCAAGTTGCATTCAACTACGTAAATACATCTGGACACCACTTGCGAAGATGCAAAAAAAAAAGTCTTTTTAAAGGTGAAAATCCCTACAAAGGGTATAAATCACTTTAAACTTACTGAAAATGTTCATTTCAATTCAGTGGCTCTTTATTGTTCTACGTAGCGTTATCGCACAAGGATGGTTTGGATTTGCTGGCTCATATCCTGTTGAGAAGTTAAGGTTTGGCAGCTCCTGAATATCCTGTGACACTTAAAAATATGCCGGTATTGGAGCCTGAAATGTCTGCCTACACACATAGTTTTTACAGTCAGAATATTTTCTTTTTCAACTCAGGAACATAGAACGATCCAGTAAATTTTGCGAATGCAATATGGGAATATGGCAATCTTTCACTATATTTTTGTTTAGATTACAGAGAATTTAATCGTTTAACTTCATTTAATATTACAAGATCTTTAATGCAAAATATTCGAAAAATATTTGGAAAATAAGAAAATAAAATATTTGAATGTAAAACACATCAAAGTCACAATTAAAACGTAGTTTATCTTTTTGTTCATTTGTTTTTTCTTTGACACAGATGCAGATGCAGAGCTCTATATCCAACAAGCAGTTGTATTTATTGAAGATGCAATTCAGGTTATTTTTGTTTTATATAACGTTTAGAAATATATATATATTGCTTGAATGAATGTCTGATTTCCCTGTTTGTGCTCTTTCTCACAGTATCGATCCATCAATCACAGGGTTGATTCTTGGTCCTTGTGGTTATATAGATGGTACTATTCCAAAATTTGTCAGTGGTAAGCATGCAGAAATTTATACTTTTTTCTAAAGATTTATGTAATTTAATAAAAAAAAGTGGTTAGCCATGAAAAAAATTGCTTCATAGGTTTATATGAATATATAACTGTATTTCAGTTTATTTGATATCAGTATTCACACATGCGTGTATAATCTTAGTGTAGGTGAGCCAGCCTCATCAGTAACACACCAGATCATATTTAGAGAGCCTTGCTTTAGTACTTTATGTTGTTAGTAGTTAAAGTTATTTCAAACTGGTTCTCAGCTGGTGAAAACTTACTTATTGCGTTGTGGACAGATGATCTAAGTAGTGCATATAAAAGTTTTTATAAAATATTTTGTATATAAATGTATGTAATATGTATGTGTGTGGACAGTATATATATATATATATATATATATATATATATATATATATATATATATATATATATATATATATAATTAAATACATTAAACACATTATAGCATTACCAGTATAGTTCCTGTGGGTTGAATGTAAACAGCACTTTACTTAAATTAAAATTTGCCAAATGTGGGTGAAAAGCACCCATTATTGGGTTACACATATCAACTCACTAGCCGGTTTGGTGGGATGTGGTTTGTAAATCTATAATTTTACGTAACATTGCTATTGAGTCCTTCCCATACAAACTCTAACATTTCCAAAACAAAGCAAAAAGAGGGTCGCAGAGAGCCACTGTATTTTCCATTGAATTACATTAACAACATTATAATAACAACACTTCTTACTTCAACCCATTCTTACTTCCTAGGGGCCACATTCCTGCAATGATATTGCCCTGTACCCTCTAGCTGTTTATGTGATCATTAGTTTACACACTCTCTCTTTCTCTTGAAAGGGGTCTGGGGTTCACTATTGCTGTTGTCCTGGGACTGGCCTTCATTGAGAGACCTTCCTCTCTGACCTACACCTCGGATATTCGCTTCAAACCCAAGCCATGGGAGCCACCTTGTGGACTGACGGAGGGCATTGAGATGGTCTGCCTCTGTGTCTTCATCCTAGACATCACTGTGAAGGTAGAAATCCACAACTATTCAGTTGAGCTTTGGAATAGCGTCAACAGATAGTTCGCCCCCCCAAAAATTGAAATCTCTCATTATTTGTCATTCGAGCCCGTATGAAATGATGATAAACAGACTTTTTTTTAAAGATTTGACTCAAGTCGCTTAATACTGAACTAAATAATTTATTGGATGTTTTGTGTTTTGCAGAGTTATCTGATAGGATGGGAGGAGTTTCGTACGAACAAATGGCTGATTGGTTATGTAGTAGTGATTGCAGCATCAGTTATTGATTGGATGTTGAGTATTAGCATGATGTGCAGCGAGGTGAGTTTGCAAAGCTGCGTACTTATTGTGAATTTATACTATAGGTGGTTTATTATAGTTAACTTCCAGTCTGTGTTCGTTTATTGGTCTGGTTAGTGCCGCTTAGCTGCTGTTGTTGATTCTATTGGTGCGTCTACCGGAGGTTAAGTTAGGGCCACAAAAGTAACGTTTGTTTATGTTGTTGTTGTTGAAATCGTCTATTACAATATATAACAGCATTTACGCTTTAAAAAAACTGGTGTAGAAAGCTTTCATTCAGTAATTGTAAAATAGTACATTTCACGAATGTTTTCAAAGCAATGGCAAGAAAATTAAACTGAAGATAGAAATAGTATTAAGTTAAATAAACTTTAAATCTTCATATGACATCATATTCATATGAAAAATTCTATGACATAAATATACTTAATCATGAAATAAAATATTGATTTTCCCCACCTGCGATCTGCCCACTATTGTCAAAATAATGTTCTTAGAATTATAAAATTGTTCTTAAATTGAATTTTTAATTTTTAATAAACTTTAATAAACTTTTAATGAAAGTGCAGTTAACTTCTTTTTATTTAAAATTATTTAAAAAAAATCAAACATGATTAATGTTTATCTGTGTCAGCTTTTTGTCTGATTTATGTTATGTTTAATTATCAATACATTAGTAATTTATTTTCTTTTTTTTAATATTTATTTTTAATAACACTTAATAACACTCCTCCGAATACTGAAAGGCATATTTAACTCATATAAAAAACTCATAATTTACTTGCCATCATTTAAAGAGCAGATTAGAATTGCTATTTTAAATCTACCCCTCTTTTGTCATTTACATCTCATTAAGCGCATCAAATAAATGTTCATTTTTGGACATATTCCTTCATAATCTCAGTATAAAGTCAGTAGTGAGCATGTTTCAGTCAGCTGTCAGCATCGGGTCTAATGATTGTAATGCTGTCCTGTCATTCTGTCCCACAGACTTTAAGAGTTAGGAGGCTAATTCGCCCATTTTTCCTCTTGCAAAACTCTTCCCTCATGAAGAAAACTTTAAAATGCATCAAAAGGACTCTTCCAGAAATAGCAAGGTAATAACATATTTTCTGTAATAAGGGATATTCCCCATAGCAACGTCCTATAATTCATTTTTTTCACTTCTCAATTTGTGTGCAGTTCCATTCTAATATTATAATTTTAAAATGACCAGATCTGTCCTCACTATTTTTCACTTCCGTTTCAGTGTTATTCTGCTTCTGGCGCTGCACATCTGCTTATTCACCATGATAGGAATGCTGATCTTTTCCAAAACAGATGTAAGAAGTCATCACATCCTTATCGTGTAATTAATATAATAATACTTACATGAGCCCACTTTTTGATTTAAACATGGCCCTGTTAAAGAACATTACATTTTGCCACAATTCATATCTAGAGTATGTGAAAAAAAAACGTCTGTTGGTGTTGGTGGGGGAAACTGAGTCATATCTAGAGATCAGAATATAGAGACCTGGATGTGAGATCATTTGACATGTGCCAACATGAGCGGCCACATAGAAATAATGCCAGTCATCTTAGTAGAGCACCGCTTGTTCTTAAAAATGGCTTAAATAGTCTTAATCTCAATGTTTGTGTGTTTCTGTAGGACCCTAAGAAGAATGGAGAATGGGAAACGTACTTTAAAAACCTGCCACAGGCCCTGTCTTCTCTGCTAGTGCTGCTAACGACAGCCAATAACCCCGACGGTACGTACATGTTGTTACAAGTCTCTCAGGAGGTCAAAATCTCTGAATGGCTCTGTAAAGTTTTAGATGGTCGGTGACAGATGACATTTTGGCACCGTTGCGTCAGATTCTCAGTCATCTTTGGCTCATTGCAGTGGAGGCTGTGAGTCATTGCTTTTAACCACATGATATCTTGTGACTCGTCACAACGTTCTGTTAAACTTTGACAGGTATCTGTATTCATTTTAAACGTGAAACTGCCTACATTGGCCTAAGAGATTTCTTGTAATCTCTATGTGTGAAAATGTGTCTTCCTCTCTCAACAGTCATGATTCCAGCATACTCTCTGAACCGTGGCTATTCTATATTTTTTATACTCTTTAGTGTGTTTGGTAAGTTTCTACGCAATCCAGATCAGTTGCATACGCACTACTCTTCACAAGTTAGTAATACTATAAGAATTCTCAATTATTTCTGAAAGATCATGTGTCTTTGAGGAATGGAATAATTGCTGAAAAAACTTGCAGTTTAGAGTATATCAAAATAGAAAGCAGATATAATTTTTTTCATCAAATAAATTCAGCTTTGGTGAGCTTAATATTATAATAATAATAATAAAATCTATTCTTATTCCAAACTTTTGTCTGGTAGTATTATATATAATGCATTTAATATTGCATTCATAACCCCCCATCTGCATTAAACACTGACATCTCTATTTCTTTTTTTTTCCCTCTCAGGAACGTATTTGTTAATGAATTTAATGACGGCTATTATTTATAACCAGTTCAGGGGATATTTACTGGTGAGTGATATACTAACATTAGACGTTGTTTTAGGAATTTGCTAAGGGAACATTTCAGCAATCTTTATTTTGTTATTATTTCCAAACTCTGTTTTATATCTGTTTTATAATTTCCAAGCGCCTCTTTTCCACATAACAAAACTTACCAGAGGGGTCAGTCAGAAAGAAGCATAACAAAATTAACATTTTCCGTATGACTCTGGTTTTCAGTTCGTTTAAAGTGCCTCTGTTATAAAAGGTATACATTTAGGTTTTGTGGGTCTTAACAGGTTGACACGCATGCACTGTCAAAAACATAAATTTTCTTATATGCATTTACCTTATCTGTTCAAAGACTCCCAACCGATTTGTTTGACAATTAAATCTTTTTCAAACCCCCTCGTGACTGGCCGCTTTCTTTCAAAGCAGTGTTTGTGAGCTTTTAATGCTGCGAAAGCAGCACCTAGTGGCAAAGAATGAATTTGCATTTTCATTCATTCCAACACGAAAATCAAGTTTTCCCAGGTCTGCGTTCACCACATATTGATATTGATGTCAACATAAAACAGCTTCAGCTTAAGACTTATTTTAAGCTTGTTTCGATGATTCAGTGTGTTTTGTGAAGTCATGCATGTTCGGTAAAAGTTGATTTTAGGTCAACTCTTCCTTCAATTATTAATCTTATGGCCTGTGTGTCTAGATGTCAGTTCAGACGTCTATAATCAGGAGGCGTCTGGGTATTCGGGCTGCTTTTGAGGTGCTCTGCTGTCCAGGCCGAGGGCACACCAGCACTCAGTCTGAAGGCCATGTGTAAGATCCAGTCCTCTCCAGAAATTTAGTTCTTCTTCCTTACAGCAAACATTCTCTCTTTATATCTCCGATGTGGTGTTTCATGTCTCATAACACGACTTTCCCCGTTGCTGTTCAGGGAGCGAGTGGCGATGAACATGTTTCTGCAAGTCATGGAGAGAGTTCACATGAAGTTTTATTGCAGGCAGGCTATCATTAAGGTCAATGCAGACTGCAGAATAGTTTGTTATAGTAAACAGCGCGTGACATAGTTGTTTACTTTACCTGTCTTTTGTTTCCTCCAGGCTGCTCGGCAATTCCCAGACGGCTTCATTAATGGAGAGGACTTCCAGAGGCTCTTTAATGAGCTGGATAAGGATTTTATGAAAGAGGTTTGATTGCCTACATTTGTGGATCATTTTTGAATTCAGGAAGTCACACTTTCTGTACAGTTTGTACTAGTTTGTTAAATTAGTATTAGGACATAGCACATAGCAGGGATGGTTAGAATTTGAATCAGAATGACAGCTGGATGGCAATTCACAAAATTACTTTTCATGAATCCATTACAGCAACAAAACAGCAAGAATAGATTACTGTTTAAAGTCTGTTTAAAGTCTGCATGTAAGTTTGCTTCATTTTGTTTGGTATTAATACAATTAAGAGAGCATTCTTGAAAATTACGCGTTTTTCGACTGTGTTCTAAACAAATAAGTTAAATTCTGATAATAAATATATTAATAATGTAATAAATCAATGTATAATAATAGAATATAATTAATTTATAAATGTTAAATGTTAAAAAATATATTTTTTTTAGTATATTGCGTTTAAATAAAATGCAAATTAATATATTGTGTAGAAAATTATTATGCAAACGCTGAATATTATTAATTAAACCACACTTAATATTACACGGAGAGTTTGATTTAATTTAGATTTCCTCAAATTCAACCAGCTGAATTGGAGTTTTTCTAAAGACACTCTTAATTTAATTCTGAACTGAGCTTTGATGTTGACTGAGATTTTAACTTTTCTATTTGTTTTTTTTCCTGCAGCACCCTCAAAAACCAGAGTATAGCTCTTCTATCCTACAGTCAATCCAGAATATCTACAGTCACTTTTATATTACTGTTCTGGGGAATGTTGTCGCTCTGGCAAATGTCCTCTGCATCTGTGTAAGATACCATATTTCTTTTTACTTGCTTTGATTGTCATGCACATCACCCTACGAGAAGAACAGTGTGCACTTTTTCAGAAATCTGTAGACTAAAACATTGTTATCCAAATTGGTTGTGCACCCCCTAGTGGTTTATTATAGAGCCGCAAAGGGCTCTTAAAATAGAAATGCCAAATTCAACTGAAGATTTAATATTAGATAGTCAAGCGTAACACTTAACTCTTACACAAATAAGTCATTAAATGTAAACATTGACCACGGATTATACTTTAAACAATAAAATGTTTTTTTTGTAAAATGGTGCCATCTTGTGGATAACATGGAAAAAAGAAAGTTTGTTTCAGATCTCTGAATCATGAATTTCATCTCTGATATCTGTTACTGTTTTTCTGCAGACCATCTTAGTTCTGAATTCAGAGAAAACTGTATCAGAGAAAAATAACTTCTATATGGAGGTGACGGTTTCATGCACTCATAATACACTTATTATTAGTATACAAATATTAGTTAATTTGTAAAACTTAAAAAAATAGACTGGTGTTTATTCATAAATATTTGATATATGTGTTTTCTGCATGCTTCTATAAACATTAATGTGAAAATGTTTTCTGTTTTTTAGATCATCAACTGTATCTTCATCCTGTACTACGTAATAGAGATGCTGCTGAAAATAGTGGCTTTTGGTTGGAAAGGTTACCTGTCTTACAGGAATAACATCTTTGATGGATTCCTCACTGTTCTTCTTCTGGTAACTTTTTTTTTTAAGTTATCATTATGCGTTCCGTGTCATATATAGCTATTTACACGGGCTGTAACTTCTATTGTGTTTTTTTTTCCTTCTCAAAAGACAATTCAGATCGCCATATTCATCACGTACAGGATTCCCTATGAGGACGTGTGAGTGTGCTCAGTTTGAAGAACAGATCTCCCGATCCTTCCTTTGAATGCTTTAATGTGATGTTTTCCTCTTACGCTAACAGAGATCCGGTTTCACGACGTGTGATGGCTTTGTGGGAAATGGTGCGATTGATCAACATGCTGATCGTCTTCCGTTTCCTCCGAATTATTCCAGAAATCAAGGTTGGTGGCTCCTTTCATTAATAACCTCGGTTCTCAATGCACGCAAGGAGAACTGACACAGCTGTGCAAAACATACTGGCACCATTGCATTTGCAGGAGCAAGTTTTTTTTTTTTTTTCAAATAATTGCAACATTAAAAGAGCACTAATAAATGTTTAAAGAATAATAAACTCTTAATAAATCTGTAATGATTTTATTTGTGCATGCTTTAGTTGATGGCTGTTGTGGCCAGCACTCTTGTGGACCTGGTGAAAAACTTACGGGCATTCGCTGGCATTCTGTTGGTGCGTAAACATGCTCTTTTTACTAGCGTTTTTTTTTTGTTGTTGGCGAGATTGGTTTCTTCACTTGTACATTCCTCTGATGCAGGTGGTGTACTATGTGTATGCCGTCCTTGGTATCTGGCTTTTTCAGGGAGCTATAACCCTTCCGTCAAACACAAGGTACTGTTCATCAACTGCACATTTAACAGGAACGCATAAACATACAGTAAAAGCTGTGATGTTGTGAGATTATTTTTATTTTTAAGCAGACAGTCTACTAATACTATAATGACTGCTAGTTAACATGTAGTTATAAAGTTACTTACTGTTAGTAGAATTTCTAAAGTGGACTATCGAAATGAAGTGTTACAGAATAACATACGAATGCTCAAGAAATATATCTTATTCTTTTATCATTTTTACATCTTAGCCTCTTCTCTCTCTCTCCTTTCAGTCTAATCTTAAATGCCACCATAGAGAACAAAACGGACGATCCCTACAGCATGAGTTGTGGCACTTTTGAACAGCTGGAGTACTGGCCAAACAATTTTGATGATTTCGCTGTAAGTTGCACAGAGGCCTCTGGGAACTTGTTCCCAGAATGCCGTAATAAGCACATATATGAGGAACAAGGAGACTTGACTAGATTCGCCGGGTTTGTAGTATTAAAATGCGTTTGTGGGTTTGTTTTTTATTTTAATACTATGTTCACTTTCGAGACTGAAGGGTCACATTCTATTCACTCCTGTATTTTAGTTTGATCTGTTTTAGGGATAAGCATGTTAAGGATTTTTTGGTTTTGCAAATGCATGTAAATGATCGAACTCTTAAATGAAAAATAAATGCAGTTGTATTCTTCCTGTCATATTTTTCAAGTCCTCTCTGGTTCTTCTCTATAACATCATGGTGGTGAATAACTGGCATGTTTTCACGGATGCATACATCAGATACACTACAGAGTAAGCCAGACACTTTACACACACACACACACACACTCTCTCTGTCATGTGTGCTTTACCCGAAAATAGTTTTGTAAATATGTACCCATAATTCTTCTATGTCAGGTGGTCCTTGGTGTACTTCGTGGCTTGGTGGTTGACATCTTCAGTCATGTGGGTCAACCTGTTTGTGGCCCTCATTTTGGAGGTATGTAAATATTTTCCTGTAAAAAATTCAAGACTGAATATACTCAATTTATTAATGCACATTCCTAGTCTTCGTATTCCAAAAAGAAAAGCATACATAGTAGCACATCCTGTTAGTTACTTTTGTGATCATCAGATCATGAACTAAATCAATAAATTCTGACCTTTTCTTGACAGCTTTTCAAAGCATGCTAGTTAACCAGTTTTTTCCCCTTTGATTAGAATTTCACCTATAAGTGGGACCGCAGTAATGCTCTTTCTGTTGAAGATGTGGAGAGAATTGCCTATCAAAGCACTGTACAGCTTATTTTCAGGTAAGAATAAAGCCTTCACTTGAATGAGTGAGAATCAATGGAACGATTTTTAGTTTAAGTTATCAGAAGGATTGTGTTGATGATTCAATAGATAGAGCTGAAAGTACATTTGAAAAGAGTTTGAATGGTCACACTTTATTTTCAAAGTCCTCCTAAATTTTTCACAAACCATTAACATAAACCCTTATTGTGTAAGATTAGGAATTCAGAATATGTGCTTTATAAGTACTAATACACAGCCACCTGCTACCTGGTCTCATGGCAATAATTAATTAATTACAATTAATTAATTGTACAGCCCTAAATCCCATGTAACTACAATTCTTCAAAGCAGTTCAATTCTTCATATAAGGATGTTCAAATGGCACGGTTGCATCAACAAATGCGTTTTTATATCAGTTAGGTTCGGTGTAGGGCGTAGGCTAATTTCAACATGTCAGAGCATTAAGTTTTCACCACAGTCAAGGCACAGTACGTACCTGCGATATTTACCTATTTCAAGGTGATAAAAAACTTACCAGGGTTCACGTATTGAACCCATGTTTTATTGCAATTTAGTGGTATCTTTTGAAAACCGTTGGGACACTTAACGGTCTTATTTAAAAAGTGCCCCCAGGTATATTTTACGACATGAGACCAGGTTGTGTTATTAACAGGCATGTTTTATTAAAGCAGCGAGTGTTTAGTGAGAATTAGTCCCTATACTAAAGTGTTATCTTTTAAATTCACAGCTCATTAAAATGAACGCTGCTTTCTCAGTACACATGATTTTTGAATCTATTAAGTGATTTTATGAAGCGTTTATTTTTTCAGTCCTATAGCCAGTCAGTGATTTATAGTTTTATTACAATATACAATGCGATGTCTTTTATGTGGGTTTTTTTTTTTTTTTTTTTTTTTGCACAAGCGAGTACACCTTAGCTTCGATACTTGACAGAATTTGCCCGAGGCTCTGCCCAGCATTTCAGCCTACGTTCTGCTCTTTCCTCACAGCTTTCCCTCACATTCCTCTCTGATTAAGGAAGGGAAGGGTAATGATTTAATTTAGCAGAATGTAGCGGGGTTTATCCTGCCGTTGATCACTCTTTAAAATTTGAGTACAAAACATTCCCTAATATATACAGAATTTCCGATTTTTATTTATTTATGCCATTTTCCTGGATTAACATCCTTTGGTTGTTTCTTTCCAATCGTGTGCCAAATTAAGGGTATGGCATAAAAGATCATATACAGGACTTTTAATAAAACCTGAACAAAATGATGATGCTCATCGATACAGAACACTGCCAATACACAACAAATCCATGCGTTCTAAAAATAAAAACCCATAAATCTCAGAATGTTTTGCTCAGTTAAATAGGGTGCTACACATTTAACTACTTAGATTTGGAGTTACCCTGTTTTGCTAATTTTTTAAATATTCAACACACTAAAATTTATCCAGTAAATGTATTAAAATTGGTTTGTGAACCAATAGGGATTTTTATGGAAGCCTGTTTCCTCCACTGTATAAAAAAATTGCGAGATATAAAGTCAGAATTATCATAAGCAGAGCTTTGTATGGCATTTAAAGTCGCAATAACCTTTTTTTAATTTTTTATTCCGTATTATTTATTTTTTATTCCATTTATTCCGATTTTTTTTTGCTGATTTGATAATACTATTTAACTAGTAAAATCTAGTCTTTCTATGTGACGGGGTAGCCCACAGAGAATGCTGGTAAATAACAGTTGACACTAGCCACTGACGTCTGTAGTTAAAAAATCTATGGAAATTAATAGCTGCCGTCAAGCGATTAGTTACCGTTCTGCAAAATATCAAGAAGAAATAAAAGTGAGCAAATGATTTTTCATTTTGGGTGAACTCTTAAATTTAAAGCAGAGAAACGATTGTTTGAATGTGTTTTTTTGTGTTCTTTTGCCCTTCCTCCATCTTCAGAGAGCACGTTCAAGAGCCGACAGAAGAAGAGTTACTAGCTCAACTACAACAACATCCTCATCTGCACCTCTCCTGGTGACCCTAAGCTCACCCCCCTCACCTCCACCTCACAGGACGCCTTTAATACATAATTACACCAAAACACCCAGAATCCTCCAGGATTCCATCACATCTGTGTAGGCCTCATGTTTACATAACCATCCATTTTGAGGGCCTGTTTCCCATTATAGGATCTGTGTAGCTTCAGGTCGGCCTGGGAAAGGATGTATGTGTTTTTAGCAGAGCGTCACGCAATTAATGTTCGAAAGAAACTTCAATTTATAAAGAGGCTTCAGCTCAAATCACTCCTGAAGTCCCAGAGTTCTTGTTTAATGCTCGACATCCTTTAAATTATAGTAGTGTTGATGATACTGTATCCAGAAGAATTTCTTCTTTGAGTCTGAAAGTCTTTTTTTTTTCTTTTTTCTTTTTTTTTTTTTTTGTTTGGAAAAAACAAACACATTTTTGTTTTGCATTTTATAAATTTCATATTTTATTTATTTTTAAGCCTGTTACAATCCAAAAAAAACTAACTATAGATTGTTTTAAAAGTCATGGAAACAAAGGGACATGAATCATTACTGTAAAATACTTTATTTTTGCTGCGCTTTTATTGATTTGTAAATTCTAGATTTTTGACTGTTCCATTATGTTTGTTCAGTGTTTTTATTTCTGTTAGATTTCACTATATTTTTTTACAGAAATCTTTGTGGGTGAATTTCTGTAGAAGTATTATTTCACCCAAAAAATGTAAAATGAAAAGGAAATTGATTCTCATTAGTGTAATGTGAAATGCAATCAGATTTTTTCTGCATTTTGGGTGTAATATAATGTCGAATTGTAAATTTCAGTGACCTTTGGGAAAAATGTTCTGTTCATGTCAGATGGTGTTTTGCTGCAATCTATGCATTTGACCGAATAAGGGTATAAATGGTTTAATTACACCACTACATTCATTGTGTTCTTTCTATTTTGAGAACCTCCTGTTAATTAAATGACTTAAATCTGGTTTATATCATTACTTTTCTGTAGCATGCTTTACATCAAACCAAATTTAAATGACATTTTATATATAGGCAAAAAGTATATATATATATATATATATATATATATATATATATATATATATATATATATATATGTATATGTAATGTTTTGATTAAGTTTATAAAATGTATATTCAGTTTTTATACAATTTTATTTCAGTTTTAATTTCTTTTTCTAAATGAGATGAGAAACGTTGCATACATTTTTGGTAATAATAGTTTTAGTAAAAGTGTAATAACCCCAGTAAGAGGACCACACAGGCTTGCATGAGGTCTTACATAAGTGTCTCATTTCCATCACAGTCTATCTAGCAAGATCATTTTATAGGCCATTTGAAAACTCCCAGGTTATTATATGGCCTTCCTCAGCCTCCAGAAAAGTAGATCAGGGCTAACACTCAAACACACACACACACACACACACTTTGCACTGATTTAGGGGTTAAACATACAAACACACCCTCATGCAGTGGGCATGTTTTCCCAAAATCTGTTGTGGTCTGCCTGACCTTGCGTTAAACACACATCAGAGTGACTGTGTCCACACACACTGTCGTTCACCTCATCTTCCAAACAAATACACAGAGTTCCCTTCTACTGTTTGTTTACGTTTTCCTCTAGATGTGTTATAGCTTCAGCGAGGGTTTTAGTGACAAAAAATATGTCAAAGTTGCCAGTAAATTCAGTTCAGTTTGCCAGTATTCATTTAAAAATATATCAAATCTATATCTTAATTTTATGCAGTTGCTACTCACGTGACGTTACTGTCACGTGACCCTTCATGAACGTAATATGCCGATTTGGTTAGTGTTTGGTGCTTATGTTTGGGCATAAAGCAGATAAAGTCCACTCCAGAGAGAGATATTTGATAATTCCTTTCTATTAAAATTCGCGTGCGCTTTGCAAAACCATATCACTGTATTTCTGAAGGAAACAGAGCGTCTTCAGAACATTTTGGATGCCATTTTTATTCCATCTTGCATATAGCGCTACTTTGTGTACAGCTGTTACCAAGGAGACCTTTATCTTTTACCGTTCCAACAGCGCCTCCCGCTGGCAGAGAATGGATTTGCGTCTAGTCGTTCTGCCTAGCTGTTCGCCAATCACAACGCTCCGGGACAGCTAACCAATCACAACCGACGCATTTCTTATTTCGGAAGCCACTTTAAGGCAGGCTTTCAAACGCGGAACTAATCGAGACGTTTGTGCCGGACTGGGGAGAAAGGTATTGTAATAATGTAAATTATGTGGAAAGTAATGCGCTTTTCTGAACCATCAAACATGAGAGAAAAACAAAATCAACACTTTGTAAAATAGCTAATTACGACCCCTTTAATAAAATAAACTTTTAAATAAGTAATGTAGAATAAGAACCATTATTAATAATTGAGGACCAATTACAATTGATGGCATTTGAGCAACAACCAGCGTATTGTAATTATTTCTGTAGGAAATAAATAAAAATAACACAAACATACTGTTATAATATTTTACAGTATTACTGCAGCTGCTGGGTTTCTGATCAACTATATGCAGTCTTAGTAAACATTTATTTCAGAAACATTAAAAATGTAAATTATCCAAAACTTTTACACAAGTAGCGTACGCACGTTGGCCAAATGACAAATTAGCTTTGTAAACCATTTAAATTATAGCAGGCTCATTATTTTATCGATTATTATATTTTGCATTTGCCAGATGCTTCTAGTTAAACTCTGCCAATGGCTAAACAGGTACTGAAGGGCTAAATACAAATTTGAGAACTACCATTACAAAATGCTGAAAAATGCTTACTGCATTCATTTAGTCTGAACAACAAACTAGTGTTGTTAAGTCTGGATATTGAGCTAAATCGACCCTCCAATAAAAAGTACATTCAGCCCCTGAAATGCGCAGTTTATTAACCAAAAAAGGCAATCGGTTTAGTTTGGAATAGTTTCGTGCAGCAAGGTTTGTTGCAAGCTGGTTTTGTTGTGAAACCTGGCAACTCTGCATCTAATATTTAATTTCACTTTTATGTGAAAAAGAGTGCTGTGCAGTGAATCGGATCGTGTATTGGCATTTTCTTTTTTCATTTATTTTTAATTTAAAGCTAAATATTGTTCACGCATTCACTATTTCACCCAAACCTTTGAATTGACACAACTTATCCCTAATGTGGATCATTCATATTTCGAAGGCCCTGTGTTATAACTACTTCCCTCTAATCGTCAGCTCTATATTTTGCAATTGCTCTTTGCTTGCAGAGAACAAATTAAAATGTGACGCACCTTACTAAGATTAATGTATGTTTGCACCCTACGTTGTTTTACTAGCCACGTGAACGGCTATGGTTATACGGTTTGTGGATGTTCGCTTAATATTATTCTTCCAATTTCTATTTGAGTGAAAATGTCAAAGTTTAAGCAGGACCGTTGTGGTCAGAATAGCAGCACTTTCATAAATAGCTTTAAACATTCAAAACTGGATTATTGATCTTTATAAAGTGTAGTTTACACAGCCTGATTGTGAAGGCTTTAAATAATAAACAAGCTGTTCTTCTGAGGAATGCCTTTGTCAGCAGTGAGGAGATCCATATTGCTCTGGAATGTGTGGAGCTGCCAAAGAGATTTTCGACTCGGTTGTCAAACAACAGTTTTCTGTGACAGAATTTTTTGCCCAAGTACTAAATTCACTTTTTAAACAAAACCCTGAAACAAGAAAAGTACTTCTGTCATAGGTTTTTATCACACAAGATAAAGACTCATCAGTGGTCTAGGTTTAGGTGATACATATTGTGGATTACTCCTAACTTGTTAAAAATTACTAACACAAACTTGTGAGGAGTAGAAAAGGTAACACACATCTGAAGGGGATGCTTAAGTAGGAATATTTCTTAAAGAGTAAGTTTGAACCTTTTTTTATTTTAACGAATGCAAGCGCACATAGACCGACCTGTTTCAACGCCCATCTCCCTCTAAACTACAAAAAATGGATTTGTACGAGACGTGTGAGTGAAAAAAAGGCATTCCCTGCTGGTTAAGAGTAAGTCAAGTCATTGCTCAGATTTTTTTATTTGGTATATTGAAATTTTATCACCAGAAATTTAATCAACAAAATATAAACAGACATAATTGACATCATAAAGAGGTAATCGTACTACAATTTAAGACGGCTCTTACAAACTTATTAAGGAATTTCTTTAGGTTCTCAGTTTATAATCTTTATCGATATCTCATTATCTATTGTGAAGCGTTCATTGGTCAGCACAGATACAGTAATTGCGTCTTGATGGTCTGGTGGGTTAATGCCATCGTTTAAAAACATTACTGTCAATTTTGTTTTGGCTATTGAAAAAAAAATCTGTACAATTGCATCCAAAACGGCATGCATACTGTAAAATATGTGAAAATAGTAGAATGTCTGAATTCTTATTATTCATGTAGCAGTATACAAAATGTGCCCTGACTATCCCATGTTGGTGGCAGCAAGAGAGGATTTGTGAAATTTTTGAAGTGACTAAACAGATGCTGTTAGATCACATGACAGTGATAACATATGGATTACATTGATTACATTCATAGTTTGAGAAGAGCATGTTTTTACTTACATCCTCAAGATAAGGGAAAATACCTTGTCCAATGCTTATATATTTGCTTAAAACTAACTTTAAATAAGATCAATTAAATAACCTTTAATTTTCGGTTTTTAATTGTTTGCCTTTCGGAAACAATAAAATGAAATATTAAACTGAATTAGTATGAATGCATGTCACTAAAACTACTAAATGCATGATAGCATGATAATTCTTGGCATATATATATATATATATATATAAACTTGTTGTTGCCAGAGTTTTGAAAGTATCTTTTTCTGTTCTACAGAAGGGGTGTCATTTTGTCCATATAGTGAATGTATAAGTCATTGAGATTTGTACTCATGGATATTACTATAATAAGTAGTAAAACCTGCTCTTTGGAAGTGGTTGACCCAATATGTGTGTGTGATCAACTAAACCATTTGATTTGCATGATTTTATATTTCGATAAATCACCTATATGCATCGTGATTATTGTTACACCTGGATATGTTTGATACAACAGCCACTTCATGCAAAATGTTTTAAGTAAATGGGTAACTTCCACTCCTCCCACAGTGTGGCAGAAATGATGTGTGATTCCTAAATTCATGGTCACATGACAGTAAAAGTGTACCCGCTGGCTCACCTTACCCCACTATCCCCTAGTATGCAGAACATAGTAACAGTGCATACTGTGTTATTGTGACTGTAGGCAGTAGGTGGTGTTATGGTGTTATATCCAGGAAATAGTAAAGAGCAAGAGCATTCTGAGCACTTGTTAGACTTAGATTTTCCATCCAGTTTTTCTATACTACCATGCATAAAATAAGTATAGACAACCATTCTACCTCTAATTCATAAGCCAAACATTCATGATAGCTTCCCAGACGACCGAAGACCAGTTCACACGTCCAGCCTTCTCTCCAGCAAAGCTCAACACGTGTCAGTATTTTATTCAGGTGGCAGTGTTGTGATTTTCTTCACTCATTTGGTTCATCAGATCAAACAGAGTCACAGGTTTGGGTCCCCCATCATATACAGGTTGAATAATGTTGACGGTTGTAAAAAGTGATGTCAGGCACCGTGGTATGTGAGCAATGCCACTGTCTGTTAGTTGTCCAATGCTTATCTTGTCTTTGCAACCTGCTAGTTTGATGATTGAGATTTTTCCCATTGCTACTTCTATTGAGGGTTTTGCATGTGGAATTTGCAGCTTGTAAGGCCTTGCCTCCCACTGCATTCTTTACTTGCTCACACACAGAGTTCTCATTACGCAGTGCTGTATTTCAAGTGTCCTGTCCCATTTCTGTCAGCTACAGCAGTCTGTCAGAATGCAGTTCTCACCAATGGTGTTCAGTGGAAGTAAACGCATCTATAGGACAATTACGACTGCAGTATTGTCAGGATATTGAAGTGGGGCTTGGGCATGTGCTGATCTCATGAGGTTCAATGCTTTAAACTTTGAGCTGTCAGATAGCCTGGCTGGCATTCCTTTAGTTTCAGCTTCCCCCCGCGGCTGCTGATGTTCGCTAGGTCAACAGATCTATTGGGCCTTCAGCCGGAATATCTCACCTGCTTCTGAGTGCAGTGAAGGGTCATCAACATTTGTTTTTAGGTGTTTAGGTTCTATTTTCTCGCAATTTAACCAGCAGCGTCAACTATAAATTAGTCACATGTGCGTCCTCAAAAATGACACTGTAGCATTTCACATGGTTTGACATGCCATGTAAATATATACTGCGTAAACCTTGTATCAACTTATTTCTTTTATAAATGGCATTTACCTGAAGACTTTGTCTACAGCGCTTTCTGCTTCTATCAGCCTCAGTGACTCAATGACATGTATGCTAGTTGACTTTCTGTTTTTTTTAATCGCTTGACATATATACGTCGACATTATTGTGAGACCCACGAGACACAACAAAAACACAGCTCCAATCCTCCTGTTGTTCATGTTGTTATTCTTTGTTTTTGGTTGTTGAACAAATGCACACAAATGCCGTCGACCGGCTTACTCTTGGTTCGAATGCAACCCTTTAAATGGAACTGGGAAATATTTTGTGCAAAATCGTCCGAGTACTTTAGTTAGGAACTAAAGAGGCATGAAAGGCCCTAATGATGTACGCAAGGTAGTGTTGCATTTAAGCCTGTCACTTTTCGCCCTTTGTTTGGGGGGTAATAAGTTGTGTTACTCATATATGTAAATACTCATACTCATATGTCAAAATGCACAAACGTAACACATCTGATAGCACTCTGGCTGTACCTGGAGTAACTGTATATGCCATGCTGTTTTCCATTGAGCAAGACTAAAGGTTTAATCTCATCAAAGCCTGCTGATCTTTTACCAGCTTGCTTCTTCAGATGTCACCCAAGTTTTAAGTATTGTTGAATTCTTGTGTAGAACCCATTGTTTAGGGACATTTGACAGTTCTGTTGTCCTTGGTGGGAAGTTCAGCTAAACGCCTCTTTAAGTGCTAATGATGCCTCTCGTTCTTGCCTCCCTGTATTTCTGCTCTCTCCACTCACCCGCCCAGCACCTGGACCCCATTCTCGAATCCCGCTTCTGAAAACCCAGACTTGCCATCTTTTTTTCAAGCTGTAATTAAAGAGACGGCTAGCCAGGCTCTGCTGTAATAGGAGTGAAAGAAATGTCCAACCTCACCCTCTGGCAGGGCATGGCAAAGAAAAGGAGAAGGTGTCACTGCACCTACACAATGCGAGTTGGATCAAGGAGGGTCCTCGATTTGACACGTAGAGACTGGACAATCCACTCCTCTTGCTCCTCCTCTATTCTCCTCAACTGCTGCAATTCAACGCCCTTCCCGCACGCCTCCTCAACTGTAATTAGGTGGCTGTCCCTTCCACGCGGGGCCCTTTTGACTTTCGGTGTGCGCGGCAGCCCCAGCAGATGCACCTGCCCCCTGTCTTCCTCTGCTCAGGTGAGCGAGGGCAGTTAATCTCCTGCGACCCCTGGCAGACTCTCCCAAACACCTGTCTGCCAGGTGCCGCTTTATCACCTGGCCGCTCCCTGTTCTGGCCTGGTCGAGGATAAGGAGGACAGAAAATAGCGAGAGACAATGAGAGAGAGAAAGTTCAGCTCAGGCTCAACCCACACCTTTCTCCCGCTGCCCGGTCTTTTGTGAACAGCAGCTGCTTAGGTGTGTGTATGTGTGTGTCTTTGTGCTTTTAATCAAAATCTACTGGAGTGATAAGAATAGGCATTTGGGATTTGACAAAAAAAAATAACCTTATTAATAATGATGTAGCACACTTGGTTGACCACTTAATAATTATCTGTGATGTTATATTTACAGAAATAATCAGAGGCTGTGCTATATTGTGAACATAGTCATAAGAGTTTTATCCTCTGAGTACGCTCTTTTTCAGACTCAAGTCCTGCTTCGAATTATGCAGGCATCCAAGTGCACTCTTAAATATAAAGGTTTCAACAAAGAACTATTCAGTCAAAGTTTTTTTAAAAGCACCATCTCTTTCTTGACTTTTTATAATCTGAGGAACCTTCTTCCTCCACAAAGAACCTTTTGTGAAACAGAACGGTTTTTCAGGTGTTAAAGGTTCTTTATGGAACCATTTAGACAAAAAAGGTTCTTCTGCTGCATCATAAAGTACCTTTATTTTAAGAGTGTGCATCCATAGTATTTATAAAACACTGCCCAAAATGTCTGTGCTGTGAGTCAAATGATAGTGATAACGTGGAGATATTTAGATTTCTTTCATACTACTCGCATTCATACTTCATAGAACATGCTTTTTTTACACATAAGGTTGCAAAGTTCTCTTCATCAAATGTAGCACATACTTAGTATGTGATAAAAATAGTACAGGAAAGTGTCCGTTGGATGCACAGTTTAGAATATTCATTCACATGCTTTTTGCCATAGGCATATTTTGATGTCTGAAACATCGTTGTGCAAGAACAATGATCTACGAATACCATACAGAGATTTTGTAAATGGGTGTTTTCTGGATTTCAACTCTTGAAACACATCAGAAGCCAGTACTGCAGCTTTAGCCAGTCCACTTTGTAAGTAATAGTTTGTGCATGGCTGTAAGGAATGCAGAATAAATCAGTTGTGGCGTAATTTTTTCTGCATAATAACCACTTAACTGTATAAGTGACCATAAGATGTTGCCTGTATTGGTTAATTTTGTGGTGTCATAGCCATGTAACAAAAAACATAATGTTTAGCCCAATGGTCATTACTGCAAAATAAAACCTTTTCAGGGTAATACAAGACCCCTCCGCTTGGCGTCGCCCTAATAACCCTTTGTATAAAATACAGCATTTTTTCTTTTTCTTTTTCTTTTTCTTTTTCTTTTTCTTTTTCTTTTTCTTTTTCTTTCTTTCCGCTCCATCTATGTCTCTTTCTCTTTCTCAAGAACTGCCCCTTCGCTTCGTTCCTCAGGTTGCCTGCGCTCTCTGAATGGGCACTCTTTAGGGGGAATAGCTGGGGTTCAAAGCGCTGTGCTCTGGCCGACTGAATGGAGTGAAAAGGATCTTTAACAAACATCCCCTGTGCGCCAGGCGCTCCAAACCCTCCAGTAATAAATTAACTTGTGGCCAAAGTGCGGCGAACATTCTGCGGCAGCGGAAGCAATCTGCTGCTATCTCACCCTACCTCTCCCAGATTAATGAAACAGAATGCTGGCCAATTTGCATACAGGTGAGAAGAAGAAAAAGCCAAAAGAAGCATGTCTAGATAAAGGAAGCGAATGGGGTGATGAGCTTTGAATAGCAAAAGAGGGATACTTTCATGCACAGGGACGGGAGAGAGAGAGAAAGAAAAAATAAGAAAGAGAGAGTTTTTTTCCCCCTCATCCTCAAAGGCCGGGGTCAGTGCTGGCATTTGAAGAGACTGCGCAGCAGCTGTCTACATAGCTCCATCATTAGCTGCAAAGGGGGCCATTAGTCCTTGTCAACAGTGTTCTGGCTCACACAAGCATAGTGAACTTACTTCGGCCACCACTAGAGGTCGGTATGCACCGTGCCCGGAGCAACAAGTGTGCGCCAATCAGCCCATGCTCCCTTTGTTCTAAATAAACGGAGAAGTTTTAGTGCGTGTGGTGGCGGTTGATTAATTGAGCAAGAGCTACGTGTCCAAAGAGTACGGAAAATCTCTTTGACTTCTCTTTGCATTGTTTTGCAAGTGTGCACCCTGTTATGTAACAGCCTACCGGTGCAGTTCGCATTTGACTCTTGCATCCTGGCTAAACAAGTAATTTAGCCATTCCATGCTGCAAATACAGTCTGTTTGAGAGATAAAGATGCACAGCTGCACAATCTCCACCTGTGTAGTAAGATAGCGGTGACCTTTTGCCTTCACATCTTCGCATCTATGGCCCTATCAGAATGAGCGACTTATCTGTCTCCCTGCCGAGAAGCAACAGGTTGTGTCCGTAGGCCACGCTGAGAAAATTGATGTTCACACCTAGGCCAATTGATAAAGAACACAGTTAGTCTTCGTCTGGTGTGTGTCTGTGTGTGTGTGTGGGTGTGTGTGTGTGTGTGCGTGTGTGCTTCGGTACATGTGTGGAGATATGACAGGCAGATTTCTGTGTTCTTGCGGCAAATGTGAGAAGCGTCATTGATACAGCATCTTAAGTTTCCTGGTAATCGCCCTTGAAGGAAGTAATGTGGCTTTCCCACAGAGACAGGACAATAAGCCCAGTCTTGAGCAGTGAAACTCAGCTACCTGCACCTCTCTCCTCTTGCACGGCCCATCCAGGCTGTCCTGGTGTATGGAATGCATGTGTCGGCTCAAATTTAACCACTTGCACAGTATCCAGAGGTGCATAAAGCTGCTACATTGAGTATGCTTGTTGAAGTGCGCTATGGAAGCATGTCGGCTAATGTTACTAGTCCTGAAACTCCCAATCAGGAGTTCCCAAACCAGCATGTATTGCTTATATAAGTATTTTCAATCAAACCCTACACCTTCATTGTTGAGGTGCTAAAATGGGTGTAGCGTAAATGTGCTAAAAATGTGCTATCAGGGCTGGTTCAGCGCAGTTAATCCGTCTGTGTCCTGCTAAGAGATTGTTCAGTGTAAAGCTAATATCAGAACAGTTTAAGGCTGTTAGTGGTTTAGTTGCGCTCTAGTAAACTCCAGCAGTGTCAGGTCAGTCTAAGCTCATTACAGTATTTTGAGGCACACTGTGGTGGCTAGCCTAGTGACCCTGAAGGGTCAGAGGGGTTATCCTTTTGGGTCAGAGGAGAACTTTGCTGCTGTGATGACCACGAGGCAAGAGATGGTTGTCTGATCACACAGGAACAAATTTTGCTTTGTAGAGAATGTGTAGTTTACTGTTTACCAGATGCTGATATCACTTCAGGTACTTCAGACAAATGGTGATACACCTTTCAAATGAGAAAACTGCAGAAATGAATACAGAAAATAAGCTTTCAGGATATAAGATTGGAATCCAAGTGCATTGTGGGATAGTTGACCCACAATCAACCAAATCCAGATGTACATCATCCAGATGCAAGGTCAAACTGCAGAAGGTAAACTCCATATTTAAATCCCATCAAAGCGGGAAAGATCAGTGATTGTGTCTGAAACATTTACTAACGATAGACATATTGTACTCATATGAGTAATTTTCAAAGGAAACGTAAGATTTTACGTTTACTGTAAAAGATTACAAAATAAAGCACAATTTTTTTTTCTTGTGTATAAAAGTTTAGCTTTTAGTACACCCTCGTGTACTGGAAATATGGTATGAGATCCTTAAGGTTCAAAAGTTTATGGTCAGCAGTTTTCAGATGGTTCCCACTCGTTTGCACTGAGTCAGCCATCATTTATCAATTCTTTTGGCCATTCATGCCCTATCTTTATCATCCTGTCATTCACTGGTGCTGTGCCCCATTGATGAGACACAGTAAGTCTAGCTGTCCGTGACATCGGCCTGTCTTCTGAGAACTTTGACACAGTTTAACCCCCCTGTGTAGAGGCCACAGCATCCGTGTATTGGGAATAAGTAGATTTTTTTTTTGGTCGGCCCTGAGGAGATGCAGATGGAGTAAAGTCTTTGAGGAAAAGATTTGAGAAGGAGAGAAGATAATGCTAGTGAAACAAATGGGCCAAGTAAATAGAGAGAAGAAAGACAAATAATCTCATAGGAATGGGAACCCCTCGGACTGGACAGGGCGAGAGGGAGGCCGCTCTATTTCCCGCTTGCCTGCTCCATTAGCATGACGCCCCCCGCACCCCCCGGCACGACACATGCATACCTCACACAGTTGCCATCGTTAGCGACCGCAGCCTGTCAGCCGCTGCCGTGTTGTACTGGGCCGTGCTGGGCCGCGCTGGGCCAGGCAGGGCCCCCTTTGTGCCGAAACAGGGAGGAGGGGGCGAGCGGGCCTGACGGCAGGGCCTTGCAGCTGTCGCGAGGGTCGAGCCATGGACGCCTGTGATCAGCCAGCCGTGAAATCTGCCCTGAACAGAACTGCATTCAGAGCCTGACCCTCTCACACACACTCCCAAACACACACACACTCGCTGCGACACTCCGCTCTCTTTGGTGCTAAATCTTCCCCAGGCTTGTGGAGCTCGTCTGGCGCCAGCTATTCGTTGCGCCCTGCCTGTCGATAACCCTTGCTTCCCCAAAACCCCCACTCACGCCTCCTTGCTCTGCTCTCGCACAAACAGACCCTTAACCCCCACCTTTCTCAGTGCATATCCCTACAGTAGGTTTAAACAAATCGATCAGCAGGGATTAAGAAATGATGATGATTTGGCACCATAATACAGTGAGTATAAACTGTGTGAGATGAAGACTTTAACTGATTGATTGTTTTTGTTTGTAACCCCCAAGTTTATCTAATATTAATAATGGGGTGTGTACTAAAACTTCATGTTCTTGTACCTTTAGTGTGCGTAAAGAAAAATGATTTATCGCTGTAGAAATATACACTGCTTTTAAATCATCACTCATACTGAATGAAGAATCCATTTACAACAGTAGCTCAATACAAGTTTGATTTTAAATAGAGATCATTGGGCGGACATGTTGAGATCACATGATCAGCTTGGTATTACTCACTTCATCTCAGTGACCACTCAGTTATGGATGACTGCAAATAGGGCATTCTATGGAGCTAAGTGAAAGCTTGCTTTTGTGCTATGTTGCATCCACGCCACTAAGTGTCAGCGTAAGTCCAAGATGCTTGTTATATCAGTCAGCATAGTATAAACAAATATTTTGTGTATAAATCTGACATTTTTGTGTAATAATGGTGAGTAAACAGATTGTTTTCAAACAGGTTTCCTGAAATCTCCTTCCATCTGCCTTCAGTAATTCAACAGGTAGATCTACCCTAAAATCACACCACTGGTTGATGTAATGTTGCTATGTCAAGCTTGATATATCAATGTGATGTACCAAAGACTTTTTTTGGAGATATCATCCTACAGGTAGCTAATTTATAGTTTTATCTACATATTAAGTTGGAACAGGAGAATGTTAACATTTAAAATTAAAGTATATACTTTACATTTGACCCTAATAACTTTAGGTGGACAGTTTTGTTCTTTGTGGATTTTTAAACAATAACTACCGTATCAAAGTTTCTGAACTGTGTCCTTGCTGACCCTGAAGAACACTTTCAAAACCCAGAGGCTAAGAAGTGATTTGCATAAAGCAGCAGCAGGGTAATGATAAATACTAACATTCCTTCTTAACGCATTGTAGGCTTGTAAAAAAAATTATATATATAAATACATTCTAACTGCTAACATTTTATTGTTATTAAATTTTACATTTTGTCATGTACCAGTTAGTTTGGACTGGCATGAATCTAATTCCTCTAGAATGTGTGATACGAGAGGTTCTTGAACTAACAGTAAACTTCCTGGTCAACTGAGCTGAGCATTAACGCGCTACTTGCCTTGTAATTTGGTCCAATTATTCTTCTGTTTAAAAACACGCATTGAGATTAGCGCAAAAGAGTAGCATCTGGCTGCTGAATTGTCTGGCCATGAGAAAGTAGCATGGTGTGTATTGCCAGGAAAGCAGTTCAATGGGATAAATTTCAGCAAGTTAGCTCTTCGTGGTTTGGATTTCAAGAAATTCATTCCTGACTGAACCCAAAGTTTGGGAACTAAACTTCTTGCTCAGCCAAGTAGGTTAGCGCAGAAATAAAATGGGTGATTTCTGAATTTAAAAATGAAGTTAACTATAAAGAATTACATTTTATATAGTACATATCTAATTACCATGTATCGCATAC
Source organism: Puntigrus tetrazona (assembly GCF_018831695.1). Classification (NCBI taxonomy): domain Eukaryota; kingdom Metazoa; phylum Chordata; class Actinopteri; order Cypriniformes; family Cyprinidae; genus Puntigrus; species Puntigrus tetrazona. The sequence continues at coordinate 36,293,401 of NC_056705.1, read as the reverse complement.
TAAACAAAAATGAACAAGAAATGTTTTAAATTTAAAAAAAATGCTAATTTGCAGTAAATCAATGGAAGTTAAGTGGGGATATATGAAGATAGACATGCCCTGATGCCCATTTATCCACAGGGGCCAAGGCATATGGAGAGGCTGGGTCAGCCCACCCATGCTGCTGAGTCAGCCCACATCCTGGGTCCTGTGCCCTCATCTCTTGGCACTTGTGCATGGCTTGGAAGGAAACCAAGATGGCTGCTGCATGTAGTGCCACAGTGGCCCTTTGCTGTCAAGTCTTGCCAGTCGAACTCAGGTTTTTGTGTTCCACTTCCTCTGCTTTTAGCTTTTCCTGTCAGACAAAATTCTGCACGCCCCTCCCCCAAATTTACATTTATTTAGTTATAATATGAATTTATTACAAACATGATCTTTTACTTTTTATGTGGTCATTTGGCAAATAAAGACTGTGGGTGTGTGCTGACTGAAGATCACATCCGAAAAAGCTGCCATTTAAGAAAAAGGGGAAAGCCTCTTTGGATTACTCTTTGTTTATGCTGATACTCAGCGCCGGTTAGAGTAAAGTGTATATTGTATTATGGGAAGATGTGGAGGAGGATATGGAGCTTCTGAATAGGCAGGGTGTGTGAAGATCAGTGACTGATAATAGAACAAGCCACTGCAGGCAACCTCACCCTGCTTTGTGCTTCACCTGGAAACTGACTGTACCTCTGGAATGCAATATTATTTCATTTGACTACTGGTAAATACCTTGAGGGCTGAAGTTATAATATTTAAAATACATCTGGTTGTATCCAACAACAAGGAAAAACCTGACACTCTGGTTGTATAAAAAAATAAGCTTCAAAGTATGTGAAAAGCACCCATTAAAACTGCTGAAGAAGAGAAAGCATTTTTTTCCAGCAAAACAATTGGGATAGTTCTAACTGACAATGTGTGCTTGTTAGATATACTTCAAACACTCTGGTTAGGTTTTCGTTTTAGACCCTCTACTGTAAATATTAACCTTCTACAATGATTTAATCTCTATTCAACATTGTGTTGCTGACGACTAGTCATAGTTTTGTTAAGAAATGTATCAATAATAAGCTATATCCATTATTTTGAGTCTAAACAGTGTTGGCATTATCATTATATTTGCATATTAGGTTTGGATTGTTCTTGACATTTTTGTATGTTTGAACACCTTTAAAGTGATTATGATCTCCACTCAGTGTTCTTTACAAAAAATACCTAAAAGTAACATTTCTGTTTCCTACAAATGCAAATCTAATTGATGACTTAAAAAATGCTGGGTTAAATACCACCCACCGCTGGGTATAGTATGAACAGAACCAGCCTTTAGATAACTATTCAGAAGGTTGGGTTAAAGATTTAATTTAAACTGCTGGATCAAAACAACCCAATTGCTGGTTTTGTCCATATTTTACCCTGCACTTTTTAGAGAGTAGCAACATGTTCTTGAGCACTTTAACTGCTTATATACCGCAGATCTGCAGCGTCGATTTGAGAATAGGGGTCCTGTTTCTAAACCCCTCGCACCCTGACCTGTTCCTGCTCTACAGACTTCCCCAGTTGCACACACATTTACTTAAACTCAAATTTCAGGAAGGTTAAAGAGGGTCAAACGGGCAGGAGGTTTTGTTGAAGATATGAACAATGATAAGACCTGAAAAGCATGTTGTGTTCTTGAACAGATTAGTCTTAAATTTGAATATGCGTATTTGAAGACAGGGCTTCAGCAATACACGGTTTATTTACCCCACACAAATGTCTGGCATTCTTAAAAGATGTGATGTATCATTGTTTGCTACACAGGATTGCCCTGTGGCCTTTCAAAACAGCACCTAGTTTCTGCATGTGAAAACAGAAATACACCTGCGTTGTTTTTGTTGTCAACGTTTATAGTCAATTTAAAAAAATTCCATTTAAATAAGATTTCATCAACTGACTTAGTTGTGTATATTTACCATTGTCAGGGTCCAAGGCATGTGAGTCACACCTGAGATTTTAGTAGATTCAGACCACACGTGTTCTGTCGTTGCCTTCGGCTCCGGAGCTGAGCTTTTTGTACATTACTAGTAACTACAATAACTACTGTCAGGACGTCCTGACTGATTTATTAATGCTGGTTTTCTGCTACAAATTCCTGTTCATTGTGCAAAGGCATAACTTCAAACCGAGGATTTTCATTTTACCCTCGACCCAGACGCCGGAGGCTCTTCAAACAGGATACAGAGGTAGATGGCAAAAGAGATTTGAAGTGATAGCCCATTTTAGCAGAGAAAAAGGCTCTGATTGTCTCCGCTCCCCATCGCTCCCTCCCCGTGACAGCCTCGCATGCCACTGGAGAAAGAAAGGAAATAAAGCAGCTGAGAGAAAGACAGAGAAAGTGAGGGAGAGAGTTAGAGAGGACAGTGTCGCTGTGCAGCTGCTCCTCTGGATGTTTTTGGATTACATCAGTGCTGCGGAAAGAAAGGAGCGAAGGACGGATAGAAAAGGGATCAGAGGGAGAAGGGAGCGGGGCACACTCCACAAATCAAGGCTCTTATTTTGGGAGGGGGCTGGGGCTCGCTCTGGAGTTCTGTAGGACAGAGCTGTCATTGTTAGCAGGTTGAAGTGGGTAAAGCCAGGGCTCAATAGTGTGGCGGGACCCCCCCGAAACTGTACCCCCTACTACCACATCCTGACAACACAGTAACAGCAACCCAACCTGGCCCTGTCAGCTGCCCGCGCCTGTGGATGGCATGCAGCTGAGATCACATTGCTTTGGGTACCCACTCCTGTCCCCCCTTCGGAATTAATACTCCTACATCTTTGTTTGGCTGGCGAGCGCTGGCATTGAAATGGGCAGAGAGAAGGAACAATCACAGAAGATCAAGGAAAACTGGGGGGAAAAGGGGAAGTTGGCATTTTAAAGCCACGTTATTTAGCACCTTATAGTTTCAGAAAGTTTTATGGTGTTCTAATGGTCGTATAAGATTTTTACTTCTTTAAAAGACAGGCATTTAGAAAATAAAATTATGAAGACTATCGTGTGAAAAAATGTGGATTAAAGGAATACTCCACTCTAAAGTGGAAATTTTGTCATTAATTACCTAACCCCCATGTCTTTCTAAACCCGTAAAAGGTTTGTGTGTGTCTTCGTAACACAATTTACAATATTTAGATGAAAACCAGGAGGCTTGTGACTGGCTTGTGTAAAGGCCCAGAAAAGTATAAAAAAACATCCTCAGAGTACTCTATCTGCCATTAGTGGTCAAATCTGAATTTTATGAAGCAACAAGAATAATTTTTTGTGCACATAAAAAAAATATTCATTCAGTTATTCGTCTCCTATATGCCTCTGTGTCATCATTGTGGCATCATCCATCCATCCATCCATTTGGAGAATATTCACTTCTGTTAGCCAGACAGAACAGTGTACGTACATAGTGTGCTTAATTGCAATATCAAAATCATTTGCAAACAAACACCATTTTCATCCAACACGTCAAAGAGAACAAAATCGTCACTTCCTGGTAAATTGACACTAAATAGAAAATTAAGATAAACTATGGAATATAATCGTTTCATATACAATGAATTACTTGCGCATCAGAACGAACTGACGAAAAACGATAAATGCTGTCATTGCTTTGTGGATGTGGATGTTTGCTGTTTGGGAATGCAGTCATGTAAGACAATTACACAGAAGTACTTTAATGACATACTTTGCTCAGCCATTTCGGAATGACCATAACAACATTTCAGATATCTATCCGCTGCTAGGTCAAGTTATTCCGTCTCATAGCGCAAAGTCTCCTCTTATTCACATTAACCCTTTTTAATCAAAAACCACCTTAAGCAAGTCTAAAAACTTTTTGTGAATTAAGGGATTTTTATTTGAAATTTGGCAGGTCTATCATTTGTTTCTCATACTTTAAGAACTCATTAAAACAGGTTCATGGAAACATGAGATTTATTTAAAACCTTCTTTATTCAACCATATCTCCAAAAGCAACTATATAGTTCGCAGTACAGATATACAGCACAGATATGGCATCATGGAGGCCAGCAGTTTCATTATCGAAACTACTAGTGTAATCTGCACTCATTGGGCTGTTACAATTTCTCCATCAAGATGAAGAGAAAGTTGTGATGGTAATACATTTAGGGCAGTTTGATAAGGACAAAGACTGCAAATATGTGGTTTGTAAGGTGTTGTTTGCAGTTGACTGATACAGTTGTCTTTGTATGGATATAGCTAACAGTGTACACGGACTGTGGGCTTAGCCATGGGAGAGTATTCCATGGAATGTGCTCCTTTGCATTGGCTCTGACCTTTCTCACTGATTGATTGGTGTGCTGTCCATGCTCCAGTGGACATTGAAAGGTGAGAGACCTTAAGCACCACACAATTCAACTTCCACCCTAGAAGGACCAGACTTCAGCTTCCTTTTCCTTTTCATGAATTTATAGGTTTAAACATTAAAACGCTCTCATTTGGTGTTGATAGATATTGGCAATTGTTCAGATCCTGTGAAGCAAGAGTGGGATTTGATTGACTAAAGAGTATGGCGCTATAATTCACACAAAAAGAATCAGCATTTACGAGGGGATGTCAAGGCAAGAATGCTCTCCTTTTTTCTTGGGATGTTCTTCTTCAAATGGCTTTTGAGAGCATTTATACCTCAATTGAGTTAAGAATAGGGGGCATTGTAAGACTGCTTCTTCACCCTTTTTTGTTGTCTTGTGACTTATATTATGAAACTACTCCTCAGTTGTCCAACAAAGCTTCAAGTGATCACCACAAGTGCACCCTGCATTGTGACACTGGTTGGTGTGACCTCTTCCCCTCCTTCAGATTCTTAGTGATAGCTTTTAGTGTCTTTTTATTGTTTTATTGGCTTCCAAAGTCAAGGGCTCATATTTTGAAATGCCCCACCTCTGTGTCTTCTTGTCCAGACCGAACCGCGACATAATGTTAGTAGAGGACCTGTATGAAAGTCATCATAAATGAATGGGCAGATTGATATCTTTAAACCTGCAGAGTGTTGAAATTTGCTGTTAAAAGATTCACGTAGTTGGTGGCTTTGACATGGTTTATGTGGTATAAAGCTGGTAGAACTGGCAGACCATCTTGAACTTGGATTAAAATCAGCGCATTTGATTCGATTTTTTGCCAAAGTAATTTGGAATTAGGATGGGTAATAGTTCGGATGTCATAGTGATGAACCTATATCCAAACACACAGACATTCACAATATCAAGTTCTGTGGAGGGCCTTGAGGAGTTTAGTGTCTTAGTGGTGACCTCTGCTCCATTCTTGCCCTCTCTACACTTCTCAGAGTATTTACTTTGCCTCAAGTGCATGGATTGGGTGATAGGACTGTCATTGCTGTAGTATGAGCTAGGTTTACTGACTAGATAGAACTAGATTGCTTAGTTGTAGTGGTTGGGAGTTACAAATAGTAGAAGACCATGCTAGGGAAACCATTGAAGATCAGTTGAAGACTGTAGAGCTTACACATTTACCATATAATTTCATCCAAGAATATGTCTTAACTTAAGGTTCTATTGACCCTAAAGTAAATATTATAAATAATGTCCTCGGGTTTAGAATGCATTGTATACATTTCCTGTCCTGCAGGTAAGATTACTATTTTTCTTAATTAAACAGACATACAGATTGCTCCAGATAAATGGTACAGGTTAG